>NC_091283.1:812844182-813165182 GCF_032444005.1 Ranitomeya imitator
TATCCTTCCCACCACTGAGCTATAACTTGCACCACGCCCCCATTTTCTTCCTAAACCTGTCCAACAATGGGGACAGATTCAGATCGACGTAGCTCGAGAGAGGAAAAGACACTTGAACACCTAAATATTTGAACTGAGAAACTACTGTCAGCTTACTACCTTCCCCTCATATTGGGATGTTATCGCCCCCTTTATCCACTATCAAGATATTTGACTTTGCCCAGTTGATTTCAAGACCCGATAGATCACCAAATGTCCTAAGAATATTCATCGCACCCTCCAAGGCCTCTCCAGAATTTTCTGAAAAGAGTAACATGTCATCTGCATATAGGGCTATTTTCTCCTCTATCATGCCATACGGAACCCCCTAACCGAAGTCGAGCTCCTAATTGTCTGTGCCAGGGGCTCCACTGCCAACGCAAAAAGCAGCGGAGACAGCGGACACCCCTGCCTAGTCCCCCTATATAGGCCAAAACTTCCAGACAACTCTCCATTAACTCTCACCCTAGCAGTCGGAGAAGAATACAATAACCTCACCCACGAGATAAAAATCGGCCCGAAACCAAAAGATCTCAAAACCTCCCAAAGATAGCACCATTCAACACCATCAAGCGCTTTACGTGCATCCAATGAGACTACAACGCTATTACCCTTGTTGTCCAGGAATAATCTGCGTAAGTTTATCGCTGTAGACTTATTTGGCATAAAACCAGATTGATCGGGATGGACCAGATTCTGGACCACACTTGCCAACCAGTTAGCCACTACTTTAGCCAAAATCTTAACATCCGCCGTCAGCAGCGAAATTGGCCTATAGGATTCCGCCAATTCCGGGTCCTTACCTTCCTTTAAAATAACTACAACTGTCGTCTCTCTCATGGACGCCGGCAGCTCTCCCTCCCGTAGAGCGCCTCGTCAAAAACTATCTTTAATTTAGCCACTGAAATATCCAATAAATTCTTATATATCTCAACAATCTTGTTGTTAGTCATTGACATGACAGCAAGTCTAATCTCACATCTGCTTTTAACAACAGCAACCGGAAATTACATCTGTTTCCGGGCTGGAATGGTCTCTGCTCTCCTTGCTTAAAGCGTTCTCTCCTTGTCAAAGTGTACTGACAGTGCGCTTCCTTGCTGGCTTGTCACATTGCAAGGGAGCGCACTGTAACTGTACATTCAATGGGGATATAGCGCTGTAAGCATGTAGTGACCATGCATTCCATTTGACAAGACGCGTGCTCAGTAGAGCATGGATCAGCCCGACCCCTGAAATGGACATCACTGATGACGCTTTGTGGTTCGTGGATCTCTTCGGAGCATGATCCCGTTGTCTCCTGCATGCATAGCCGAGCCGAACATAGCAGAGCTGAGCTGTTCTACGACCAAGCTGTCCGATCAATGAGGAGGATTTATTAGACCGGGTCCTTAGGTGCATCTACACGCTCCACCGATAGCATGAGAATAACTGGAGGATGGACCCAGTGGCAATAGGCAGGGTATAGAGAGCCGTAGGGTCGTCATTAAGGGGGTGATCGCTGCAAATCGCTTATCACAGATTTACAATCTTCAGTGTCATTTCTTTATGTGGAATTCATTGCGGATTTCACCCTTAGTAAAAATCTGTTGCAAATCCACAGCCAAATCTGTACGATTTTTGCTTTGGAAAAAAGCAACAAATATTCTACCCTTAGTGCTGCCTCCTTGTGGTAATTGACTAAAATCTTTGTTTTTCCTTAGGTATAATCAGAGAGTTTCTTTAACAATTCCAAACCTGGGCACAACCAGTCAGCAGGAATATAAAGTGACTTCAGTGCCAAACACCTCACAGAATTATGCCAAAGTGATCAAGGAACATGGGTAAGTCTGCATGTTGTACATTGTGGACTGTAGGGAAGAAGCGCCATGTATACCTGTATTTTAGCACTACGTACGGCATTACATATGACACTGATGACTGTGGCTGCTGCCACCTATTGCCCAGTTCTCGCAGCTGCAGCACCTGGCATAACAGTGCCACCTAGTGGCTAAATATAGGTGACTGGTAAAAGCTGCAATTGTAGGACTCTTAAGGCTATGTGCACACGTTGCAGATTATTTGCTTTTTTCTAGCGTTTTTGCGCTATAAAAACGCTATAATACCGCAAATAATCTGCATATATTAAGCATCCTATCATTTTTAATGAAATCCGCAATTCCTGTGCACATGATGTGCGTTTTTCCGCATGAAAAACGCATTGCGGAAAAATAATGAACCTGCTCGTTAATTTTGCGGGTTTTTTTCGCGGTTTTCCCACTGTCTAATGCATTGGGAAATGTCTGGAAAAAAATGCGTCAAAACCGCGCCAAAAAACGCATGCGGATTTCATGCGGAAATCTCCCAGAAATGTCCAGATTTTCACAGGAATTTTCTGCATGAATTCCTGAACGTGTGCACATAGCCTAACATGGAGCCGTTGGGCATTTCATTTCATCAGAAAGATTCGGGTTTTGGTTAACTCTTGCCTTAATACATTTTTTTTTAATATTTATATGCTGTATTTTTATTATTAGAGAACCTTTATTATGAATCCCGATTGATCCCACTAAATAATAAGCGTGTTAAAATAGATATATTTTTTAAGAATTACCTTACTTAGAATTCCATTAACAAAATCTTAAACAGTCAAATTTATTTAGTCATTAAAAACAAAACAAAAACAAACCTACCGTACTTCATTCTCACAATGGGTCTATCAGTATCCTGATTACTATAGGTGACACTATTTCACCCTATATTGTTATCCTATCCTAGCCGCGGATATGTAAATGGCTAACCGGAGGGTGTAGAACGGATGCTAGTGACCGGTTCCCCTGAACACTATAGCATTAGCAGATTCTGATGATGGTAGGTTTGTCCCGGTGGCTGATCCTCCACAGTATGTCACAGAGCAGAGTTGTGTTCTGAGGAGGTTGGAACACTGGAAGATTGGGGGTCACTTATCTCATTATTATTGATTCATCAGGGGGCGCAGACAGTGGGTGGAGGAATAGACGGGCGCCATTCATCCCTGATTCTAGGGTGCCAACTTCCGTGGCCAGTAGACATAATAAAATAGTGTCGCCTGTAGTTATCAGGATATTTATTTGCCCATTGTGGGAATAAAGTATGTTTGTTGTTTTCCATTTTTAATGCATATCTAATAAACTTGGCTTTTTAAGTGTTTTTTTTTTTTTTTACGATATACTATTTTAAATGATTTTGAGACCTATAATATACTAAATGTTTTCATACTTAGAATTCCTCATCATTTTCCCCCCTACTGTTGTAAGGGTTTTTCCAAAATCACAAGTAATCTCCTATTCATGGGATAGGTACGTTGTTGTCTATTGGGGGTCTGACTGCTCGGTTCTCCCGACAATCCCAAGATTGTGACTCTGCTGCTCCTTGTTTAAAGGGAGAGAGGTGCTCATCCTCTACCATTCATTGTCTATGGGACTGCTGGAGAAAGGCCCGAGTTCAGCGATCAGTTATTTCTGACAGCCCATAGGCAATGAATGAAGTGTGGGACAAGCATGCACAGATCTGCTTCCTTCAAGAGGAGGCTGCCCCTTTCTCGGGATCACTGGTGGTCCATGAGGTCAGATATGGGTAGGGGGATAATGATTTTGGTAAAAGCCCTTTAAGCTTTTCATCCACTGACCTGCCCAGTGACGTGCTGTTCATACTAATGGCCGTTCATAGACTGAGCATTTTGACAGCGGGTTTGCTTCTTCAGGCAGGGAATATTTATAGCATTTATTTCTACTTTTTTTTTTCTTCTCATTTTAGTACCAATTTTTTTGATAAGGATGGTGTAATGAAGGACATCCGATTAATTTATCAGGTTTATAATGCGTTACAAGAGAAGGTTCAGGTAAGGAGGCATCTTCCTGTAAAATGACGGCATCAGAGACCGGTAACCTGTAATTCTCAGCCCGTGGTCTTTTATTGTAGGTGATCTGTGAAGAGGTAGAAAAGAGCGAGAGGGTTGTAGAAGCTCGACAGATGGAAGTGAATGATCTCCGAGCCCAGATCTGCAGGAGGAAGGCAGAAAAGCAACGCAAAGAGAGTAAGCTTCAGTGTTCTTGTGCGAGCGTAAACTCGGGCCTGTTCACGTAACGTTTATGGCCTCGCTTTCACACATATGCCAAGACGTATGCGGTATAGTTGCGTCAGTCACCTGTAGGGTAATAAAACAACAGGTTTTTTTTAATACTTTTTAGTAATTTAACTCCTTCCTGACATCTGACGTACTATCCTGTCATCTGACGTACTATCCTGTCGAGGTGGGGTGGGCCCGTATGACCACCAACTGGATAGTACATCATACGCGATCGGCCGCGCTCACGGGGGGAGCGTGGCCGGGTGTCAGCTGCCTATCGCAGCTGACATCCGGCCCTATGTGCCAGGAGCGGTCACGGACCGCTCCCGGTACATTAACCCCCGGCACACCGCGATCAAACATGATCGCGATGTGCCGGCGGTACAGGGAAGCATCGCGCAGGGAGGGGGCTCCCTGCGGGCTTCCCTGAGCCCCACGCAGCAACGCGATGTGATCGCGTTGCTGCAAGGGTCTCCGTACCTCCCTCCCTGCTCCAGGCCCGTATCCAAGATGGCCGCGGCATCCGGGTCCTGCAGGGAGGTGGCTTCACAGAGCCTGCTCAGAGCAGGCACTGTGAAGCCTGCAGTGCTGTAAGTCAGATCGGTGATCTGACAGAGTGCTGTGCAAACTGTCAGATCACCGATCTGTGATGTCCCCACCTGGGACAAAGTAAAAAAGTTAAAAAAAAAAATTTCCAAATGTGTAAAAAAAAAAAAAAAAATATTATTCCCATAAATACATTTCTTTATCTAAATAAAAAAAACAAACGAGTACACATACGCGATCAAAAAGACGGATATAAATAACCATGGTACCGCTGAAAACGTCATCTTGTCCCGCAAAAAACGAGCCGCCATACAGCATCATCAGCAAAAAAATAAAAAAGTTATAGTACTCAGAATAAAGCGATGCAAAAATAATTATTTTTTTCTATAAAATAGTTTTTATCGTATAAAAGCGCCAAAACATAAAAAAATGATATAAATGAGGTGTCGCTGTAATCATTCTGACCCAAAGAATAAAACTGCTTTATCAATTTTACCAAACGTGGAACGGTATAAACGCCTCCCCCAAAAGAAATTCATGAATAGCTGGTTTTTGGTCATTCTGCCTCACAAAAATCGGAATAAAAAGCGATCAAAAAATGTCACGTGCCCGAAAATGTTACCAATAAAAACGTCAACTCGTCCCGCAAAAAACAAGACCTCACATGACTCTGTGGACCAAAATATAGAAAAATTATAGCTCTCAAAATGTGGTAACGCAAAAAATATTTTTTGCAATAAAAAGCATCTTTCAGTGTGTGACGGCTGCCAATCATAAAAATCCGCTAAAAAACCTGCTATAAAAGTAAATCAAACCCCCCTTCATCACCCCCTTAGTTAGGGAAAAATTAAAAAAATGTATTTATTTCCATTTTCCCATTACGGTTGGGGCTACAATTACGGTTGGGGCTAAAGTTACGGTTAGGGTTTAGATTACATTTACGGTTGGGAATAGGGTTGGGATTAGGGTTAGGGGTGTGTCAGGGTTAGGGGTGTGGTTAGGGTTACCGTTGGGATTAGGGTTAGGGGTGTGTTTGGATTAGGGTTTCAGTTATAATTGAGGGGTTTCCACTGTTTAGGCACATCAGGGGCTCTCCAAACGCGACATGGCGTCCGATCTCAATTCCAGCCAATTCTGCTTTGAAAAAGTAAAACAGTGCTCCTTCCCTTCCGAGCTCTCCCGTGCGCCCAAACAGGGGTTTACCCCAACATATGGGGTATCAGCGTACTCAGGACAAATTGGACAGCAAAGTTTGGGGTCCAATTTCTCCTGTTTCCCTTGGGAAAATAAAAAACTGGGGGCTAAAAAATATTTTTTGTGAGGGAAAAAAAAAAAGATTTTTTTTATTTTCACGGCTCTGCGTTATAAACTTCTGTGAAGCCCTTGGTGGGTCACCACACATCTAGATAAGTTCCTTGGGGGGTCTACTTTCCAAAATGGTGTCACTTGTGGGGGGTTTCTACTGTTTAGGCACATCAGTGGCTCTCCAAACGCAACATGGCGTCCCATCTCAATTTCTGTCAATTTTGCATTGAAAAGTCAAACGGCGCTCCTTCCCTTCCGAGCTCTCCCATGCGCCCAAACAGTGGTTTACCCCCACATATGGGGTATCAGCATACTCAGGACAAATTGTACAACAACTTTTGGGGTCCAATTTCTTCTCTTACTCTTGGGAAAATAAAAAATTGGGGGTGAAAAGATAATTTTTGTGAAAAAATATGATTTTTTATTTTTACGGTTCTGCATTATAAACTTCTGTGAAGCACTTGGTGGATCAAAGTGCTCACCACACCTCTAGATAAGTTCCTTAGGGGGTCTACTTTCCAAAATGGTGTCACTTGTGGGGGGTTTCAATATTTAGGCACATCAGGAGCTCTCCAAACGCAACATGGTGTCCCCATCTCAATTCCAGTCAATTTTGCATTGAAAAGTCAAATGACGCTCCTTCGCTTCCGAGCTCTGTCATGCGCCCAAACAGTGGTTTACCCCCACATATGGGGTATCGGTGTACTCAGGACAAATTGTACAACAACTTTCGGGGTCCATTTTCTCCTGTTACCCTTGGTAAAATAAAGCAAATTGGAACTGAAGTAAATTTTTTGTGAAAAAAAGTTAAATGTTCATTTTTATTTAAACATTCCAAAAATTCCTGTGAAACACCTGAAGGGTTAATAAACTTCTTGAGGGTATGTGCACACGTTAGGATTTTTAGCGTGTTTTTTGCGGAATTTCGCCATAAAAACGCTATAAATCCGGTAAAAAAAAAACGCTAACATTATGCATCCTATCTTTTAGAATGCATTCCGCATTTTTTGTGCAGATGTTAGCGTTTTTTTCCGCAAAAAAAACGCATCGCGCAAAAAATCCGGACATGCTCTATCTTTTTCCGGATTTTTTGCGGATTTCCTATCAAAAAGGTCATTCCGGAAAAAAAAAAAAATCTGCAAAAAATCCGCGCAAAAAACGCGCAAATTCTGTGAGAAATCCGCGCAAAAAAAAGCACGCGGATTTCTGGCAGAATTCTCAGGATTTTGTCAGGAAAAAATCCTGACGTGTCCACATGCCCTGAATGTGGTTTTGGGCACCTTGAGGGGTGCAGTTTTTAGAATGGTGTCACATTTGGGTATTTTCTATCATATAGACCCCTCAAAATGACTTCAAATGAGATGTGGTCCCTAAAAAAAAATGGTGTTGTAAAAATGAGAAATCGCTGGTCATCTTTTAACCCTTATAACTTCCTAACAAAAAAAAATTTTGTTTCCAAAATTGTGCTGATGTAAAGTAGACATGTGGGAAATGTTACTTATTAAGTATTTTGTGTGACATATCTCTGTGATTTAATTGCATAAAAATTCAAAGTTGGAAAATTGCGAAATTTTCAAAATTTTCGCCAAATTTCCGTTTTTTTTCACAAATAAACGCAGGTACTATCAAAGAATTTTTACCACTGTCATGAAGTACAATATGTCACGAGAAAACAATGTCAGAATCACCAGGATCCGTTGAAGCGTTCCAGAGTTATAACCTCATAAAGGGACAGTGGTCAGAATTGTAAAAATTGGCCCGGTCATTAACGTGCAAACCACCCTCGGGGCTTAAGGGGTTAAAAAGTGTTGTACTACAAGCTCTGTATTACCTAATCCCCGGCATTTATTGACAGCTTACTACCTACACCGTGCATAGGCAGAAAGCTGTCACAGTGCTGGCAGGTAAAACCGGAGTTCATGAATATTGAGGTCTATATAGCACAAGGTCATCACTGAGAGGACAAGTGGATTAAACAGTGTTTTATCAAAACTACAGCAAGAAGCCCAGAAAGTGACGCAGCGTTAGAATCGAGGTTTATGACCCAATTTTACGCTGTTCTCACATGGTGCAGAATAAACCTAGTGATGCATTCCCTATTGTGTGAACTAAGTATGTGGCCTGCTGGTAATGTGTTTTTGAGTTAATGGATTTATGTAGGTTGATTAGAGAGAATCTGGAGGTTGGAAAGTCAGCAGAAAGTCAGAGGCGGAATGGTTGCATAAAGTCCTGGCAAAGTCTCATGTTTTGTAATTGGGCTTTTCATCCAGCCCATGCTGACCATGGATCTGAGTTTTTGTGGCAGACATTTCAACACCAAAAACCATTTAAGTCATAGCCTGTCAAGTTGTTTTAGAGGGTTTTTCACCACTTTAATGGCAGATGCAGACGGCCGTAGCTTTTCTCCTCTGACAGAATTGGGCCAATCAGAGATCAGAGTGTAGGCGTAGTGCGATCTGATTCTCTCGGATGAGGATAAGATGGAGAAAAAAAAAAATTTGCCGCATTCTCCATTCTGTGAGTGCACGGAATTCATACTGCACTCTGATGTCATCCGAGTGCAGTCTGATGTTTCCCACGCGCTCATTAACTTGCATGGCGCCATTCAAATATTGGATCAAACTTGGACATGCAGTAATTTTTCTTCACAGCCACAAAGACTTAACATTGGTCCTAGTGCGATCCGGATGTTTTGTCATACCGCACGCAAACAGTAAATACACTCATCTGCCCCTGCCGTAATATTGATGACCCATCCTTGAAAGGATTCCTCTACAATGATATTAGAATAGGTCATGAATCTCGGATCAGTGGGGGTCCAAAATGTGGCATGGAGTGCGGAGCGGGCCACCAGCGCTCAGTCACTGGTTAGTGGCCGCTCCCAGGTTCTGCAGATCACCTCCTTTAAGGTCCTACCAATCTGGTATTGTTTGTTTATTATGCTTATGTATATAGCGCCATCATCTTCCGCGGCGTTTAGACAGAAATCATCACTGTCCCCATCGGGGCTCACAATCTACATTCCCTATCAGTAGGTCTTGGGAGTGTGGGAATAAACCGGAGAACTCGGAGGAAACCCACGCAAACATGGAGAGAACATACAAACTCCTTGCAGATGTTGTCCTTGGTGGGATTTGTCCCCAGGACCCAGCGCCGTAAATCCACCATGACGTGTCAATAGGATGTCATCAATATCATTGTGGTGGAGAACCCCTTTACGTTAGTCCATAACTGAATATACATAGCTTTGCCACCTCTGCCTTCATGTGATCGTTACAATTGTTTTTTGCTTTTCTTTTTCGTCTGACTTTTCCGCAATTTCTTCTTCCACCAGATCTGCGTCAGTCCATGGTAATCCAGACACAAGTGCCTGTAGAGAGCATGGTAACGTTTGCAGACTCTTTAGATTCCTCGACCAGACCGCAAGAACTCCTTCCTCCTCCGTACTCCGAGGGTATAAACGCGGATGAAGGAATAGATAGCACACCCGACATGCCCCGGCCGCAGGCTGTGGGCTCCTCTTGTCATGTTCCCCAAGAGGTTAAAGATCTCAGCAAAATAGCCTCCAAGACGGCCATGAATGAAGACACAGACGAATCGCCGAGCGATTACAGAAAATCCCCGCTGCGGTCAGAATCTCCCGACAGTGAGATGTTAGAGGAGCAGCCTTACCACGCGAGCACACCGCCAGATGGAGAGCTGGCGCGACAGTGACTAGCACCCTGATGCCCAAGACCGGCACTAGGTCTGATGGTGGCACGGAAACATGGAATGTAGACGGGCGACGCTGCTGGCCTTTTATTGGGGTCTCTCGCCTGCCTGTGCGTGGGCCTTATACTCCCATCAGCTTCCTGTACTCGCTGTCCGTGTGTGCGGAGCTGAAGAGTACACCCAGCTGCTTGTTGTATGTTTCATGTATATTTGGAGCCAGTACTGTCAACCTCAAGGGGGGGCGTTGTGTAGATTTAAAGGGATTTTTAGGTAATAAGGGAGGCGGGACATTGAACAGCTCACACCCTACTTTTTTTTTTTTTTTGCCTGAAGTCTACAGTAAATGAACCTCTCAACTCCAAAACTTGCAGCTGACGCAGTCAGGGGAGGCGTGGACCCCTTCACCATATACATGTATCTATCACTTTCCCATAATCCCTTTAAATTCTATTACATAGTGATCGATTCTTGCACCTTTTGAAAAATGATTAGTTCACCAAATTGCACAATCTTGGATAAATTGAGGATTTTTACTTATGTTATCACTTCCCAAAATGAACAGTAATAATGGACTGCGGTTGCCGAATGAGACCCCAGGGTGAAGCTTCACATACGAGTAACCAAAGCGTCCATACAATTAGGTGAGTGCTTCGGGGGAGTAATGTGGAACAGAGCCGGACCCCGCACAAGCCCTGATGACCCTGCGCCCAGCGCTTCCTGAAGGTTATCTAAGATATGATTCTGTTGCAAATAATTTACATTTTTTTTTATTATTATTATTCCTCCCCTCACAAGAACTGATGGACTCTTTCCCTTTAACTGCTGCAATGTGACCGGTTCTCGGAAATTTTATAATTAGCTGCACTTTTTAAATTAATTTACTAAGTAGGTTACATATTCCCCAGCAACTAATACTATGGACTTAGGTGCCTGATCCTTCACTCGGACGTTACTTGTACAGAAGTGCACATGGGGTCGCTGCCGGCTCCTTGGCCGGGATATATCTTATTTGATGTCGGCCTTCGAACACTAGCGACGTGACGTCACGTTTACTGCCGATTAAAACCTCTGCCTGGAAAATGGTAACAGAGAGCTCGTCTCCTGCTCGGAATGGTGCACATATTTCAGCCTTAAGACTGGTACAAATCAAACATAATAAACGTGCTTTAGTTTATCGAACCCTGGTCCCCGGATTATGTGTGCAATCAATATTTGGTTACGGTGGAGACAACGTCCGATTTGGGATTTTATGTAATCGTGTTTAGTCTTTGTGGTATTAGTTCTAGATTCTTATTAGCATTATTTGCAGAAAGGAAAATACCTGACCGCAGGCGGCATTTCCGATAGTGAGATTGCGTTCTATCAAATTTATGTGTGTAGGCAAGATGAGAAGTGTAAAGGAAAGGCTGTACGGCATTTCCAACTTTGCCCTGTTTTATTTTCCGAAAAAAAGGCCGGCCAGAGTGCAACTGTGGCATTAAGGTGTGCATTCACGTGAGAGAGTTCACTGAACCCCCTGATTTGGGCTGGATCAGCCTGCTGTCTGTGTTAGCGGGGGTCTGCCCTGAAGGTAAGTGTCATTTGGGCGACTAGTCCAAGAGGCCGGACCATGGCAGCTTTGTCCCGGTCACCTATATCAACAGTCAATCTAGTGGAGTGGAGCACGGAGACTCCTCCGAAAAGCCATCGGAGACACTTGTAAAAGTACATACGTGGCTGGAAAAAAAAAATAGCCAGACTTATTCATCCCGCCTGTGGTTTAGACACTATGAATAAGCTATCAGGTTCCCTTTCACGTGTCCGATCGTTTCTTCCTCAATGGCCCATTCCCTCCGAAAACACACAACCAAATAATTGTTTGCTCGATGGGCCCATCCCAAACATATCCACATGGTTTAGACCTTGAAAGTGTGGCTATGTCTCATGCCAATGTGAATTCTAAGACATCTCCAAAAGTTGCCAAGTGATCATGCTCTGCTGTAGAGGTGAATGGAGCGAGAAGCACACGTGCAGCCACCTGTCGCCGCAGGAGGCAGGGCTCTGTTCTCAGAGTTTGGACCTGCATCTATCAGGTATTTTTGGCATATGCAGTGGTTTGCAAATTACATGATCTGTGTTCACGATTTTATGACTGTTAGTCTTGTAATGGCAGAAGATTTTTTTTTTTTTCACATTTGATCACAAAATATCAAGCTGAATTGATAAATGTTTTCATTTTAATGAGCGTGCATCATCCTTATAAAGTCATGTGAACCAATGATCCCCCTCACATAAACATGGGCTAGGTAGGGTACCTGGGTGCTTTTTGCAACCAAGATCATTATGGCTACTCCCCAAGAGCACAAAAATTGTCAATTTACCACAAGCCGAGTAAAGTATCTATATATTTTTTTTTCTTTAGCTACTTTCACATGAGCATCTTCAAAATTGTCGATTTTTTTCACCCAGAAAACAAACGTTGATTTGTAATCCGTATGGCCGTTCTTTACACCGGTATACCATCGTTATGTCCCTTTAGTACATCCGTATGAGTCTTGCATTAATTTAATAAATCCTAAGAGGCCATGTACAGTTTACTATGTTAATAATTGTAAAGGATCTATACGCAATTCACAAGTCATTGTGACACACAAGTCACAAAAATTAATTAGGATTTCTTACGAATTACGTGTTGCGGCAATTTGTAGGTTACAACATGACCGCATTTTTGTGTCAAAGCGTAAGTCGCTGTTAGCCCAAGCCTTGGGCCGGTTTTACACTAGCCTATTTCACACTGTATGTATTGGCCGCAATGCACGGACCGGCTGGGGGTCTCCACACTTGGGCCACAGGTTCGGGATTCCTGCCTTAGTCTATAGCAATGGTTCCCAAACTCCAGTCATCACGGCCCCCAACACGTCATGTTTTTCGGGGTTTTCTTAGCATTGCACAGGAGATTGAATTATTTTTAAGGCATCAGAAACTGCCGCAGGTTCTCTCACCTGTGCAACACTAGGGAAATCCGGAAAACCTGATGTGATGGGGGCCGTGAGGACAGGGTTTGGAAATAGTGATCCATAGGAAAACAGCAGCAATAGCAACTGGACAACAAGTCTAAGAAAACTTTCGAGCAGGGTAAAAGAAAAAAAATTACCTCTTTGTAAACAGGTTGCATTCAATGAAGTTTATGGGAGCAAAATTAAAATGAGACCTGTGATGTGGTCATAAGACAGTGGTTCACACTCTTCGCAACAAACTTTTGCTTTAGGGCACAGAAAGATGGCCGTATCACTCATGTGAGGATCACATCGCCATCGGCTCTTTTGACCTGAGCGTGACTGCTGCATAGAAACATAGGCTGTCACGCTCAGGCCAGGAGAGCTGCCGGCCAGTCCGTGGATTGCGATGTGATCCTCGGGCAAGTAAAACAGCCAGCTGACTGCGCCCGTACGAAGAATCTTGTTGGATGCTGAAACGTGTAGTCTAATGTCGACATCTCAATGCGTGGAAATATTTTCTGAACAGCGATTAAACGGGCCATTGAGTTTTATTGTTACGCTGCGATCAGCTAAAATAAAACCTTTCCCTGAGCGTGGATCTCTTTAAACGCAGCAGTATGTGTAATGCCAAAACCAGGGCTGGGACAAACACAGAGATGGAGACTATAATGCGTATTTTCTCTCGTCCCTGGACTCTGTAGACAGCACTTACTACCTGTCTTTCTACAATGGTTAAGTCTATAATGCGGACGTTTCCTGGGGAGGAAACCATCGTAATGTGAAGCGTCTGCCTGATCCTGATAAATCCTTTGCTGAGAACGTCAGCATTGACTTCTATTGATTTCGAACATATTCTACTGCTATAGACATTGTAAATCTTTCTATGTGACCACTTCTTATTCTCAGGTCTTTGAGGGGTGTAATTATCTCATTTATTGAGACAGGTTGATCAATAATCAGGACAGAAAAGATAATATACGAATACGGAAAGCGAAGTGGTTCTCTGCAGTTTTTTTTCCTAATGTTCTCATTTACAATAGATTAATACAAGACCATGTATCGCTTGACAATTCAGGGTACAGACATACAGGTCAGATGGACCAAGATCGGACAGCAGTGCACGGACTGGCGAATAGACCAGTATCCTAAGACACATGGCAAGGCTCGATAAAGGGTCGACATTGACTTGCAAGTGATCTAATTGTCATTCCTTTTTTATTCTCAGGGGCAATGTCTAACTTTTAAGTCTCTACGCCGATCTCTACAAGGATTACCAGTCCCCTAGATTTCTCTATCGCCTTTCATTGGGGGACACAGAAACCATGGGTGTATGCTGCTGCCACTAGGAGGCTGACACTATGCAAATAAAAAAGTTAGCTCCTCCTCTGCAGTGTACACCCTACCGACAGGAAGTAGGATATTCAGTTTAGCTTAGTGTCAGTAGGAGGTGGACACGGGTCTTTCATTAGACCCTTATCTACCTCAATGTGCGTCGTTTCTTTTCAGATTTTTCCGGAGGGATACAGGGTGAACAGTCACACCTGTAGTCCCACTATGCGGACTATGAGTACGGCGTGTACTGCCACCCCGTATCCTCATAGATCCCTCTCCAGGACCAAGATCCTAGCACACCAGCGTGCTCAGAAGTCCGGTCCTGGCTCCGTCCCCCACCCACTCGCCCACCAGAGCCTGTCGGTTGGAGGAGACGAGGACGTCCATCACAGCTCCGTGGACGTCTGATACCTTCAGGTTAGTAACTGCGTGGGATGTTTAGGTGAGTATTTCCCCTAAACTTCCAGATCTCTAAATACGCTGCACTATCTTCTATGGCGGCGCTGATTTTATTTTAAAAGGGATCCTAGGGGCACCAAGACGAGCAGTGGCTCTGCACTACGGGCTATCCCCTTCATCGGGGCCGCAGTGCCCTCCCTGCGGCCGCACTGCGCAGCGGCCGCAATGTCACTTTTCTGGCGACGCCGGCACCGCTCCCCCCTGCGGGCTTCGGCGCCGCGATCCCCTTTCCAGCGGCGCAGGCCTCTAATTTGGGTCCCGGCTTCTGCCGGGGCCTACTTCGGCGCCACGTCCCGTTCTCCCTGCGGCTCTGGCAGGCTGCCGCGCTGCTCGGCGGCGCACTGTTCCGGGGCCGCGGTTTCTTTTCCAGCGGCGCCGGCCTCTCCTTTAGGTCCCAGCTTCAGCTGAGGCCTACTTCGGCGCCGCGTCCCGTCCCTGCGGTCCTGGCAGGCTGCCGCGCTGCTCTGTGGTGCACTGTTCCGGGGCCGCGGTCTCTTTTCCAGCGGCACCGGCCTTTCCTTTAGGTCCCGGCTCCTGCCGGGGCCTACTTCGGCGCCGCGTCCCGTCCCTGCGGTCCTGGCAGGCTGCCGCGCTGCTCTGCGGTGCACTGTTCCGGGGCCGCGGTCTCTTTTCCAGCGGCACCGGCCTCTAATTTAGGTCCCGGCTCCCGCCGGGGCCTACTTCCGGTACCGCGCTCCTTCACTTCCGCTTTCTTCGGGCGGGCTTTCTCCCGCCCGACAAACTGTGCCCTGCAAACTCCGCCCACCGGCGCCATGTGGGCTGTCTCCGCCCCTTCCCCCACGTCGCTGCTGAGCCAGGGCAAGAGATTCCAACGTGCCCGCATTTTCTCCTGGGGGCACAGCACATCATCTGCGCGGATCACACCAGAGGCTGCAGGGCAGCAGCTCCATCTTTCTGTTCCACTGCTGTTCTTCAGGCCTGCAGTAAGTTCCGGACAAGAGTGCCCCAGATGTGTCTACCTGTTCTCCTAGGGGCTATTGTTCCTGAGGAGCATCTTCCAAGCCGTGCAGCTTTCCATCTGGACACCGCAGCGCCTGCCGTGAGTACCTCTGCACCGCAGTTTGACTCAAACCCCTAATCTTCTGACATTTCCCTTAGGGGCCCGTTCGGTCTAATTTTAAGGGAGGTCGCTCCCGGCCTCCTACCTTTTCCTGTGTCTGAGTGAAACACTTTCAGGGTTCGCCTTGTAACCACAAGCTCCCTTCAGGCAGGCCTGCAGCAACCCACATTTTGTTCCCGCTGCTTCGCCTCAGAGCGAAGTCCCCACCCCAGGTTGGGCCTCCCCTCTGTCTCTATTAGTAGCGGATCTCACACGGGTGTCCCAGACCCTTGTGTCCGTGCTCGATCGGTTGCCCCTGCAGCCTTCCGTAGTAGCCAGCGGGTCGCAGGAAGCCCTGTCCGAGTTTTCCAATACAGGCCGCGAAAGATTCAGTCGGGAACGCCAGTCTGAGTTATCTTCTCGGTCCATCTCGCCCCACGGTCTTTCTCTGTGGTCCCCTCCGGAGTCAGGCGAGGCTTTCTCTGATGTGCCTTCGGAGGATAATTTGGGGCCGGAGTCGAACCATATCTTATCATGAGGGATATGGTTCAAAGCCTCATTGGAGCGTCCAATCTGACTTGTGGCTACAAAGATTCCTCTACGAAACCCGCAGATCAGGCGGTTTCGTTTAGACGGTCTAAACTACCTCCCAAGGGATTCGCTCCTCATCCTGAATCGAGGAGCTTCTGGCCAGAGAAAGAGCGAATTCGACCAGACGTTCTCAAAGAGGAAAGCGTCTTGGAGTCTCATATCTCTTTCCTCCGAATCTCATCGCCAATAGACTTGCCACCAACACAGTCCTCACGCTGTCCGGTGGGGCGACTCTGACAGGTTCCATCGATAGGATCATGGAATCCTTTGTGAATTCGGCTCTCGAACCTGCCGCATCATCCCTATGCCCGCTTGCACTTGGGTTTCGAAGTCGGTATCCGAAGGGGCTAAAACAACTCCGTTGGGGCATTCTAGCTGGAGCTCCACCAGACTGGCTGGCGGAAGTTACCACCCAGATTACTCATGCCGGGGAGTAATGTGTTCTCTGGACGTCGCGTCTTCTGCCGCTCAGACACCCGGTAATGTTGTTGCCAGCCGTCGTTCTGTTTGGCTCAAGAGTCATCAAAGAAGTCCCTTACGAGCCTGGCTTTTTCAAGGATCACGTCCTTTCGGTTCCAAGCTGGACCAAATTATTAAGGACGCCACTGGCGGCACCAGTTCTCTTAGGCGGCAACTTCGGTCCTTTTCGGCCTTTTTTGCGTCGTTTCGCGGCATCAGATTCCTTTTCGCAACAGAGGCCACAGGCACGTTAAGGAAAGAAGGTATTCTTCGACTCACTCCTTCCTGGCGTCCCCGCTACTCCTAAGGTGGATTCTCCAGGTCCAGGACTGGAAGTTCCACCTAGGCATGACCCACGACTAGACTCTAGCCCGTTTCTCCTGTTCCTCAGGGACGTCTGGGTCTCCTCAGTAGAGGACGCATGGGCCAGGGCACTTGTATCCTCTAGATACAAAATCTTCATTTCACGGCCCTGGGATCGTTTTCTTCGAATCCCAACCTCCAAGAGACCCCGCTCTAGTCCCGGGTTTCTTTACAGCCATTGTTTCCCTCCTTAGATCCGGGGTAATCGTTCCTGTCCCAGAACAGGAACGGTTCAACGGTTCACAGGCTTCTCTTCGAATCAGAGGACGACAAGGTTCGTCCCAGTCCGGATCTCAATTTGCAGAACAGGAGGTTTCGTCGGAGACACTTCAGGATGATATTCCCTCGTTCAGTAATCGCTTCCATGGAGGCTCAGGAATTTCGGTTTCAGGCTCCCGAAAGTTTATCCATCTTCCCGACACTCTAGCCGTTGCGGGTGGCTCGTCAACAGGAAGAAGTTCCGTCTTGTTCAGCGCCTCGTATCTCCGGGCATGTTCTTCGACACTTGTCGGACCAGAGTCTTCCTTCCCGAAGACAGGGTATCCCTCCTTTGTCAGGAAGTTTGCTTGCTCCAGGGTTTTCGGCTCCCCTCCTTTCCGATGGGGCTTAAAGGTCCTAAGGAGGTTGGTTGCAACATCGGGAGCAATTTTCCCTTCGCCCGTTTCATTCAAGACTTCTTCAGCAGGCTACTCTATCACAGGGGGACAGGTCTGTCTTCTCCCTGCATCGTCCGATCCGGCTTTCCCCCGGGTCAAACGGTTCCCCGACTGGTGGCCGAGGTCACTTCTCTTATCCCAGAGTAGATCCTTCACAGCATATCTTTCCTTTCAGTTCCCTGGCAGGTGGTGACGACGGACGTCAGCCCGCTCGGCGGAGGCGCGGGGCTTTGTCACCTGTTCTTTTCAGGGTTGTTGGTTGGTGCAGGAGTCCTCCTTGCTGATCAATGTCCTCGAGTTCCGGATCATCTTTCTGTCTTTCCTTCACTGGGTAAGGATTCTCAGCAGCCTAGACAGACAATGACACAGCAGTGGCATATATCTACCACCAGGGGTGGACTCGGCGGTCTCTGGCCTCGGCCGAGTTTCCAGGATCCTCCTTTGGACAAAGGTAACGGTCCTGGTGAGCTCCGCAGTGCATGTCCCAAGCGTGGACATTTAGGCCGCCGACTTCCTCGGCCGGAGGGCCTTGTGGCAGGGGACGGGTACTTTTAGGAGGTTTCCTATCGGATTGCTCTTCGATTGGGGGACTCCAGATGTGGACCTCATGGCGTCCCGATTGAATAGGAAGGTCCCTTGGGTCGGTCCAAGGTCCCGCGATCCTCTCACAGTAGTGTTAACACTCTGGCCATTCCTTGGTTGCAGTTCGCGCTCCCCTATCGGTTCCCACTCCTTTCCCTTGCTTTCCAAGCTGTCGAAAAGATCAAGGCGGGATGGGTGTCGGTCATTCTGATCGTCCCGGATTGGCCCAGGAGGTCTTGGTTTGCGGACATCATCAATCTTCTCCCGGTCACCCCTGGTGCCTTCCAAACAGACCCGATCTGCTGTCTCAGGGTCCGATCTGCCACCCGAATTATCGGTCGCTCAGTTTAACGGCGTGGCTGTGGACTCCACAGTTCTAAGAGCGTCCGGGCTTTCGGCCCGGATGGGTCACGCTATAATCCAGGCTAGGAAGCCTTCGTCTTCTTTCAGGATCTACTATCGTACCTGAAAGGCTTACTTTCGTTGATGCGAGTCCAACCGCTTTTCACCTATGTCCTTTCCCTGCCTTCCATTTGGTTTTCCTTCAGGCAGGACTGGATTTGGGCTTCGCTCTCAGTTCCATAAAGGGCCAGGTTCCTGCGCTCTTCTTCCCTTTAAGAAGACGTTATCTTCTCAGCCACAGGTTAAGACCTTCCTTCAAGGAGTAGCCCACGCTGTCCCTCTGTACAGGGCCTCTGTGGATTCATGGGATTTAAAGGTTGTGCTGGTTATTCTCAGGGGTTCCCCCCTTTTGAGCCTCTCAGGGAGTTTTCCCTGTCAGTTCTATCTCGGAAGGTGGCTTTTCTCAAGTCCATCTCTTTGATCCGCCGCGTGTTTGGGTTGGCGGCCATTTCTTGCCGACCTCCTTTATGGTTTTTCCACCAGGACAAGGTGGTCCCAGGCCTCCGCCTTCCTTCTTTTCACGAGGTGGTTTTCATCTTTCCACCTCAGCGAGGACATCGTTCTACCTTCCTTTTGTCCAGCTCCGACTCATCCTCTGGAGCGATCGTTGTACAGGCTGGACCCCGTCAGGGCAGTGAGGATCTCCCTGGCTAGCACGGCCGCTTTCCGAAAGATGGATTCTCTTTTCGTCATCCTTGATGGCGTGCGTAGAGACCTGCTGGCTTCCAAGGCGACTATTGTTCGCTTGATCAGAACGGCGATTTTGGAAGCTTACCGGGTCAAGAACAGAGTGCCCCTCCTGAGATAAAGGCTCACTCTACCCGGGCAGTCGGCGCTTCCAGTGTGGTACGTCACAGGGGTTTTCGCCGACGGCTTTGCAAAGCGGCAACCTGGTCTTCCATCCACACGTTTCGCCGGACTACGGCGGACTCCAGCCTGGGCAGAATGATCCTGCAGGCGGCAGTGGTTAGTCCTCGTACTTGATGGAAGTCTGTTTTTCCCACCCCAGGGACTGCTTTGGGACGTCCCATGGTTTCTGTGTCCCCCAATGAAAGGCGATAGAGAAAACAGGATTTTTGGTTGCTTACCGTAAAATCTGTTTCTCGGAGCCTTCATTGGGGGACACAGCTCCCTCCCAAGTTGAACAGCTCTGTTTACTGTTTACGTTTGAGTTCTTTGAATACTCTTTGAGTGCTTGAAACTGTTAATCTATGGAGCGCCGTGGAATTTGTTGGCGCTATGTGGATAAAGTTTATTATGTTATTATTATTCTTTCTCTTTTACACGTTGCTTCTCCTACTGCTTTTTCACTAACTGAATATCCTACTTCCTGTCGGTAGGGTGTACACTGCAGAGGAGGAGCTAACTTTTTTATTTGCATAGTGTCAGCCTCCTAGTGGCAGCAGCATACACCCATGGTTTCTGTGTCCCCCAATGAAGGCTCCGAGAAACAGATTTTACGGTAAGCAACCAAAAATCCTGTTTTCTAGGGGAAAAAAATTCACAGGTTTTAATTATTTTTTTTCTTTAAGAATGCTTATCAAAGGCATCATATACAGCTTTGCAGGGACAAGTGGGAAGTCCGGCTTAATGGGATGTAGTCTTCTGGAGGGATTTGAACCTGACTGGTGGAACCACAAGCTCATCAGAGCCAATGATGTGGTGGAGTCTATTGAAGGACTCCCTGCCACCACTATATAGACTGTAAGGACTAATGTGTTTTCTGCCAGATTAATCAAGTGACTTCAGCCTTTTCAAGAATGGTCATATAGGGTAGATTGCCCTCTCCTATCCTTTATGCACACCAACCTGTGCAAGCCTGGTACTGCCCAATGTGCCTCTCCATGGAGGGAAATCTCTTTGCACACCTTTTGGGTTTGCCGCTTTGCACAATGTATTTTGAACGCCTTGAACATGAAGATTCTGTATCCTGGAAACAGCCTATGGTACCACTTGGTGCATTTTGGAATATTAATACTGTTGGCGGCATCCATGAAGCCTGGCATCTTATAAACTAATTAAGAATGATAGATGGTTTGTGAAAGGGAGTGGATGCAAGTTTGTGGTCCATCCCTGTGCGGAATCCACATCACACATCAGTGAAGATTCAACTTGGTCTTAACTTCTCTGCTCGTTGCCTTCAGCCTAGACTCACAAGTCTGCATAGCAGTTGTAGTTCAGGTAAAGAGATCCTATGTCTGGCACAGAATTGTGGTCGTAATATAGATGCAAAATAAGGCCGATAATTGGTATGAACCTAGACTTTTTTTTTTTTTTACTTTGCCAAAGATACTGAGTCGTATCTTCATCGATCATGTTGGGAAAAAGCCTGTCGTTAAGAATCGTGGCTCCATTACAGAGCTGATCCACACTAAGTTGTATTTAAGACTCATACATAGGCCCCTATTCATCAAGCAGATGACGCCAATTTTCAGGTTTTGCAATTTTGTGGGATTTTACAATAGCTCCTCCAACTTTTGGAAAAGTGGGTAGAGCTTTGCAAAAAGGGACGTAGCCATGTGCAGCCCATCTGAGTCAGCAAAATGTACCCACGTCCCTGACTGGAGTACACTTCTTATACTGGTGCACACCAGCTGAACCTTGTAATTTGGCGCATCTTACTCATGCACGCTGTTCCTAAATCTGGCATGTAAAACATTAGTTTTGAAAGCGTTGGATTTTTTCCAGTAACGGAACCACTCTGCATCATGGCCTCTATCTGGTTTATGTAAGTGTCACCGTCTCTAGAATCATCGCATTGTAACACTTTATCTTCTAAATAAAATCCCAAGGAGCCAGAGAACCTCACGATCGCCAGTCGACTTAGAAATGTTTTCAAATATTGTAATGGCGGTACTTTTCAATTGCTAATGGACGAGCTCCAAAGACCATTCAGTCTTCGGTCAAAGCGTTCATTGTTCTTAGTCCAGAAATATTTTCTTGGGAATTATGTAAAGGTCACGCAAAACTATTCACTGTTTTGTAAGCTGTTAAGTTTGTGTAGTAATTGATTTTTTTTTTTTTTTTGTCATGGGGTAAATTCCAGACATTACAAATCTTCCAATGTACACAACGCACAGTATCTCCAGGCAATCGCCAGCAATATGTTTCTCTTGCCGATCTGTTCTCAGATAATTCCTCTAGATGTATTGATTTAATAAGAGCAGCTCCTAGCAGCGAGAGTCTTCGGGTAACTAGAAGATATTTTCCTTTTATTTTCATTGGAATTAGTAAAAGTTAACACCAACTAAAAGAAAAATGGTGCGAGATGTAGAATACAGAAATTCAGGAACCATGGCACCACAAATCCTTCTTTAGATCACTTCATTAATGTTACTGTACACAAAATTCTACATGAGATGTTTCGGCCACACAGGGGCTTTCTCATTCCATAAAAGTAAGAAGTGTGCATGTGGATGTAGAAAATGACAGGCAAAGAAAAATGGCTCTCGCTGGGAGAAGAGATTTAAGGGTTCTTCCCAAGCCAGAAAAATTACGGATAGAGGATAACTTAGTGATTGTTGAGAATCCGACCACTGGGACCCCTAGTGATCCCTTCTTGAATGGAGCAGAGGTGCTCATGCTTAACTTCCACTCCATTCATTGTTGATGGAAATGCTAGAGAAAGCTCAGCTACAAGTGTTTCTCACTAAATTAGAATCTCATCAAAAAGTTACCGTAATTTATTTATTTTCTTCAATCCAAAAAGTGTAACTCGTCTATTACGGTATATAGAGTCATTACAGAGTGATCTATTTCAAGTGTTTACTTCTGTTAATGATTATGGCTTACAGACAATGAAAACCCAAAAGTCATTATCTCAGTAAATTACAATACTTTATAACACCAGCTTGAAAAATTATTTTAAAATCTGAAAGGTTGGCCTACTGAAATGTATGTTCAGTAAATCCACTCAATACTTGGTTGGGCTCCTTTTGCATCAATTACTGCATCAATGCGGCGTGGCATGGAGGCGATCAGCCTGTGGCACTGCTGAGGGGTTATGGAAACCCAGGTTGCTTTGATAGCAGCCTTCAGCTCGTCTGCATTGTTGGGTCTGGTGTCTCATCTTCCTCTTGACAATACCCTATAGATTCTCTATGGGGTTAAGGTCAGGCGAGTTTGCTGCCAATCAAGCACAGTGATACTGTTGTTTATAAACCAGGTATTGGTACTTTTGGCAGTGTGGACAGGTGCCAGAGAATGAAATTTCCATCTCCAAAAAGCTTGTTGGCAGAGGGAAGCATGAAGTGCTCTAACATTTCCTGGTGGACGGCTGCACTGACTTTGGTCTTGATAAAACACAGTGGACATACACCAGCAGATGACATGGCTCCCCAAACCATCACTGATTGTGGAAACTTCACACTAAACCTCAAGCAGCTTGGATTGTGGCCTCCACTCTTCCTCCAGACTCTGGGACCTTGATTTCCAAATGAAATGCAAAATTTACTTTCATCGGAGAACAACACCTTGGACCACTGAGCCACAGTCCAATTCTGTTCCTCCTTGGCCCGGGTAAGACGCCTCTGGTGTTGTCTATTGTTTACGAGTGGCTTGGCACAAGGAATGCGACACTTGTAGCCCATGTCCTGGATAGTCAGTGTGTGGTGACTCTTGAAGCAATGACTTCAGCAGCAGTCCACTCCTTGTGAATCTCCCCCAAATTTTTGAATGGCCTTTTCTTAATCCTTTCAAGGCTGCGGTTATCCCCGTTGCTTGTGCACCTTTTTCTACCACACTTTTTGTTTCCACTCAACTTTCCATTAATATGCTTGGATAGAACACTCTGAACAGCCAGCTTCTTTAGCAATGACCTTTTGTGGATTGCCCTCCTTATGGAATATGTCAATTACAGCCGGGATCAGCTGCTTCGAAAGCATCACCAAACCAGGGATTCAAGCTTCAGGAGGCTAATTTGCATATTCCAGGTGCCTTCTGGGAGAAGCGAAGTCTCCCTAAGCTAGAAGATCGTTGGGTACAGCCGGGACCAGCTGCTTCGAAAGCATCACCAAACCAGGGATTCAAGCTTCAGGAGGCTAATTTGCATATTCCAGGTGCCTTCTGGGAGAAGCGAAGTCTCCCTAAGCTAGAAGATCGTTGGGTACAGCCGGGACCAGCTGCTTCGAAAGCATCACCAAACCAGGGATTCAAGCTTCAGGAGGCTAATTTGCATATTCCAGGTGCCTTCTGGGAGAAGCGAAGTCTCCCTAAGCTAGAAGATCGTTGGGTACAGCCGGGACCAGCTGCTTCGAAAGCATCACCAAACCAGGGATTCAAGCTTCAGGAGGCTAATTTGCATATTCCAGGTGCCTTCTGGGAGAAGCGAAGTCTCCCTAAGCTAGAAGATCGTTGGGTACAGCCGGGACCAGCTGCTTCGAAAGCATCACCAAACCAGGGATTCAAGCTTCAGGAGGCTAATTTGCATATTCCAGGTGCCTTCTGGGAGAAGCGAAGTCTCCCTAAGCTAGAAGATCGTTGGGTACAGCCGGGACCAGCTGCTTCGAAAGCATCACCAAACCAGGGATTCAAGCTTCAGGAGGCTAATTTGCATATTCCAGGTGCCTTCTGGGAGAAGCGAAGTCTCCCTAAGCTAGAAGATCGTTGGGTACAGCCGGGACCAGCTGCTTCGAAAGCATCACCAAACCAGGGATTCAAGCTTCAGGAGGCTAATTTGCATATTCCAGGTGCCTTCTGGGAGAAGCGAAGTCTCCCTAAGCTAGAAGATCGTTGGGTACAGCCGGGACCAGCTGCTTCGAAAGCATCACCAAACCAGGGATTCAAGCTTCAGGAGGCTAATTTGCATATTCCAGGTGCCTTCTGGGAGAAGCGAAGTCTCCCTAAGCTAGAAGATCGTTGGGTACAGCCGGGACCAGCTGCTTCGAAAGCATCACCAAACCAGGGATTCAAGCTTCAGGAGGCTAATTTGCATATTCCAGGTGCCTTCTGGGAGAAGCGAAGTCTCCCTAAGCTAGAAGATCGTTGGGTACAGCCGGGACCAGCTGCTTCGAAAGCATCACCAAACCAGGGATTCAAGCTTCAGGAGGCTAATTTGCATATTCCAGGTGCCTTCTGGGAGAAGCGAAATCTCCCTAAGCTAGAAGATCGTTGGGTACAGCCGGGACCAGCTGCTTCGAAAGCATCACCAAACCAGGGATTCAAGCTTCAGGAGGCTAATTTGCATATTCCAGGTGCCTTCTGGGAGAAGCGAAGTCTCCCTAAGCTAGAAGATCGTTGGGTACAGCCGGGACCAGCTGCTTCGAAAGCATCACCAAACCAGGGATTCAAGCTTCAGGAGGCTAATTTGCATATTCCAGGTGCCTTCTGGGAGAAGCGAAGTCTCCCTAAGCTAGAAGATCGTTGGGTACAGCCGGGACCAGCTGCTTCGAAAGCATCACCAAACCAGGGATTCAAGCTTCAGGAGGCTAATTTGCATATTCCAGGTGCCTTCTGGGAGAAGCGAAGTCTCCCTAAGCTAGAAGATCGTTGGGTACAGCCGGGACCAGCTGCTTCGAAAGCATCACCAAACCAGGGATTCAAGCTTCAGGAGGCTAATTTGCATATTCCAGGTGCCTTCTGGGAGAAGCGAAGTCTCCCTAAGCTAGAAGATCGTTGGGTACAGCCGGGACCAGCTGCTTCGAAAGCATCACCAAACCAGGGATTCAAGCTTCAGGAGGCTAATTTGCATATTCCAGGTGCCTTCTGGGAGAAGCGAAGTCTCCCTAAGCTAGAAGATCGTTGGGTACAGCCGGGACCAGCTGCTTCGAAAGCATCACCAAACCAGGGATTCAAGCTTCAGGAGGCTAATTTGCATATTCCAGGTGCCTTCTGGGAGAAGCGAAGTCTCCCTAAGCTAGAAGATCGTTGGGTACAGCCGGGACCAGCTGCTTCGAAAGCGTCACCAAACCAGGGATTCAAGCTTCAGGAGGCTAATTTGCATATTCCAGGTGCCTTCTGGGAGAAGCGAAGTCTCCCTAAGCTAGAAGATCGTTGGGTACAGCCGGGACCAGCTGCTTCGAAAGCATCACCAAACCGCGCGCCGTACGGCGCGCGAATTTTTGCCTGTAGGACATTATTGCAAGAGAGCTTGGCTGAGTAGATTACACAAGAAGGAAAACACACAGCAAGTCAGCAGGATCTAGGAGCAACATGGCAGATGTGACAACCTACATGGTGAGCTGCAGCATGTGCTACATGTTCACAGATCGACCAGAAGAAGAATCCAATTTCACCTGTCAGAAGTGTAGACTAGTGGCCCTTTTAGAAGAAAAGGTGCGGGGTCTGGAAGAAAGAATAGCAACTTTGAAACTCATCAAAGAGAATGAAGACTTTCTAGACAGAACAGAAGCATCTCTACTGGTCACAGAAGGTGCAAAAAGTGTCAGAGAACCTCCAAAAGCAGATGAGTGGAAGCATGTGACCAAAAGAAGCAAGAAGACCATGGAGAAATCACCAACCACACAACTGAAGAACCGATATCAAATCTTTGTAGAGGATGAAGATGGCACACCTAAGAATGAAGCAATACCAGCAAGCAAAAAAGAAAAGGGCACACAGAACAAGTGACAGCAAAAAGTACAGCCAAGAAGCAACGAAGAGTGGTGGTGGTGGGAGACTCACTACTGAGAGGCACCGAAGCAGCCATCTGCAGACCGGACATAACTGCAAGAGAAGTATGCTGCCTTCCAGGTGCGATGATCAAGGATGTGACCGATAGGATACCAAAGCTCTTCAGCTCCAAGGACGTCCACCCATTTCTTCTGATACATGTTGGCACCAATGACACGGCAAGGAAGGACCTACCGACAATCTGCAAGGACTTTGAAGAGTTGGGGAAGAAAGTAAAGGAACTGGATGCACAGGTAGTTTTTTCTTCTATCCTTCCAGTAGACGGGCATGGCACCAGGAGATGGAACAGGATCCTTGATGCAAACAACTGGCTAAGACGATGGTGCAGACAACAAGGATTTGGATTCCTGGACCACGGTGTGAATTACTGGTATGATGGACTCCTCGCCAGAGACGGACTACACCTCAACAAACCTGGGAAACACACATTCGCCAGAAGACTCGCTACACTCATCAGGAGGGCGTTAAACTAGAAGAAGAGGGGACGGGAAGAAAAACATTAGACTCGAACAAAGACGACCCAGGAAAACATACTCAGAAGGGAGGTAAGAACATTTCTAAAACAATCCACAGTGAGGAGATTGGAACAAAACAAAATCCTCTAAACTGCATGCTCGCAAACGCCAGAAGCCTGACAAACAAGATGGAAGAACTAGAAGCAGAAATATCTACAGGTAACTTTGACATAGTGGGAATAACCGAGACATGGTTAGATGAAAGCTATGACTGGGCAGTTAACTTACAGGGTTACAGTCTGTTTAGAAAGGATCGTAAAAATCGGAGAGGAGGAGGGGTTTGTCTCTATGTAAAGTCTTGTCTAAAGTCCACTTTAAGGGAGGATATTAGCGAAGGGAATGAGGATGTCGAGTCCATATGGGTTGAAATTCATGGAGGGAAAAATGGTAACAAAATTCTCATTGGGGTCTGTTACAAACCCCCAAATATAACAGAAAGCATGGAAAGTCTACTTCTAAAGCAGATAGATGAAGCTGCAACCCATAATGAGGTCCTGGTTATGGGGGACTTTAACTACCCGGATATTAACTGGGAAACAGAAACCTGTGAAACCCATAAAGGCAACAGGTTTCTGCTAATAACCAAGAAAAATTATCTTTCACAATTGGTGCAGAATCCAACCAGAGGAGCAGCACTTTTAGACCTAATACTATCTAATAGACCTGACAGAATAACAAATCTGCAGGTGGTTGGGCATTTAGGAAATAGCGACCACAATATTGTGCAATTTCACCTGTCTTTCACTAGGGGGACTTGTCAGGGAGTCACAAAAACATTGAACTTTAGGAAGGCAAAGTTTGAACAGCTTAGAGATGCCCTTAATCTGGTAGACTGGGACAATATCCTCAGAAATGAGAATACAGATAATAAATGGGAAATGTTTAAGAACATCCTAAATAGGCAGTGTAAGCGGTTTATACCTTGTGGGAATAAAAGGACTAGAAATAGGAAAAACCCAATGTGGCTAAACAAAGAAGTAAGACAGGCAATTAACAGTAAAAAGAAAGCATTTGCACTACTAAAGCAGGATGGCACCATTGAAGCTCTAAAAAACTATAGGGAGAAAAATACTTTATCTAAAAAACTAATTAAAGCTGCCAAAAAGGAAACAGAGAAGCACATTGCTAAGGAGAGTAAAACTAATCCCAAACTGTTCTTCAACTATATCAATAGTAAAAGAATAAAAACTGAAAATGTAGGCCCCTTAAAAAATAGTGAGGAAAGAATGGTTGTAGATGACGAGGAAAAAGCTAACATATTAAACACCTTCTTCTCCACGGTATTCACGGTGGAAAATGAAATGCTAGGTGAAATCCCAAGAAACAATGAAAACCCTATATTAAGGGTCACCAATCTAACCCAAGAAGAGGTGCGAAACCGGCTAAATAAGATTAAAATAGATAAATCTCCGGGTCCGGATGGCATACACCCACGAGTACTAAGAGAACTAAGTAATGTAATAGATAAACCATTATTTCTTATTTTTAGTGACTCTATAGCGACAGGGTCTGTTCCGCAGGACTGGCGCATAGCAAATGTGGTGCCAATATTCAAAAAGGGCTCTAAAAGTGAACCTGGAAATTATAGGCCAGTAAGTCTAACCTCTATTGTTGGTAAAATATTTGAAGGGTTTCTGAGGGATGTTATTCTGGATTATCTCAATGAGAATAACTGTTTAACTCCATATCAGCATGGGTTTATGAGAAATCGCTCCTGTCAAACCAATCTAATCAGTTTTTATGAAGAGGTAAGCTATAGACTGGACCACGGTGAGTCATTGGACGTGGTATATCTCGATTTTTCCAAAGCGTTTGATACCGTGCCGCACAAGAGGTTGGTACACAAAATGAGAATGCTTGGTCTGGGGGAAAATGTGTGTAAATGGGTTAGTAACTGGCTTAGTGATAGAAAGCAGAGGGTGGTTATAAATGGTATAGTCTCTAACTGGGTCGCTGTGACCAGTGGGGTACCGCAGGGGTCAGTATTGGGACCTGTTCTCTTCAACATATTCATTAATGATCTGGTAGAAGGTTTACACAGTAAAATATCGATATTTGCAGATGATACAAAACTATGTAAAGCAGTTAATACAAGAGAAGATAGTATTCTGCTACAGATGGATCTGGATAAGTTGGAAACTTGGGCTGAAAGGTGGCAGATGAGGTTTAACAATGATAAATGTAAGGTTATACACATGGGAAGAGGGAATCAATATCACCATTACACACTGAACGGGAAACCACTGGGTAAATCTGACAGGGAGAAGGACTTGGGGATCCTAGTTAATGATAAACTTACCTGGAGCAGCCAGTGCCAGGCAGCAGCTGCCAAGGCAAACAGGATCATGGGGTGCATTAAAAGAGGTCTGGATACACATGATGAGAGCATTATACTGCCTCTGTACAAATCCCTAGTTAGACCGCACATGGAGTACTGTGTCCAGTTTTGGGCATCGGTGCTCAGGAAGGATATAATGGAACTAGAGAGAGTACAAAGGAGGGCAACAAAATTAATAAAGGGGATGGGAGAACTACAATACCCAGATAGATTAGCGAAATTAGGATTATTTAGTCTAGAAAAAAGACGACTGAGGGGCGATCTAATAACCATGTATAAGTATATAAGGGGACAATACAAATATCTCGCTGAGGATTTGTTTATACCAAGGAAGGTGACGGGCACAAGGGGGCATTCTTTGCGTCTGGAGGAGAGAAGGTTTTTCCACCAACATAGAAGAGGATTCTTTACTGTTAGGGCAGTGAGAATCTGGAATTGCTTGCCTGAGGAGGTGGTGATGGCGAACTCAGTCGAGGGGTTCAAGAGAGGCCTGGATGTCTTCCTGGAGCAGAACAATATTGTATCATACAATTATTAGGTTCTGTAGAAGGACGTAGATCTGGGTATTTATTATGATGGAATATAGGCTGAACTGGATGGACAAATGTCTTTTTTCGGCCTTACTAACTATGTTACTATGTTACTGCCTTCTGGACATCTGTCAAGTCAGCAGTCTTCCCCATGATTGTGGAGCTACTGAAACAGACTAAGGGACCTTTTTAAACGCTTAGGAAGCCTTTGCTGGTGTTTTTTTGTTAATAATTCTAATTTACTGAGATAAAGACTTTTGGGTTTTCATTGGCTGTAAGCCATAATCATCAGCATTAACAGAAATAGACACTTGAAATAGATCACTCTGTTTGTAAGACTATATAATATGAGTTTCACTTTTTGTATTGAACTGAAGTGAATTAACTTTTTGATAATATTCCAATTTAGTGAGAAGCCTTTGCATTTCCGGCAGTCTTGTAGACAGTAATTAAACAAAGGTCAATCATACGCACCTCTGCTCCATTCAAAACGGGCTGTAGATCTAGAGCACTCATTGTTCTCTAGATCGCAGGGGATCTGAGCGTTCTGGCCCCCATGTGATCAGTAAGTTATCCCCTCTCTTATGGACAATGGCTATCAACATCCGATCAGTGGAGGTCGCCCCACCGATCCACTCTACAGAGATCCGTGACCACTTCATAAAGTGAGAGTTGCGCCCCGTTTGTTGTTTTCCGGGCATGTCTCTCCATGGAAATACAATTACATATCCTGGCTTTTTATATCATGTCAGGACAGGCGTGGGGACTTAGTGACTCTTAAACAGAACGGTAGAACCCAACTGACTCGAGGTATAATTGGCACATAGTGCACACGATTTTGTCTATGTAACGTGGGGTAATCGGTTTGTAGTTGTATACTGGTGGACATCTTACATAAACAAGGGTTTAGTGGTTTTAACTCATCAGTTTGAGTTCAAAAAGGTTAAACAACTAGGAATGGATGTGACATTGAGGTTCCATGAAAGTGAGTTGAGTGATGGGTGTTTGGGCTCGCGTGTCACACAGTGGGAGCGCTGAGTATGAGGCCCGAGTTAGCTCAGATAGACTTGAGTGCGAACCGCACGGGAATATGAACTGAGTCATGTCTGTGAATAGTCGGACCCCGATTGTTCTCTGCCCCCTTTCACTTTGAGGTCGTCTGACACAAGTTGGGGTTTTAACACTAGCGGATAAGACCTTCCTGATTAGGGTACACCTTGTCGTGGTGGGATGACTTTTACACGTGTTTTTATTTTAATCAAAAACAGTGTTTGCTAAGCCCCCTACATTATTTACATGCTCTATTACTGATTACTTACTGCAGGGTATTTGCTCATTTTGTTTCTTAGATTTTGTCTGTTAAATAGCCACAGTGTTAACGCTGTCTTATATGTTGCACGCATACCAACTTGTGCTCTGACTGAGTTTTTGGTTTCGCTGCTTGTTATTGTCTGACGTCACGTCAACAGCGCTGCAGCCAATCAGTGAGCTCTGCCTGAGTTGGCTGGAAGAGCCACTGAGCTCAGTGATCGGCTGCAGCGCTGTCGATATGATGTCAGACGGCTGTATAGCTCGGACTGAACTGAGCGCGACTGCTGCATAGCAGTGTGATCGTTGTCCGTGTTAGGGCGCAAACGGACGTATATCAGGCACTGGGAATCAGCGTTCGACCCAGGGAGGAGGGTAAAATGTTTGGTTGTTGGTTTGTTAACAAACTGCAGTCGCATAACTGGAAAAACCAGCGGAACAGATGCCGGAAGCGATGTTGCTGTGGCAAATTAAATTGCCCATAGCAACCATATTTTATTCTCCGTAGCAACGATAAACGCTGTCGTCTATGGCTTTGGTTATCTTTTTATAAATCGCCCTCATTTATGTGGGTACATACACAAGGAAAGCAGGGCGAAGACAAGCCGGGAGCCGTAATGCCAGCCATCGCTGCAGTCCCCCTGCTTTACCACAGAGAGCTGTATAAGGAGGTGAATGTGACGTGTTTATAGCTTTATTACAGGAGCGCTTGTGTCTACGGCAGTGCTGGGCCGGGCCCGCTCCTCACACCGGGCCCCTCACACCCATCTCCTCACACCGGGCCCCTCACACCGGGCTCCTCACACCGGGCCCCTCACACCCATCCCCTCACACCGGGCCCCTCACACCGGGCTCCTCACACCGGGCCCCTCACACCGGGCTCCTCACACCGGGCCCCTCACACCCATCTGCTCACACCGGGCCCCTCACACCCATCTCCTCACATCGGGCCCCTCACACCGGGCCCCTCACACCCATCTCCTCACACCGGCCCCTCACACCCATCTCCTCACACCGGGCCCCTCACACCCATCTCCTCACACCGGGCCCCTCACACCCATCTCCTCACACAGGGCCCCTCACACCCATCCCCTCACACCGGGCCCCTCACACCCATCCCCTCACACCGGGCCCCTCACACCCATCTCCTCACACCGGGCCCCTCACACCCATCTCCTCACACCGGGCCCCTCACACCCATCCCCTCACACCCATCTCCTCACACCGGGCCCCTCACACCCATCTCCTCACACCGGGCCCCTCACACCCATCTCCTCACACCGGGCCCCTCACACCCATCTCCTCACACCGGGCCCCTCACACCCATCTCCTCACACCGGGCCCCTCACACCCATCTCCTCACACCGGGCCCCTCACACCCATCCCCTCACACCGGGCCCCTCACACCCATCCCCTCACACCGGGCCCCTCACACCCATCCCCTCACACCGGGCCCCTCACACCGGGCCCCTCACACCCATCTCCTCACACCGGGCCCCTCACACCCATCCCCTCACACCGGCCCCTCACACCCATCTCCTCACACCGGGCCCCTCACACCCATCTCCTCACACCGGGCCCCTCACACCCATCTCCTCACACCCATCCCCTCACACCCATCCCCTCACACCCATCTCCTCACACCGGGCCCCTCACACCCATCTCCTCACACCCATCTCCTCACACCCATCCCCTCACACCCATCCCCTCACACCCATCTCCTCACACCGGGCCCCTCACACCCATCCCCTCACACCCATCCCCTCACACCCATCCCCTCACACCCATCCCCTCACACCCATCCCCTCACACCCATCCCCTCACACCCATCCCCTCACACCCATCCCCTCACACCCATCCCCTCACACCGGGCCCCTCACACCGGGCCCCTCACACCCATCCCCTCACACCGGGCCCCTCACACCCATCCCCTCACACCCATCCCCTCACACCCATCCCCTCACACCGGGCCCCTCACACCGGGCCCCTCACACCCATCTCCTCACACCGGGCCCCTCACACCCATCTCCTCACACCGGGCCCCTCACACCCATCCCCTCACACCCATCCCCTCACACCCATCCCCTCACACCCATCCCCTCACACCCATCCCCTCACACCCATCCCCTCACACCGGGCCCCTCACAGCTACTTGTTGTTATTGTTGTTATTTTGCTCTAATGCCGCTGTGATGACGTCACCTTACAGCCGCTTAAGACGCGGCTTCCTATTGGCCGCCAGCAGCGCGCAGCTCACCCAATCCCATGGCTCGCCGGCCCCGGGTGCAGGGTGACGTCACGCAGTTCCCGTCTGCTTTATTTTGCTTCTTCGGTCTCCGGAGCCGCCATTACAGGAAGAAAAGAACCGGACCGAGACGAGCTGGAGAACTCCGGAGCGGGACAGAGCTGGGGGGACCGGACAAGCGGAAACCAGGGGGAGTCCGGTCCCGGGGGAGATGAACGGGAGGGGGAAGCCGGCAACGGGATAAAGCCAGGTGAGCGCCCATTGCTGCACAATCTGCTGCCCGCACTTCATTAGTCGCTTCCAGGCACCGGAATCGTTTTCTGTGTCGCCGGCGGCGGTTGTGGAGGCCACAGCCGCACTGCGCATGTCAGTGATTAGAGTGTGAGCTCTGCGGCCCAGCGCCTGTGGTGAGGTAGCTCCTCCCGGCAGCTGGGGGGCGCTATAGCCCAGATTATGTGTGTTCTTTCCCCTCCACAGTAACCCTCACAATGGTGGCACATAGAAGTCCTTGACTTGTCCTCTCCCGTCCTGGGAGGGTTGTATTCAGCCCCTTCTCTGTATTTGGGTGACCCCCATTACAGCAGCCATTACCTCACCTCCCCAGACTTGCAGTCTTACCCTTGGTCCTGTCCCTTTAAATAAGGATGGTTATAAGAGGGTTAATCTGAGCCCTCCCCTCTTTTGGACTTGTAGTGGGTTCCTGGCCCCCAACTGAAAAGGACATTTGTTAGGAGTCGCTTCCCCAGCCAATGGGAATGGAGGACTACGACACAATGATGCTGATTGGCTGAGATCTGTTGAGTGTCAGGTTGTGGCTCCGCCTCTCAATGCCACCCTCCTAGTGTCCGTTTCAGTTGGATGTCAGGCGTCGGGTGTGACTGGTCCTGTGAGCTGTATAGTGGCAGTAGTAATGCTCGTTTGTGGCACCTGTCACACTGCGGATCAGATAAATGCTCGGCGGCTGCCGTGTGTAACGTATGCGCGAGGGGGGGTTGCCGAGTGTCACGTACATGGGGTGGGGCTGCCGTGTGTCTCATATAATCGAGGGGGTGGGGCTGCCGTGTGTCACGTATACGCGCGGGGGTGGGGCTGCCGTGTGTCACGTATACGCGCGGGGGTGGGGCTGCCGTGTGTCACGTATACGCGCGGGGGTGGGGCTGCCGTGTGTCACGTATACGCGCGGGGGGTGGGGCTGCCGTGTGTCACGTATACGCGCGGGGGGTGGGGCTGCCGTGTGTCACGTATACGCGCGGGGGTGGGGCTGCCGTGTGTCACGTATACGCGCGGGGGTGGGGCTGCCGTGTGTCACGTATACGCGCGGGGGTGGGGCTGCCGTGTGTCACGTATACGCGCGGGGGTGGGGCTGCCGTGTGTCACGTATACGCGCGGGGGTGGGGCTGCCGTGTGTCACGTATACGCGCGGGGGTGGGGCTGCCGTGTGTCACGTATACGCGCGGGGGTGGGGCTGCCGTGTGTCACGTATACGCGCGGGGGTGGGGCTGCCGTGTGTCACGTATACGCGCGGGGGTGGGGCTGCCGTGTGTCACGTATACGCGCGGGGGCGACGGCCTCGTGTCAGGTGTACGCGGGGGCGGCGTGTCACGTATACGTGGCGGAGGCTGCTGTAATCGTATCTGGGTGCCATTAACCTGACATTAGTGTGTCATTGGCAGCGGCTGAGGTCTTGGCCTGCAGCTTGGTATGAGGGCAGCACAATTAACATGCTGGACACAGACGAGTCTTGTGTGAAGTCCACCACTGTGGTAAGAGATGAGGTCTGTGACCTCTGACACCAATCAATGTGTTGAACAGTGTTGTTTGGTGGGACCACCAAAGTAACTGTTGGGGGATTCATTGGAGCAGTAATTATTTATTGGACTATGAAATGGGGTAGACCTGCCTGGAAAAAAAAAAAAAGTTTCCTTTTTTTTTTTTTTAAGGCGCATAACAAAAAACCCTGCCCCTCCACTGCAGATTGCTTTAAAAAAACAAACAAACCAAAACCAATCTGCTTCCCCTCCCTGTTACCGATTTCTGTTATTATCTGTAGTGCTGAGGCTCGGCACTGCAGCCAGTCGCTGAGCTCAGCGACTTTGCCCTAGTTGATACACATTGCATAGCCGTTGGCTGACGGCTATCTCTTGGTTAGACCGAGCATTCCTGTGTGTGCCATGAGAGGGGCGCAGCCAGATGGGATGAGCATTCCTGGTTTGTGGTCTTGGGGATTCGGAAGAGAGATCTCAGACGAACGATAGCTTGTCTTTTCCAAACTAAAGGATCGGACTACGGAATCCCAACAAAAGATCCTTTTGTCCTTTAAGATAATTTGTCGGCATTCCGCCTCACACATCAGATGGTCAGCCGAACCCTCCGAATGGCGGCTTTTAGAACAGTTTGTGTTAGAAATGACAGGGTGTGCCATAAATGTGTGATGCGTCGCCTTTTTCGAGAACATGTTGTTCCACCAGGAATGGAGAGCAAATGCGTGGTTCTTTAATTTTACTTGAATGGGTCTTTAAAACAACTGCCTATCCCTGATCTTGAGGTGGATGTTGGTCCGACATCAGTCAGGTGTTAATGGCATCTCCTATGGGGGTAGGTAGCACATGCTAGAAAACTGGTGCAGCGCAAGAAAAGCTTTGGAGAAGAAGAATGGGACGTTGCAGACCTCTTATAGCAAATGTTGTCAGATACTAACAAACTTGTATGAGCTGCGTCCCCTTATCTGTGGTGTAAGTCACTTATTATATTTATGGGGCTGTGTCCATAGTGGTAAAAGCTGTAATTATGGCAATAAGAGCCGACGGCTCCGTCTATAAGTGTTTGTAGTGATGTAACGTTTCCCTCGGTCAGCGCTTTATTGCCGGACACATGAAGGTTATGGCCGCTTCTGTGGCCCTTTATGAGGGTGTTAGCTTTGCTGACTAGTGAGATTCTTCTGCTTCATGCTCCTATTTACTCCCTGTATGAGACGAGCGCTCGGCAATCCTCGGCATATGATGCAACCCGGGCTAAATACCAGCCAGCGTTCCCTCCGATAACACGGAAATACGGGAGGGTGAAGAAGGTTCTCCTGGCGCAGATCTGCCTGAATAGTCACTTCCACCTAGGATAAAACGTATATTGTTTGGTATGGAGGAATGACGTGTAACCCTAGAGTACAATGCCGGGACACGGGAGCTGGCGCTCGGCTGTCACCGTGCCCTCTGTTGACACCCCCGTGTACATGGGGGGGATGGGGACTTTGTCAACACAGTGTTTTCTGCAGTTTCCACCCAGTCTGACCATTGTACAAGTGAATAAGAGAATTAGCGGCACATTGTGTGACCCCTGCATCCGCCTCTGTTATGCTGTCCGATAATGGCCAGTAACCCGCCGCCTTCCTCGCACCCGCGGAGGACGGAGCGCTGCTTTGTGATTATTTGGCTTTTTACATTCTCGACTCTGGTCCTGCTGAAGTTCCTGATGGCCCTGTTTTTGCAGCGGCGTCTATGCTGTGATCGTAGGGTGACTGTCTTGTGACTCAACCGTTTCTGCAGTCGGATATTTGCAGCGTGCCGTGGGCTTATTCTGGTGCATACATTATTGGAGGTGACACACTGATGCGGGGACGTGGCGGCTGATGCCTGTCTGTCTTTAGTAGGTGTCCTCATCAGTGCTTGTATATGACTCTTCGCCTGACACTTCTCCTCCTGGGAATCTTCTTGGAAACCTGGGTGCCAGCCATGATGCAGAAGGTAGTATCGTTGTCTTAAGCCGCGTCTTCTCTCCGGAGAGCCGCAGGTACAGACACCTGGCTGCAGCGGGGATCATACAGCGGCGTGGTGTTTCTACATGCCCCCCAGAGTCGGGATAGCTTCACGCTGCCTCTCCGCCTCTGTGGCTCCAAAATAAGGAATTCGCACTTATTCCAAACAGATGCAGAGCATGCGGATTCGGACACGGATGGTGCCTGGCTTCAAAGACCTGCACTGCTGGAGAATAATCTCAGCGCAAAGTCGCATGTTTGCTAATTGAAACGTATGGGTCCCAAAATTACTGAGCGAGCGCGTGCCTGAAATATTCCAACGCGATCGGGATTAATGGAGAGGGCCACAAACGCGCTGCCTCGTCTCCGCTGACTGTGAAGGGGTCCCAGCCCCGACGTCTGTGTGAGATCCTCCGCTGGTGCCCACATCGATCTGTCATTAATGGATTATCCTATTGTGGATGCGTCATAAGTGTTCCAGATGATGACAACCCTTTAATTGCTTGGAAGGTGCGCTACGTTGTTACTATGGTTACCATCTCTCCTATAAAGACTTAGACAACTTCTTTTAGTACATCTGTAACACAGGTGTAATATACTCCGACACTATGGAAATGGCTCTTGTAAATTAGCCTGAGAAGATAAAGGGTCAAAATCCATAAAAAAAAAAAAAAAAGAACTTATAGAAGTGCAAAGGTTCTTTTGATATCAGCCACCTGTTTATCAAGATGACAGGTATGTTGGAGGGAAGTGATCGCTTTTGTGGAGACAGGCTGTCCATCTAATGTAATGTACTGTCCCAGTACACATCCACGCTTGGTGGCAGAGTCTTATGTCCACTGGGAACTAATGAATTGGGCATTTCCACATGCCCAGTCCGTCTTCCCCTTTTATCCATATGCAGCACTTTGGCAGGGGTATTTGATGTTCCGCGTCCATGGCGGTCAGCGCCTCCATTCATTAAAGTTGCTGTTTACATGGCTATTCCTGGCAGCAGAGCTCAGGCGTGTTAGTTGACATCTTTAGAGTTGGTGAGCGCATTTCCAGCTCTCCCTTCCCTCGGCTGCGCAGGGTGTGGATTCACATCGCCCTGCAACATGGTGGCTGAATTCCACCGAGCACGGCCGTCCCTTCACACTTCTATTGCTGTCTGTGGAATGTCTTCTGCGTGCTTCTAAACTGCACATTCCTCCCTTGGACGTCCTTCAGTCCTGTGCACATTCTTGTGTTGTGGGAGGAAGTGATCTCGGCCGGATCTGGTGCCAAACGTCTCCTAAATGTTTTCCTTCCAGGTTTGGTTGTAATCTGTACGTATGTAAATAAACACGGGGCCGTGTGTGACTGTGTAGTGGGGGCGCAGCCACTGGGCCCCACGTGTGACTGCGTAGTGGCGGTGCGCCCACTGGGCCCCGCGTGTGACTGCGTAGTGGCGGTGTGTGACTGCGTAGTGGCGGTGCGCCCACTGGGCCCCGCGTGTGACTGCGTAGTGGTGGTGCGTCCACTGGGCCCCGTGTGTGACTGCATAGTGGCGGTTCGGCCACTGGGCCCCGCGTGTGACTGTGTAGTGGCGGCGTGGGCACTGGGCCCCGCGTGTGACTGTGTAGTGGCGGCGTGGGCACTGGGCCCCGCGTGTGACTGTGTAGTGGCGGCGTGGGCACTGGGCCCCGCGTGTGACTGTGTAGTGGCGGCGTGGGCACTGGGCCCCGCGTGTGACTGTGTAGTGGCGGCGTGGGCACTGGGCCCCGCGTGTGACTGTGTAGTGGCGCCGTGGGCACTGGGCCTCGCGTGTGACTGTGTAGTGGCGGCGTGGGCACTGGGCCCCGCGTGTGACTGTGTAGTGGCGGCGTGGGCACTGGGCCCGACGTTCACAGATCAGTATAGTGGAAGAAAATCTTAGAAAAAAAAGTAAAGTTTTACAAATACCAAGGCAAAATACACGTGTGAAAGTGTTCTAAGGCCATACGGTGCCATGTGATATTTCCCGGTTAACGCATTTTATTTCCCTCTTATTTTTCATCCTGCAATCTGTCTACTTACAGAAAAGTTCCACATATCTCCCAAAGTATGATGTGCAGAAGTTTGGTGCATTTCTATGGAAGCTTTAGGCTTTGTTTAACCCTATAGGGTCTGTGCACTATACCTGTTGATCTCCCATGCATCCTGGGAGGTGCGGAGTGGAAGTGAACTGTGCGTTGCCTTTTTTTTCCCTGGCCCTTGATGTTACACTGATGGCCAAAGGTCGGCAGACTCTTATCAGAAAGAGCCATGTAATCTGGATCTGTCTATTGTAGACTGTGCCTCTGCCCAGTTTTGTTTCTTGAGACCATCCCCCACAGAATTTTTGGGGAACCTTCCCCCGTGCTAGATCAGCTGCAAAATTTTCTGCTGCGGATTTCGCTTCTGAAATGTCAAGCAGCTTTTTCTTTGCCTGATATCAGCAGGATGCTTGGACTTGCTGCGGTTCTAATATCTGCAGAACTTATTGTTCATGAAATCCCATTTGCCACTGTAATGCAAAAATACTCTGAGGGACCTTGCCCTTAAATGAACACTGGGGAGAAAAATACTTGTCTATGCTGATATGAACAGCCTCCTTCCTGCTTATGGGTTTTCCACCAATTGTACAAACTGGGCTTTAGTCCCCCTCCCCGGGTCCAGCACAGAGTCTACGCATATTGCCTGGTCAGGTTGACCGCGTTACCACCAATAACTGAGCTCAGCAGCTCTGTCCGAATTGGTGGCACAAGCCGCTCGGCTCGCTGCTTATTATTGTCACATCGACAGCGCTGCACCCGGACATTGAGAGCAACAGACGATGTTCTGGACCTGGGGAGGGTGAATAAAGGACTGTTTGTTTTTCATATAAGGGGTTTTCTTAACCCCTTAGTGACCGAGCCAAATTTTTGAAATCTGACCAGTGTCACTTTGTGGTAATAACTCTGCAACGCTTCAACAAATCCCAGTGATTTTGAGATTGTTTTTTCGTGACACATTATACTTTATGATAATGGTAAATTTTGTTCAACATTTTTTGTGTTTATTTATAAAAAATATCAAAAATTTGAGAAAAATGTTAAAAAATTAGCAATTTTCTAAATTTGAATGATTATCCCTTTAATCCAGATAGTCATACAACAGCAAACCATTAATAAATAACATTTCCCACATGTCTGCTTTACATCAGCACCATTTGTAAAATGTTATTTTATTTTGTTAGCATTTTAGGAGGTTTAAAAATGTAGCAGCAATTTTTCATTTTTTCAAAGAAATTTACCACATTTATTTTTTTAGGGACTTATCCATGTTTGAAGTGACTTTAGGGGTCCCATATATTGGGAAACCCACAAACGTGATACCATTTTAAAAACAGCACCCCAAAACATATTGAAAACTGCTGTCAGTTAGTTTATTAACCCTTCAGGTGCTTTACAGGAATTAATGCAAAGTGGTATGACAGAAATGAAAATGTGTATTTTTACCACCTAAATGTTGCTAACTTCTAAACAGATTACTACAGCCGTCAGACTCTAAGGCCGCTATTTGGTCATGAATTGCCATGGCAAACATCAGGACAACAAAATCATGATCTGAGGGCACCAATTGTGACAAAGAAGAAGCCCCCACACTCTGTTAACCATTTATAATGATGTAGTCACTATTGACAGCATCATCTAAGGGGTTAAACAGATTTAGATGGTGCAAATACTGATTGTGGCTGGTAGAGCAAGTTGTCAGCTATAGTGTACAGCCGACAGATGCTGGATTGTCATCTGTATGGGGAGGCTATTCTCTTATATCTCAGGTCAGTTAAAAGACGTATTGGCGGTCATTAAGGGGTTAAACCAGAAAACTTCAGAAACCGAGCATAAACGAATATGGCACTCATCAGTCCAAAATTGCTGCATTAAGTGCAAACACAAGACAAAGGAAACGTGGAGTAAACAGTCTTGGATTGGTGCGTTCTGTATTTGTATTTTCTTCTGAAGAAACTACCTGTCGCTGTATATGTGTATATATATGTATATATGTATGTATATATATATATATATATATATATAATTATTTTTTTTTTTTTTTTTTTTTTTACGTAACATTCAGTATTTGTAAGCCAAAACCAGGAGTGGATGATAAATACAGAAGTGATGATATGTTTCTATTATACTTTTCCTCTGATTGTTCCTCTCCTGGTTTTAGCTTACAAATGCTGATGTAAAATACTGACGGAATACTGATCATGTGAACGTGGCCTTATATTGAGCACCGAATAATACCACGTTATTCTGACTGCCGTTGATGTCCCCAATAAGCTAACGCCGACTACTCTTTCATATATAGTCTCTCTGACCCCAGTTTGGGTTTGTATGATAAAATAAGTAGCGGACAACCACTAATCCTTATTATTTCTGCCATGTTTGTGCCCTTTCCTTTACAAATGTGGAACATCTGTAATTGAGCAACATAAGATGAAGAATTAAACCTGAGAATTTTTTAATGATGACTTCTATAAATGAAAGCGATGACTACAGCTTAATGAATGTAGCACGCTGCAATTTTAAAGGAATCTGGGTTGGATCATAAGTCTATTATATCCGTCTGGGGTGCCGTCTGTCTGTCTTCCTGGTCCATAGGGATAATAGTGGGTTAATTGCCCTCTACCTGAGGCTCCAGTGCGTTTTTGGTGTGAATACGATGCTTATTTCATGGATAGAGACTTGGCAGCCTTGCTATGGGGGGAACTTGTGCCCATCCTACGTGAGGTCGGAACAGACGGCTATTGTCTTTGGACACCGTCCGTCCAGTCTGTGGTCACTTACTGGTGACGCCGCACCTTGCCGCCGTGTGCAGGATTGTTAGTAGTGTTGCCCTATATGAGCCTCGTATACATGCTGCTGGCAGTGCTTTTCCTCTGCCCTCCTTGCGTTGAAGCGTTGGGGGCAGGGATTGCAGACATTACATAATCTCACATGATGGAGCCTGGTAGCTGAAATACGTTGTATTTTATGGATGATTTCTCTGATTAGGATCCACCGCGCGCGGCATAGATGACTGACGCATTAATCTGCTCATGAGGCGTCATAGAGGAAATCCCTTATCCCGCAAGGCTTGTACCCAGCCATCCAATGCACAGCCAGAGGCTTTGATGACTTTTTATTTTTTTTTTCCCCCCTAAGACTCTTGATGATAAAATGCACTTTGGATGACTTTGAGACCTTAAGATTGGGATTGCGTCCGTCCGTCTGTCCGTCCCCTCTGCACATGTGATCACCAGGTGACAACTGCGGGGCGATGTCTGCCGCCAGCGCAGGAGTTCTGGGAAATGAACTTGATCTTGGAATGACTGGTCACTGTCGGCTTGTGTTTCACCCATCCGGAGCCACTTTCTCATCCGTGCCCGTTACTGAGCTTTAATTATTAAGCACATGCCACTTTATCCCTTGTTCTGTATTTTACGTCCAGAAAAGAGATAAACATGGAAGTGTTAGTATATATATATATATTTTTTTTTTTTAATTCTTGCTATGGGAGTGTTTGGGTGCATTTGCATGCGACAGATTTATTTTGTTGCAAAATTTCTGCCGCTGTCCCATTCATCTTCATGGAGTTTACAGGTATTTGTGCACGTTGCAAAAAAATATTTATAAATTTTTTTTTTTTTTTTTATAAACAACAAATTTACTTGCTTGAAATTTCTGCAAGAAATCTTCTGTGTACATATACCTCTGTCCTAGGCTGGATGCATTTCTGATGTCTGTTCGACATCCGATATGATTTTGTCTGACTAATGGTGGGTCTAGATAAAGGCGTGTAGCCAGGCACCTACCGCCTGGATATCGGAGCTGGCGTCTCATTTTGGATTTTTTTTTTTTTTGCTCTGCCATTAAAGGGGGTCTCTATCTCATTAAATTAAAGACATTTAACTACAATCTTTGTGACCGCGACGTCATCACAGGCCCTGCGCGAGAAGGACCTGCCATAACGTCACGGTCATGTGACCGAACTATAAGGGGCCCTCGGAAGGTGAGTATATGTTTTATTTTTTAACCTGTGACATACGTGGCTGGCGAATATACTACGTGGCTGGCGAATATACTACGTGGCTGGCGAATATACTACGTGGCTGGCGAATATACTACGTGGCTGGCGAATATACTACGTGGCTCTGTGCTGTATACTACGTGGCTGGCCAATATACTACGTGGCTCTGTGCTGTATACTACGTGGCACTGGGCAATATACTACGTGGGCATGCATATTCTAGAATACCCGATGCGTTAGAATTGGGCCACCATCTAGTACCCACACACACACACACACACACACACACACACACACACACACACACACACACACACACACACACACACACACACACACACACACACACACACACCCGTCATGGCTCGCTCGTGTTGGTTGGCCGGACTCCTGCAGTGGTTTACAGTTCTGTGTATTACGAGAAGATGACGTGGAGCGCTTCCTTTCCTTACCCCTGTATTCATATTGTTGCAACTGTATTTTTTACAATGATTCCTCTATTCTCTCAATAGTTCCTTTTTTTTGCTGCATATTATAATTACCTGGACGAGTACAAGAGGCGTGCATTTGTTTAAGCCAACTCTGGTGATATAGCACCCACAGAGACGTGATTGACGTCCCAATTCCTCTGCGGGGCAGCTTGCTGGGAATTGCTGCCAGACCTGTGGAGTAAGAGCGATGTGGCACATGCATGGAATTTGTGGTGAAGGGAGGAGCGGGTCATGAGTCCGTCATCACAGCAACTGCTGATTGTTCTAAGGACCACATGAACAGGTGTTCCCCATGGGACAGCACTCTTATTTAAAGGGGCTTTTTCAGGAGCGTTTCACTCGTCTCCCTCTTGACCTCCTGCTTTCCAGGGTGCAGTGCCCTCCTGAAGATTGAGAGTCCGGTCGAGCAGCTTTGTTGAGCTGCCAGAGGGAGCGTTACCTCTGCAACATGGGAATCAGCGCTTCTTCTCCTGGGGGTGACTGGACACTGGCTTCAGCGGTCTCACAGCATTCAGGGGCTGCAGATCGGGTGCAGGTCCTCAGTACTCCATTAGAGTGGACTTCTGATATGGCACAGTAGTAAAGGTTACAGCTAGTTAATGGCCATTGATTGGCTGCAGCGTTCCCATTATCCAACAGTGTCACATCTCTCCTGGCAAGAATGACATTGCTGAAATGGTGCCGGTGTGGGAAGGGAGTATCCACTGCTTCTATTTTCTGTGGGCCCTGAATTGATAAAGCAGGGGATATCCCCCCTTGTGTTAAATGCTTAATTTTCTTGCATCAAAGCCAGACGCCTCAGTGAATTTACTAATAGACCTTTGGGGAGGATGCGAGATGCAAGTGCAGGTCTATGTACCCAATAAGCTTTGTGTCAGACACATATAAACCAGTGCAGTGGACCCAAGAGAGAATAGGGGTCTCTTTTTCCCCATTTGATTACTTTTGTGCCCAATGTAGTAATTTGTGCTCCTTGTCATTTCTGTAGCGGGATGAAGCAAGTGAATGACCTACACAAAATATTCTGAGCCCGCGTACCCGGCTTATGATGGTGACGTCTGTACTGTGGGGCTTTCCGCCTCTCCCTTCCAGATTGTCTCCATTACATTGAACCTAATACAAAGCCCATTATCTGCGGGCGCGTTTTTAATGGGCGACTATATTTGGCTGCAGTCTGGTCTGATGCATCATTGTGTGACTTTACTGGATTGTTTTATTAATGATATCGGCTCTTTGGCAGGAACAGTCTTCCTAACATGGCAAATAAGGAAGTTGTGTACAGTAATTGGATTTTACACACACAAAACTTTTGCTTTTAAGAGTTGGATAAACATTGATGACCGGAACTACGATTACAGGAGAAAACCCACACGGCTTATTGCATAAAAGCAGAGCGCTGTAATTTCCATTAACGTTTATTATTCGCTTCTAGGTGATAATCCTGAGCGTATGATTTAACCCTGCTTATAGGATGGAAGAGGAGAAACAGTGGGGCATGGACATCATGGCGTCCGTCCTGAGCTTATGATTTAACCCTGCCTATAGGAAGGAAGAGGAGAAACAGTGGGGCATGGGCATCATGGCGTCCGTCCTGAGCTTATGATTTAACCCTGCCTATAGGAAGGAAGAGGAGAAACAGTGGGGCATGGGCATCATGGCGTCCGTCCTGAGCTTATGATTTAACCCTGCTTATAGGAAGGAAGATGAGGAACAGTGGAGCATAGACATCATGGCGTCCATCCTGAGCTTATGATTTAACCCTGCCTATAGGAAGGAAGAGGAGAAACAGTGGAGCATGGGCATCATGGCGTCTGTCCTGAGCTTATGATTTAACCCTGCTTATAGGAAGGAAGAGGAGAAACAGTGGGGCATGGGCATCATGGCGTCCGTCCTGAGCTTATGATTTAACCCTGCCTATAGGAAGGAAGAGGAGAAACAGTGGGGCATGGGCATCATGGCGTCCGTCCTGAGCTTATGATTTAACCCTGCTTATAGGAAGGAAGATGAGGAACAGTGGAGCATAGACATCATGGCGTCCATCCTGAGCTTATGATTTAACCCTGCCTATAGGAAGGAAGATGAGGAACAGTGGAGCATAGACATCATGGCGTCCATCCTGAGCTTATGATTTAACCCTGCCTATAGGAAGGAAGAGGAGAAACAGTGGGGCATGGGCATCATGGCGTCTGTCCTGAGCTTATGATTTAACCCTGCTTATAGGAAGGAAGAGGAGAAACAGTGGAGCATAGACATCATGGCGTCCGTCCTGAGCTTATGATTTAACCCTGCCTATAGGAAGGAAGATGAGGAACAGTGGGGCATGGACATCATGGCGTCCATCCTGAGCTTATGATTTAACCCTGCCTATAGGAAGGAAGATGAGGAACAGTGGGGCATGGACATCATGGCGTCCGTCCTGAGCTTATGATTTAACCCTGCCTATAGGAAGGAAGACTAGGAACAGTGGAGCATGGACATCATGGCTTCCATTCTGAGCTTATGATTTAACCCTGCTTATAGGAAGGAAGATGAGGAACAGTGGAGCATGGACATCATGGCGTCCGTCCTGAGCTTATGATTTAACCCTGCCTATAGGAAGGAAGAGGAGAAACAGTGGGGCATGGGCATCATGGCGTCTGTCCTGAGCTTATGATTTAACCCTGCTTATAGGAAGGAAGAGGAGAAACAGTGGGGCATGGACATCATGGCGTCCGTCCTGAGCTTATGATTTAACCCTGCTTATAGGAAGGAAGATGAGGAACAGTGGAGCATAGACATCATGGCGTCCATCCTGAGCTTATGATTTAACCCTGCCTATAGGAAGGAAGATGAGGAACAGTGGGGCATGGACATCATGGCGTCCATCCTGAGCTTATGATTTAACCCTGCCTATAGGAAGGAAGACTAGGAACAGTGGAGCATGGACATCATGGCGTCCATCCTGAGCTTATGATTTAACCCTGCCTATAGGAAGGAAGATGAGGAACAGTGGAGCATGGACATCATGGCGTCCGTCCTGAGCTTATGATTTAACCCTGCCTATAGGAAGGAAGACTAGGAACAGTGGAGCATGGACATCATGGCTTCCATCCTGAGCTTATGATTTAACCCTGCTTATAGGAAGGAAGATGAGGAACAGTGGAGCATGGACATCATGGCGTCCGTCCTGAGCTTATGATTTAACCCTGCCTATAGGAAGGAAGACTAGGAACAGTGGAGCATGGACATCATGGCGTCCATCCTGAGCTTATGATTTAACCCTGCTTATAGGAAGGAAGATGAGGAACAGTGGAGCATGGACATCATGGCGTCCGTCCTGAGCTTATGATTTAACCCTGCCTATAGGAAGGAAGATGAGGAACAGTGGAGCATGGACATCATGGCGTCCATCCTGAGCTTATGATTTAACCCTGCTTATAGGAAGGAAGATGAGGTACAGTGGGGCATGGACATCATGGCGTCCATCCTGAGCTTATGATTTAACCCTGCTTATAGGAAGGAAGACTAGGTACAGTGGGGCATGGACATCATGGCGTCCATCCTGAGCTTATGATTTAACCCTGCCTATAGGAAGGAAGACTAGGAACAGTGGAGCATGGACATCATGGCGTCCATCCTGAGCTTATGATTTAACCCTGCCTATAGGAAGGAAGACTAGGAACAGTGGAGCATGGACATCATGACGTCCGTCCTGAGCTTATGATTTAACCCTGCTTATAGGAAGGAAGACGAGGTACAGTGGGGCATGGGCATCATGGCGTCCGTCCTGAGCTTATGATTTAACCCTGCCTATAGGAAGGAAGACTAGGAACAGTGGAGCATGGACATCATGGCGTCCGTCCTGAGCTTATGATTTAACCCTGCTTATAGGAAGGAAGATGAGGAACAGTGGAGCATGGACATCATGGCGTCCATCCTGAGCTTATGATTTAACCCTGCCTATAGGAAGGAAGACTAGGAACAGTGGAGCATGGACATCATGGCGTCCATCCTGAGCTTATGATTTAACCCTGCCTATAGGAAGGAAGACTAGGAACAGTGGAGCATGGACATCATGACGTCCATCCTGAGCTTATGATTTAACCCTGCTTATAGGAAGGAAGACGAGGTACAGTGGAGCATGGGCATCATGGCGTCCATCCTGAGCTTATGATTTAACCCTGCCTATGGGAAGGAAGACTAGGAACAGTGGAGCATGGACATCATGGCGTCTGTCCTGAGCTTATGATTTAACCCTGCTTATAGGAAGGATGATGAGGAACAGTGGAGCATGGACATCATGGCGTCCGTCCTGAGCTTATGATTTAACCCTGCTTATAGGAAGGAAGATGATGTACAGTGGAGCATGGACATCATGGCGTCCATCACTTTTGTCATTTAGTATGATAGCAAGCAGAGCAATAAATGTTAGTGTAACCCTTCGATGTGCACGGATGGCTTATTTTGATTTTATACTCTGCATTTGACAGAATGGACATGGGACCGTCTGCAGCGCTGCGGGGATAAGAGGCTTTGCCGCATGCGAGGAGCCGTGGGTGGTGAGCACAGATGAGCCAGATCTGTGGCCGCTCTCCCTTTCCAAATCAGCGTCGCTCCACTTGCAGCACTCTGGAGATGGCGCTTATTATTCTGAGGACGCTGCACTGATTATATAACAGTGATGTGATCCTATGTAACCCCTGCTGTCCTATCACAGAGCAGTAAAATCAAAATGTGACCCCAAACTGTATACCCCCTTAGTGGCACCAATATGTCTTACTGACCTGAGATAGGAGCATAGCCTGCCCCGCACAGTGTGGAGGTTCTCTCTTTTTAACCCCATTGGCACTGCGTAGTCCTAATGGTTGCCATTGCAATTCACAGCCAAGTAACGGCCTTAGACTCTGCCGGGTATAGGGGCCTGTTCAGATGTCGGCATCATTTAGGTGGTACAAATAAAATGTTCCATTCTTCTGAAGGGTTAATATACTATGGTAACTGACAGCAGTTGTTTATATAGAGGGCCCTATTTTTACAATGGTATCACCTTTGAGAGTTTTACAATATATAGTTTCCCCCAAAGTCCCTTCAAGACTGAATAGGTTTGTGTAAAATAAATAAATTGCTATTAAAGCTGATGTAAAGCCGACATGACATGTTATTTATTAGCTTGATGTGGTTTAATGATCTCAAGTAAAGGGATAATCCTTCCAAGTTTGAAAATTGGTATATTAATTAAAAAAAGAGAAAATTGTCAAATTTCTGATTTAATTTTTATAAATAAATATAAAGTGTTTTAACCTAAGTTTACCATTGTCGCAAAGTGTAATGTATCCCAAAGAAAAGAGCCATCTCTGAGTCGCTGGGATACGTCGAAGCGCTCCAGAGTTATTGCCACATAAAGTGACACTGGTCGGAGATGAATAATTTGGCTTGGTCATTACGGACATACGGTTACATGGTGTACAATGTCCTCCCCTATTAACCTCTGCACTGTAAATTAAAGGGGTTGTCCAGGGAAGAGAAACTTAGAAGGGAATGACCAGGATCTTTTTTGGCCATATATGCCTACCTATGTTTTCTGCCCAGTGGAGTACTACAACTCCGTTACTTCACTGGAGCTGAACTGCAATACCAGACTCTGTCAATGCACAGGGGTGGCGCTATGTCCTTTGTTTTTTTTATAATCATTTTGGTGCCTTTAGTTTTGAGAAGCCCCAAAGTGTTGTATGGTGTTCATTTGTTTTTTGCCCTCCCTGCACTTTTAATCCTCCTTTTGAGCCACGGGAGCAAAAAGAACATAAGTGGACAATCTCCTCCAAGAGAAGCCAGCCCCCATATTTGTCTGATTTTACAATTTCGGAGACCACTCCACCACTCAAGATTTATTTTTCCTGCTATTATGAAAGCCAGCTGTCACTTAGACCCCCAGGGACTTATCCTAATGATGGAGCGCTGACCTAGTCTATGTCCCCCAAATTGTCATGCCTTCCAGTTCCATCATGATGTCATCACACGTAGCCATAGCAACCGTCGGTGACTGATGCGTCTCAGCAGTCTTCCATGTGGGAGCTAGAGCCGCTCGCTCGGAGACTCGTTTCTGGGGCCGGGAGCTGTCACTGTCTGGATGCATAAAGCAGAGATGTTTGTCCTTAAAAGAAAAACCAGATCCCCAGGCGCTCCATGGATAAGTGCAAGAACCATCTTAAAAGCGGAGGTTTTATAGTGCAGACCTAAATAGGAAGGGGGCGAGCGGGCGTCTTTGTCGTGGTTGCATCAGGTTTTAGTCATCGCAGTCCCGAGGTCTCCATACTGAGGGGTATGATCTGTGTGATGGGTCGGAATTCTCCAAAAATTAGAATGTTAATAATAATAATAATAATAATAATGTTCTGCAAGATTAGTGCTTTTTACATGAATACTTTTCTTGGAGGGAAGACCCCACTATCTATCTCTATCTCTTCTCCACTTATTCAGTGGTAAGGCACATGGCGGACCACCGGTTCATTCAGTCAGGGACTGTGCACCCCTTTTCTGGTGATCTGTGGCCCCTCAGTGATTTTGCATTCATCACCTCTCCTGTGGATGGGTAGAAAATTATTTTTAGTTTTCAAAGTCCTTTTTAAAGATTACTAGGCGATCAACTGAGCAACCTGGATTGGCTTCAGAAACCTCGAGGAAGCCGTTGTCAAACCAGATGCTTCAACCGCACTGGGGGCACGCTGCTTAGTGGAAGGGGGTCCCGGGTCCATCCACTGTAGTGGAGGAAGCCGCCTGCAGAATGAACGGGTCTCCTCCTTTTTTAACCGTTACAACAGTTTCCGAACCCTGAAGAGGTTAAAAGAATCAACAAAGGACAGAACCTGCGCACAGCAGGGTCCTTTTCACATTGTTGTGCACCAAAGTCATCTTTGACAGCGCCTAAAGCAGATTGTGGGAGGGATCCATGTGAAGATGTCATGTGCACATACTCTCAATAGGGCAAGTGATAAATGGCCCGTACCCGTCCACAGGCGAGACTGCTGATAAGTCTCCAGGCACACAACGCACTGATAGAACTGGCCCAGGTGCAGGGTAAATGGTCGGACTTCAGTACAGACACTTTCGCCCTGATTTCATTATAGCATTTATTTGTTATTATTATTATTAATAATAGAAATATTATTGTCTGCTTTGCACCATAGTCATCTTTCCATTTATGCTTATTTAATGTTTTGGGGTTTTGTACACCGTATTTTTATTTGTCTCTATTTTATGCATTTTTTTTTTTTTCAGAGTTTAGATTTTCCAGATGTTTTTGCATCATCGATCATTTGCGGCTCTTCAAAAAGTAATTTACTCCAGTCCCCCTCCATCTAGAAAGATAGATTTTATGTATACCTGAAACTTTGTTGCCACTCTGCAACACTTTCTTTTTTTTTTTTCCTGTAACGTGACATTTGGCACTTAACCAACTTGTTTAGCAACTTTTTTTTTGTTTTGTTGGCTTTGTGTGTTTTTTAAGTTGCTTTGCAAAATGTATTTTCTGTCCCTTCCCTCCTTGCGCACTGTTTGGCCCTGGATGACTCCATGGCTTCGGGGTATAAGCGATCCCTGTTATTTGTGTACAGTCTCTATAGCATCATCTATGTGCAGTGTAGATATGTACATTAGGTAACGCTCAGCTGATCAGCTGGCGATCATCCAACCCGCACCTGACAGACAGAACACACATATATACCGTATATAATAATTATTTTTTTTAATGCAGCGTGACAGTATGGATCCTTAAAGTAACGGTTGTTTTATTTTCTTTACCCTATATATCAATATTACATATGAAATAAGAAATTTTGCAATAAATCCTTATTGGAAAAATCTATTTCTTTCTCCTACTGGACTAAGAAATCATTTTCCATATTCTGAATTTGCAGGTAAAACCTGTCTTTCCCATTATGGAGATAGATGATAGTTGGTGCCCATAAGGTTCTATGGAGAACGGTAACTCGTTTCAGGAGAACATGCCGCAGAATGTCTGAGTCGGCGTCTAGTTCCTCCCTTCACCATTGAATTTTAAAGGCACCAACTGCCATCTCCTATCTCGGTAATGGAGAAATCTGTGTCCGCGGAGGAGAAGACCAGTCCAGAGGGAGAAGGAAGCCGATTTTTCTAAGATGTTACAAAGTTTCTTATTTTAACTTATAATATTGATTTATGAAATAAGTTGCCATTATTTTCATAAAGTGTTACTGTACTATCCCAAAAGGACTACATTTAAGGAACCCAAATCTCAGGGTGTGAAAGGAAACGGTAAATGGTGGTCAGGTGTTGGTCTCTGCCGCCCCTTCGTGCTGCAGGGTGACCGGGTTAACCCCCGTGGTGCTGTGTATAGGAGCGCTAGTAGCGCCAGTGTGTAGGTTACATTACATTTTCCAATTCATAGTTTTCTTGTTGCTACGAAGGTTTGTTTCCTTTTCCCGCTTTGTGCGAGGAAATTATTCCTGCTGATTTCCCGTCTCTATTTAGACATCAGTGATTGATATCACTGCTCCGTCGCTCAGCACTAGCCGCCGCCGAGGTCTGGCAACCAGGATGTAGGGGGCCATAAGCCGAGCAGGGCGTATCTTGGGATAGAAGGGCAAAGAATTTTCATGTGTATGTGCAGGAGACAAGGCAGGATATTCGTAGGGCCTTGTCCACCGATCCCTATACATCCCTCCATGTATTCTGCCTGACTGCTGATCCATGTGTGACGCTTGCACGTCTCGTGATCGGCTCATATATGAGGCTGTCGGTGCCAGTCACGAGACCCGCGGTCAGGATGCGGATGAGCAAATATGGCTGCCATACGGTCATGTCAACTTTCCGTGCGCTTTTTGTTCCGATCTGTGCCACAGTTGCAAAAAATGCATTCAATATTCTTGTTATAAAGTATACATGGTCATACCATGGTCATATAAAGTATACCTCGGTCACTGCACCACTGCTATATACAGACATGTCCACACTTGGCCACCCCCTTATATAAATGATCAGGAATATTCAGGTAATGTTAATCGTCTACAGCGATGCTCCCGATTCTTCAATTGCCTCCGCTACGAGCATTAACTATGAGGAACCCCCGAACCTCGCCACCTGCACTCCTTACATGGCAGGAGTGGTTGACATCACCTTTTGTTTGCAGAAATATTATATGTTGCTCCTTGGAAAGTTTGATTTTTTTTTAATTTTTTTTATTTTTTATGCCTGCTCCTCTATTTTAATCAAACTACAGTAGTTCTGCTCACTAAAAAGAACATTTCAGCTTCTTTAAAAATGGTAATATCTTCTTGGAATATTCCTCATAATCCTGTGCACTCAGTAAATGGAGCTGAGCTGTAATACCAGACATGACCTATGGACAAGAGGGGCACTGTGGAGATTATAAGGAAAGGATAGTCCTGCTGTTGTCTGGCAGGCTGGTCCTGAGGCATCATGGTAATGGTAGCGGGTGTGTATGTATGTATATGCTTTGACACAAATTGTGTCGGCTCACCCCCACTTGTCCACCAACGTTAGCTCCACGTGCAAGACATGAAACCACACGGATCGCTATCCTCTCCTGTTCCCCCTGGGACACATAAAACTACACAGGGACTGTGCAGCTTGATCTTTATCCCTGACTCCATAGGCCAGACAGCCATACCCTTCAACCCTATGATTCTATACCGAGCTGGGGCTACGTTTACAGTACACTGGTATATACAACCGTGTCCCCTATCAAATTCCCTCAGCCTCACAGTATACTTACCCTAACAACAATTTCGATTTGGCGATATTGTGATCAAGGCCACGGGCTGGCCGAAACTTTTTTTTTTTTGCCTATCGCTTCACCATAATTCCTATTTGAATAAACTTTTGGAATAAGCAATTCTCATTATACAAGTGCAGTGATTACTTTATCCTATGGTTTATGGGACCTCTGGCCCCGTTCACTGGCACTGTGAATCACCGTGGTCAAGTGCTAGCTTTCCATGCTCTAGTGGTCGCCTGCAGGAGTAATGTTACATGGTCCAGCTTCTCTAGTGGTCGCCTACAGGGGGGATGTTACATGGTCCAGCTTCTCTAGTGGTCGCCTGCAGGAGTAATGTTACAAGGTCCAGCTTCTCTAGTGGTCGCCTACAGGGGGGATGTTACATGGTCCAGCTTCTCTAGTGGTCGCCTGCAGGAGTAATGTTACAAGGTCCAGCTTCTCTAGTGGTCGCCTGCAGGGGGATGTTACAAGGTCCAGCTTCTCTAGTGGTCGCCTGCAGGGGGGGGTTGTTCTCTAATGGTCGCCTGCAGGAGTAATGTTACAAGGTCCAGCTTCTCTAGTGGTCGCCTACAGGGGGGATGTTACATGGTCCAGCTTCTCTAGTGGTCGCCTGCAGGAGTAATGTTACAAGGTCCAGCTTCTCTAGTGGTCGCCTGCAGGGGGGATGTTACATGGTCCAGCTTCTCTAGTGGTCGCCTGCAGGAGTAATGTTACAAGGTCCAGCTTCTCTAGTGGTCGCCTGCAGGGGGGATGTTACATGGTCCAGATTTTCTAGTGGTCGCCTGCAGGGGGGATGTTACATGGTCCAGATTTTCTAGTGGTCGCCTGCAGGAGTAATGTTACAAGGTCCAGCTTCTCTAGTGGTCGCCTACAGGGGGGATGTTACATGGTCCAGCTTCTCTAGTGGTCGCCTGCAGGAGTAATGTTACAAGGTCCAGCTTCTCTAGTGGTCGCCTGCAGGGGGGATGTTACATGGTCCAGATTTTCTAGTGGTCGCCTGCAGGGGGGATGTTACATGGTCCAGATTTTCTAGTGGTCGCCTGCAGGAGTAATGTTACAAGGTCCAGCTTCTCTAGTGGTCGCCTACAGGGGGGATGTTACATGGTCCAGCTTCTCTAGTGGTCGCCTACAGGGGAAATGTTACATGTTCCAGATTTTCTAGTGGTCGCCTGCAGGAGTAATGTTACAAGGTCCAGCTTCTCTAGTGGTCGCCTACAGGGGGGATGTTACATGGTCCAGCTTCTTTAATGGTCACCTACAGGGGGGATGTTACATGGTCCAGCTTCTCTAGTGGTCGCCTGCAGGAGTAATGTTACAAGGTCCAGCTTCTCTAGTGGTCGCCTACAGGGGGGATGTTACATGGTCCAGCTTCTCTAGTGGTCGCCTACAGGGGGGATGTTACATGGTCCAGCTTCTCTAGTGGTCGCCTGCAGGAGTAATGTTACAAGGTCCAGCTTCTCTAGTGGTCGCCTGCAGGGGGGATGTTACATGGTCCAGCTTCTCTAGTGGTCGCCTACAGGGGGGATGTTACATGGTCCAGCTTCTCTAGTGGTCGCCTGCAGGAGTAATGTTACAAGGTCCAGCTTCTCTAGTGGTCGCCTGCAGGGGGATGTTACAAGGTCCAGCTTCTCTAGTGGTCGCCTGCAGGGGGGGGTTGTTCTCTAATGGTCGCCTGCAGGAGTAATGTTACAAGGTCCAGCTTCTCTAGTGGTCGCCTGCAGGAGTAATGTTACAAGGTCCAGCTTCTCTAGTGGTCGCCTGCAGGGGGGATGTTACATGGTCCAGATTTTCTAGTGGTCGCCTACAGGGGAAATGTTACATGGTCCAGATTTTCTAGTGGTCGCCTGCAGGAGTAATGTTACAAGGTCCAGCTTCTCTAGTGGTCGACTACAGGGGAAATGTTACATGTTCCAGATTTTCTAGTGGTCGCCTGCAGGAGTAATGTTACAAGGTCCAGCTTCTCTAGTGGTCGCCTACAGGGGGGATGTTACATGGTCCAGCTTCTTTAATGGTCACCTACAGGGGGGATGTTACATGGTCCAGCTTCTCTAGTGGTCGCCTGCAGGAGTAATGTTACAAGGTCCAGCTTCTCTAGTGGTCGCCTGCAGGGGGGATGTTACATGGTCCAGCTTCTCTAGTGGTCGCCTACAGGGGGGATGTTACATGGTCCAGCTTATCTAGTGGTCGCCTACAGGGGAAATGTTACATGGTCCAGATTTTCTAGTGGTCGCCAGCAGGGGGGATGTGACATCCCAGGCTTTCACATGAATGGCTCCTCATAAAGTGACTAGATGGTGACCCGATTCTAACTCATCGGGTATTCTAGAATATATTTGTATGTCTGTATGTATGTACGTCATGCTTAGCACAGCCCACGCAGTATGTAGCACAGCCCACGCAGTATGTAGCACAGCCCACGCAGTATGTAGCACAGCCCACGCAGTATGTAGCACAGCCCACGCAGTATGTAGCACAGCGGGCACCATATCCCTGTTAAAAAAAAAAAAAATTAAAAGGGAGACCGCTAAGTTATCTGGGTAATTTCGCAATGCATTACTGGGAACGGAAGCTGGCGGCAGCATCGCGCGCATCGGTGGACAGCGGAAGGTGAGAATAGCACAATCTTTATTTTTTTTATTGTTTTTAACATTATATCTTTTTACTATTGATGCTGCATAGGCAGCATCAATAGTAAAAAGTTGGTCCGGGATGGGGCGACACACTGGCACTGACTGGAGGAGAGTAGGGAGGGGCCAATTTGTGGCCGGGCTAAGCCTGTCGCTGATTGGCCGCGACCAATCAGCGACACGGGATTTCTGTTACAGACAGACAGACGGAAGTGCCCCTTAGACGAATATATATATATATATATATATATATATATATATATATATATATATATATATATATATATATATATATATATATATATATAACATATATATACACTTACACTGTCGGGTCCTAAACATTGGCACACCCCCTGGTAGTGTAGAAGTACAGGGGTAAATATTAGGCCTGGTGACTAATCCCTTTAAATTAATCTACTTCCACGCTGGGGAATAAGTAGGATCGGGGCTAGCCTGTAGTGAGCCTTCCCTTATATAACAGGTCATGGCGCTGTCTGCTGGCACATGACTCCTCGCTGTATATCTGAGCTCTGGAATTTGTGTTCTGCTTCTGCTCCCAAACAATGTAACCCAAGTAGCAGAAGCTTTATAGGAGCCTGGTTTGGCCAGCGGCAGCCGCAGGGTGCGCCCTTCCTTCTCAGGCCTCTTTAACAACAGTCTGTCCGCAGTGTGATCATTCTGTATGTGGTCACAGGACCGATCCAATGTCTGCTGATCACCCGCTAATCTGACGTTCTGCAGTCCGATGCTGCCCCTCCGCTAGCTACTGGGACTGTGCAGACAGAGCGAGGATATTGGGGATTCAGAAGGAATCGCATTGTTTGCATGCAGATAAAGGGGTTAATCCAATGACCTGTACGTGGTAAATGTTTGATCAATGGAGGTCCGACCTTCGGGACACGCACCATTAATAATCCCGGAGGTCCTGAGTCCCCAACATGCATCTATGATCACTTCTATAGGGCTGATGTAGGTTCCTGCAGTCCCATAGAAATGAATGGAGTGGTGGTCACAGATGCTCATTAAAACTTCATTCAAACAAGACCGCCGTGCTTGTGATTGGTGGTGGTCTGAGGGTAGGGGGGTTGGCGGGCACCGAATTTTGTGCCATTCAGATATTTGTGCCTCCGATCACTTCCTGCTTTATAAAATAATCTCAAACAAGAGTGGAAATAATAATCTTTTTTTTTATATAGCACCAACATATTCCACAGCGCTTTACAGTTTGCACACATTTTCATCGCTGTCCCCGATGGACGTCTCGGCCTGTTGGCTTCCCCTGTAAATATTCTCTGCTGCTTGCACCACTATATATGGTGTAATGAGGCCGCAGCGCAGCTACTTAATGCAGGGAAGGAGGAGAAAACTATGCAAAATCTGTGAGCCTGGCCGGAAACGCCGGGATACTGAAGCAAGCGTGCCAGCGGTAATAGCGCGGTGTTTTTTGTTTCCCCCCCCTCCAAAGGCATCAGGAAGTCGGCTTTGTAATGAAACCTAATATATGTTACGGGATATGTTTTTTCTTTAAGCATTTAACGGCAATGAACTCCTCTTGCATTTTTAATTCATCAGTTGCAAAATTAAAGGGGTTGCCCACTGCATGAAATCTGGCTCATGGGGTTCTTTTAAAATAGAAAAAAAAACCACCCAGATACTCTCTTCCCTTAAGGTACCTTCACACTCAGCAACTTTACAGCGAGAACAACAGCGATCCGTGACGTTGCAGCGTCCTGGATAGCGATCTCGTTGTGTTTGACACGCAGCAGCGATCAGGATCCTGCTGTGATATCGCTGGTCGGAGCTAGAAGGCCAGAACTTTAGTTCGTCGTCAGGTCGGCGTGAATAGTTATGTTTGACATCAAAAGCAAAGATGCCAGCAACGTTTTACATGGAGCTAACAACCAGCGAGAACGATAAGTCGCCGTTACGTCACTGGATCGCTCCTGCATCGTTCTGGTGTTGCTGTGTTTGACGTCTCTACAGCGACCTAAACAGCGACGCTGCAGCAATCGGCTCATTGTCTATATCGCTGCAGCGTCGCTGAGTGTGACGGTACCTTAAGTTTTCCAGTGGGTGATTCGGAAGGAAAGGTCTCTCTTCTGGCTCAGACTGTAGGCTATTGCTGCAGACTGGAGAATCGGGGGACACGGGCAGAGGAGCGGTGGGCTTGTGGTAATTGAGTATCTGTTCTCCATTTTAATTTTTTAAACCAGAATGGGCACACTTTTATTTTAATGTGGTGGGCGACGACTCCTTTTTTTAGGTGTTAAAAATGTCATACCATTTTACCGATGTACAGACTGTGCAACTCCTGTAGGTGGCGGATTATCCTGCTGCATCTGACGTAGAGCTGACAGCACCTGGATGTGTAGGCTCACTCTCACCATCCTCCCAGCCAGTGTCCAGCCCAGAGAGATTGGAGGAGGATGGCGGACAGCAGATCAGAGTGTGAAGAGGACAAAGGGGAGCAGCCAATTCCTCAGGGAGGGCAGATCGCACACTAAGGCCCTGATTCATCAAAAACATTGACGCCAGAATTGCAAAATGTTTACATAATGCAGAGGTGCTCAAAAATGTAGAAACTTTTGGCAGTTTCATCCTGCTTCATCAAAATGGGCAAAACAGGGGTGTGATGCCGCAGCTCCTTGCGGCAGAAATATTACTCCAGTCCCTGAATTCAATAAACCATATGTGCGTGGGTTTTCATATTAACATTTGTTCCCAATAATTGTGCTGCAGTGTTCACACATGGCTTTTTTTGCAGCTTTATTTTTCCTGTGGAAAAGAAGCTGTGATTACAGTACTATAGCAAAAGCTGAGATATCAGAAGTCTTGTGCGCACACAGCCCCCCAACCCCCGGCTGAATTTGAGCACTGCAGTATTTCATTTCTTTCAGCATTTTTTCACTCTGTGCAGAGTAACTGCAGCATTACATGTGTGCTGTGTTTTTAGTGAATAAATGTAACTTTTTATTAATATGTACTGTGGACAAATCACACATAATCTGCCTGCAAAAAACGCAGCCCAACCCCCACCACTGCTATTTTGGCTGTTAACATGTTGTGTTTTTCTGTGCAAATTTTCAGCTGTGTTCTACCATAGCAGCAAAGTCTAGGAGATATCAGAAATCTCATGCACTCAGCTTGGGTTTTTGTCTTCAGTATTTTGTGCAATACCTTTTTTGAGTTTTGCAGAATACAGCATGTCACTTCTTCCTTCAGCTTTTTTTTCTGCGTTTTTCACCTATTGAAAGCAATGGGTGGTGCAAAAAACACTGCAAAAATCAGGTGTCCGTCTTTGGTACAAAAAAAAAATTAATTTGTTTTGCCGTGATTTGACAGCAAATATGCAGATGATCTCTTACTGTGTGTATGTATGTATGTATATAGGTGTGTGTGTGTGTGTGTATGTATATACCCCCTCCAGCCGTTATAAACTAAAAGAGCCACCTTGTGCAGCAGTAATGGTGCATTCTAATAAGGTGGCTCTTTTAGTTTTTGGTGCAGTTATTGCCAAAATAAAGCGTTTTATAATTTCGCCAAAATACCTTTCTTTAGACAGGGAGGCAGGTCCTCACCCCCACTGCTGGAAACGCCACACTGCCGTCACTCAAATCTTCTGGGGCGCCGGGTGCCGCCCCTCCGCGCTGTTTTCCCATGAAATCCGGTGCCTGCGCTGTTTAGTACTGGCCGCACAGGCGCAGTCTGCAAGACTCCATGTGAGGTCAGACGGCCAGAGCTCACGGCGCCTGCACCAGCCAGTACAAAACAGCGCAGGCGCCGGATTTCATGGGAAAACAGAAGATGTGAGTGACGGCATTGTGGTGTTTACAGCAGGGGGGTTAAGACCTGCCTCCCTGTCTAAAGAAAGGTATTTTGGCGAAATTATACGACGCTTTTTTTTTTGGCAATAACTGCACCAAAAACTAAAAGAGCCACCTTGTCAGAATGCAGCATTACTGCTGCACAAGGTGGCTCTTTTAGTTTATAACGGCTGGAGGGGGTGACAGAGGCCCTTTAAGAGACTACTGCAAAATGTTCAGTTTGTCTGATTTTTCTCGTTATAGGTATATTTTTGAGTAAAAAGTAAATTGTTCTTTTATTCTATAAACTACTGACAACATGTCTCCGAATTTTCAAGCAATACATTTTGTATTTCTTTTCTGAAAATGAGAAATTGTCAAAGTAACAAAAAAAATGCATTGCTTGGAGACTTGAAATAATGCAAAAAAAAACAAGTTCATAATCATTTAGAAACAACAATATTAATGTTTTAACTTAGGAAGAGTTCAGGAATCAATATTTTGTGGAATAACCATGATTTTTAATCACCGCTTTCGTGCGTCTTGGCATGCTTTCCACCAGTCTTTCACACTGCTTCTGGTACAATAATGTAAGCAGTTCTTTGTTTGATGGCTTGTGACTATCCATCTTCCTCTTGGTTACAGTCCAGAGGTTTTCAGTGGGGTTCAGGCCTGGAGATTGGGCTGCCCATGACAGGAATTTGATGTGGTGGTCCTTCATCCACACCTTGATTGACCTAGCTGTGTGGCATGGCGCATTGTCCTGCTGTAAGAACCAGTCCTCAGAGTTGGGGAACATTGCCTGAGCAGAAGGAATCAAATGTTTTTCCAGGATAACCTTGTATGCGGCCTGATTCATACGTCCTTCGCAAAGAGCAACCTGCCCAATTCCAGCCTTGCTGAAGCATCCCCAGGTTATCACCGATCCCCCACCAAATTTCACAGTGGGTGCAAGACACTGTGACTTGTATGCCTCTCCAGGTCTCCGTCTAATCATTAGAAGACCAGGTGTCGGGCAAAGCTGAAAATTAGACTCATCAGAGAAGATTACTCCAGTCCTCTATGGTCCAACCCTTATGGGCTTTGGCAAACTTCAGCCTGGCTCTCCTTTGCTTCTCATTGATGAAAGGCTTTTTCTAGCTTTACATGACATGAGCCCTGCCTCTAGGAGCCTGTTACAAACTGTTCTCGCCGTGCACTTCACCCCAGCTGCCATTTGCCATTCCTTCTGTAGGTCACTTGATGTCATCCTGCGGTTGCTGAGTGACATTTGAATAAGATTACTGTCATCCCGGTCAGGGCAGAGTTGTTTTTGCCGGTCTGCAGCTTTGTTGTCCCCAATGTCTGCTGCTTGGCCTCGTTGTAATGGACTTCCGTTTTAGAAATTTTAAGGATGGGGGCAACATGACGCTCACTGTATCCCTGTGCTAGTAAAGCCAGAATTGAGCCCTTCTTTTTTTTTCACTCAAGACTTTTTTTCTTTTCAACTCCTTTGGCATGGTTAAGGATGTGTGCACACGTTGCGGTTTTTCCCGATTTAAAAACGCTATAAAAAAACGCATACAATAAGCATCCCATCATTTAGAATTAATTCCGCATGTTTTGTGCATCGCGGTAAAAACCACAGCATGTTCATTAATTTTGCGTTTTTTTGCGGATTTCCCACTACAAAATGCATTGGGAAATGTCCGGGAAAAATGCGGCAAAACCGCATGCAGATTTCGTGCGGATTTCTTGCAGAAAATGTCTGGTTTTTCTCACGAATTTTCTGCGAGAAGTCCTGAACTTGTGCACATAGCCTAAAAGTTATTTCTTCATTCTGATTACTTTTCCGATATTACTAGCACTTGTTTGGCCATCCAGCTTGTCCTATTGCAAGAGGATTGTGAACACCACAACAGGGTTTTTTTTGTTTTTTTTTACTTTCCTTCCTTAAATATTTGGTTCAGGTGGTCACCTAATCAGAAGCACATTAAAGGGAACCTGTCACCCCGTTTTTTCAGATTGAGCTATAAATACTGTTAAATAGGGCCTGTGCTGTGCGTTACTATAGTGTATGTAGTGTACCCTGATTCCCCATGTATGCTGAGAAATACATTACCAAAGTCGCCGTTTTCGCCTGTCAATCAGGCTGGTCTGGTCAGGTGGGCGTGTTCACAGCGCTCTTTTCTTCTCCAGCTTTCCGTTGGTGGCGTAGTGGTGTGCGCATGTCCAAGGTCCGAATTCCCTGCGCCCACGTGAAGACACAGCGCGCGATCTGCGCTGTAATCCCTTGCATCGGTGGGGGCGGCCATCTTCCTGGGGCCGTGCGTGCGCAGATGGAGTGCTCTGCTGCACGGGGCTTCAGGAAAATGGCCGCGGGATGCCGCGCGTGCGCATTAGAGATCGCGGCGGCCATTTTTCCAAAGCCGAGTTTGCATCTCGGCTTTGGAAAAATGGCCGCCGCGATCTCTAATGCGCACGCGCGGCATCCCGCGGCCATTTTCCTGAAGCCCCGTGCAGCAGAGCACTCCATCTGCGCACGCACGGCCCCAGGAATATGGCCGCCCCCACCGATGCAAGGGATTACAGCGCAGATCGCGCGCTGTGTCTTCACGTGGGCGCAGGGAATTCGGACCTTGGACATGCGCACACCACTACGCCACCAACGGAAAGCTGGAGAAGAAAAGAGCGCTGTGAACACGCCCACCTGACCAGACCAGCCTGATTGACAGGCGAAAACGGCGACTTTGGTAATGTATTTCTCAGCATACATGGGGAATCAGGGTACACTACATACACTATAGTAACGCACAGCGCAGGCCCTATTTAACAGTATTTATATCTCAATCTCAAAAAACGGGGTGACAGGTTCCCTTTAAGTAGAATGAGGTGTACTCTGGCTGGAATTCAGCTGACACTGGAATGGAATGTTGGAATGTGTGTATGTGTATATAATAATAAAAAAAAAATTTATATATATATTTTTAATAATAATAATAATAATAAAAAATATATATATAGAGATATCTATCTATATATCTATCTATATATCTATCTATATATCTATCTATATATCTATCTATATATCTATCTATATATCTATCTATCTATATATCTATCTATATATTACAGTTAGGGCCAGAAATATTTGGATAGTGACACAATTTTCGCGAGTTGGGCTCTGCATGCCACCACATTGGATTTGAAATGAAACCTCTACAACAGAATTCAAGTGCAGATTGTAACATTTAATTTGAAGGGTTGAACAAAAATATCTGATAGAAAATGTAGGAATTGTACACATTTCTTTACAAACACTCCACATTTTAGGAGGTCAAAAGTAATTGGACAAATAAACATAACCCAAACAAAATATTTTTATTTTCAATATTTTGTTGCAAATCCTTTGGAGGCAATCACTGCCTTAAGTCTGGAACCCATGGACATCACCAAACGCTGGGTTTCCTCCTTAATGCTTTGCCAGGCCTTTACAGCCGCAGCCTTCAGGTCTTGCTTGTTTGTGGGTCTTTCCGTCTTAAGTCTGGATTTCAGCAAGTGAAATGCATGCTCAATTGGGTTTAGATCTGGAGATTGACTTGGCCATTGCAGAATGTTCCACTTTTTGGCACTCATGAACTCCTGGGTAGCTTTGGCTGTATGCTTGGGGTCATTGTCCATCTGTACTATGAAGTGCCGTCCAATCAACTTTGCAGCATTTGGCTGAATCTGGGCTGAAAGTATATCCCGGTACACTTCAGAATTCATCCGGCTACTCTTGTCTGCTCTTATGTCATCAATAAACACAAGTGACCCAGTGCCATTGAAAGCCATGCATGCCCATGCCATCACGTTGCCTCCACCATGTTTTACAGAGGATGTGGTGTGCCTTGGATCATGTGCCGTTCCCTTTCTTCTCCAAACTTTTTTCTTCCCATCATTCTGGTACAGGTTGATCTTTGTCTCATCTGTCCATAGAATACTTTTCCAGAACTGAGCTGGCTTCTTGAGGTGTTTTTCTGCAAATTTAACTCTGGCCTGTCTATTTTTGGTATTGATGAATGGTTTGCATCTAGATGTGAACCCTTTGTATTTACTGTCATGGAGTCTTCTCTTTACTGTTGACTTAGAGACAGATACACCTACTTCACTGAGAGTGTTCTGGACTTCAGTTGATGTTGTGAACGGGTTCTTCTTCACCAAATTAAGTATGCGGCGATCATCCACCACTGTTGTCATCCGTGGACGCCCAGGCCTTTTTGAGTTCCCAAGCTCACCAGTCAATTCCTTTTTTTCTCAGAATGTACCCAACTGTTGATTTTGCTACTCCAAGCATGTCTGCTATCTCTCTGATGGATTTTTTTCTTTTTTTTCAGCCTCAGGATGTTCTGCTTCACCTCAATTGAGAGTTCCTTTGACCGCATGTTGTTTGCTCACAGCAACAGCTTCCAAATGCAAAACCACACACCTGGAATCCACCCCTGACCTTTTAACTACTTAATTGATTACAGGTTAACGAGGGAGACGCCTTCAGAGTTAATTGCAGCCCTTAGAGTCCATTGTCCAATTACTTTTGGTCCCTTGAAAAAGAGGACGCTATGCATTAGAGCTATGATTCCTAAACCCTTTCTCCGATTTGGATGTGGAAACTATCATATTGCAGCTGGGAGTGTGCACTTTCAGCCCATATTATATATATAATTGTATTTCTGAACATGTTTTTGTAAACAGCTAAAATAACAAAACTTGTGTCACTGTCCAAATACTTCTGGCCCTAACTGTGTATGTATGTATATATGTGTGTATATATATATATATATATATATATATATATATATATATATATATATATATATATATATATATATATATATATATATATATATATATATATATATATATATATATATATATTTAATTTTTCTTAAAGGGGTATTCCCATCTCCAAGATCCTATCCCAATATATAGTATGTGTAGTAATGAAAAAAACTATACTATATTTCTGATTTGAGGTATTTGCTAATATTATTACACCTGCTACATACTGGGGTGGAATCTTGTAGATGGGAATACCCCATTTAACGCGATAACAAATGTACAAAATATAAATAAGTAAAAAATGTCTGTCTAGGCATCTATAATGTTTAAAGGGAACTTGTCGTGTTGAAAATGTTATTTGATCTGTATGCTGGATGTTATATATTAATGCGCATTTTTGTTTCCATAAGTCCTTTTTTTTTTTTTTTTTTTTATTCATTGAAATCCCTTGTGCTTCTATGAATAAGTCCAGTGGGCGGTGATATGCAGAAATTGAGTCTTCCCTGTATGACTGCATTCAGACTGTCATTCAGTATTAGGACCGCCCACTGGACTCTTATTTTATTCATTGAATTCCCTGGTGTTTATAGAAAGTCCAGTGTGAGGTCCTTTTTAGTGATTGACAGTCTGCATGCAGTCATACAGGGAAGAGGGTCAGTCACTAGTGGGACTGCCCACTGGACTCGTATACAGTCTGTATGCAGTCACTAGTGGGACCGCCCACTGGACTCGTATACAGTCTGCATGCAGTCATACAGGGAAGAGGGTCAGTCACTAGTGGACCGCCCACTGGACTCGTATACAGTCTGCATGCAGTCATACAGGGAAGAGGGTCAGTCACTAGTGGACCGCCCACTGGACTCGTATACAGTCTGCATGCAGTCATACAGGGAAGAGGGTCATTCACTAGTGGGACCGCCCGCTGGACTTGTATACAGTCTGCATGCAGTCACTAGTGGGACCGCCCACTGGACTCGTATACAGTCTGCATGCAGTCATACAGGGAAGAGGGTCATTCACTAGTGGACCGCCCACTGGACTCGTATACAGTCTGCATGCAGTCACTAGTGGACCGCCCACTGGACTCGTATACAGTCTGCATGCAGTCATACAGGGAAGAGGGTCAGTCACTAGTAGGACCGCCCACTGGACTCGTATACAGTCTGCAGGCAGTCATACAGGGAAGAGGGTCAGTCACTAGTAGGACCGCCCACTGGACTCGTATACAGTCTGCATGCAGTCATACAGGGAAGAGGGTCAGTCACTAGTAGGACCGCCCACTGGACTCGTATACAGTCTGCATGCAGTCACACTGGACTCGTATACAAACATCAGGGCTTTTAATGAACACAATACAAGTTGTAGTGAATCTTTTCCAGGCCTCTGATGCATCATCTGCTCCGCTTCTCCTCTGCCGTGCTCTTCACAGATCAGGCTGCATGTATGTGGCAGGTTCCCTTTAAGGAAACTAGTGATCTATGGCTGTTGCCTCCAGTCTTGACTTCTATTCTTGTTCTCCTCATGTAATTGGACTGTTGTTGTTGTTTTTTTTTTTTTTATTCTCACCACTCCTGTTTTACTGGAGGGTGCGGATTACGGCACGGACGCCTGTGTACAAGTACACGATGACATACTACATCAGAATCCAATAATCTGTTCTCGGCCTGTCACTCTCGGCCTATTTCTGGCCAAAAATAAATCTTGAGCGGTGAGTTTTTCCACGGCTGGAGATTCCTTTGCTGTGGTTTACGATAATCCTACAGCTGGGGGCTGACGGTGATCATGTGCGGGTAGTGATGTGGAGGGAGGGTCCCAGGCTGCCCCCTTTTATGTCACCGTGAACGTTCCCCCTGGAGGACACTTGTAGTATTGCACCTCTCGTGTTCAGCTATGTAATACATGAATATGCAGAGTCCGCCAGAGCTGGTGGGATGTCACCTCTCTAGTTCATGCAGTGGGTGGGGGTCCTAACAATGACATTTCTCCAATTACTGGGGGTGGGCAGGGGGGGATCCATATTACCCAAGTGATGATTTAGGATTATAAAAAGAATTCCCCGAGCCCTCCGTCTGTGCCCGCTCTGCCCTGTGCCCCAGTTGGCCGCCTAGATATTTACGTGCGTGGACTTTGCTCCGGTGGAGCTGCGATCTGTAATGTTTGGGCTCGGTGCGGCCTCACAGACACGTTATTTAGTCTATTGTTCCGGAGTTTGGAATAGTTGTGGGAAATGCTTCTAAATAAAGTAAAGCTGTGCAGAGAAGGAATTCAAGAGTCTGAGATGGAAGTTCAGTTTTTTTTTTGCTTTCTTTGTTTTCCAGCTGGAGGTGTAAAATGCACTAGAAATCTGATGTGCGTCATGCTGTGTCCATGGTCTTTATAGTCCTCTTCCTCTTGGTTTTTTAGCGACAATTCCGTAATGTGTCCAGAGCAGTTGTCAGATCTTGCCTGGCTTTATAAAGGGCATCGGTGCTAGGGGAGGGAAGAAAACGGGTAAGGATGCCGAAAAGCCGTCCATGGAAGTCTGTCTAAGACTGCATTCACTTGTTGCTCCATTGCTTCCTCCCCTGCCCAGGAGCTGGGGTACGACCATGTCCCTGTACGGTTATACAGTACACAGCAGGGGCACATTAATAAGATTATCTCAGCACAGGAACATTTTATTTAAACACATCCAATTGTGGAAATCATTATTTCAATATCTAGTGCTTAAAATGAACTTTATTCACGGGGGAAAATCCCTTTAATTTACAGGGTTTTTTTTTTAGTAATGAGGAATGTGAGAGAGCGCTCCCTGGGTGTGTTGGGGGACACTCGCTTGGCAACGGGATTAAAGCACACAGGCACGGTTTCTCACATAAACAGTATATTCCGGTTTATTTAGACTCATAAATCGCTTAACGTAAAGTCCATTACATCACATTTTATACGACTTTGGCATGTTGTGACGGAGTTGGACTTCTCACTTCGTCCAGTTTCCATGGGTGACCGCACAGTTCATAAACATCCATGGAACATCATGGGCACTAACAGTCTGTTCCACTGGCAGATACTTGTTTGCCGATAACCCCCTTTATCTGGACTTACCTTGCAGGAGCTGCTGCTCCACATGCTGACTCCTGTCAGCCCCCTCTCCTGGGGAAAGCTGCCTTACTTGGATCACCATCCTTGTGACCAGGGCACTCCCGACAGTCCAGACCCGCAGAAGGAACAGTAGCTTCCCCAACGCAATGCCGTCACTGACTCTGCACATACGGCCTCTCCATGTGCTATTCAGGAAGTCCACTCCTTGGACCTTCCAACACACAGGCCTTCAGGTCCATGGCCTCACCATGTGCTTTCCAGGAATCCGAACCTACTCCCAGAATCTTCCAACACAGGCCATCCAGGATCTTACACTCTGACCATTCAGGTCTATACACTCTGAACATGTGACCCAAACCATGGTCACATTATGTACCTGTAACCACCTTCATAGGTGGAAGGTGTGTGTGGTTAGTCCCACCCAGCTCTCCAACTAACCCTGTAAGCCCCACTGATAACTAAACAAACAATTGTAGAACTACAAGTCCCAGAACAACAACATTTTGGGCTTACAGCGCAGAGGACAACCTCTGTCTCTGCGACACGTATCAGCCATTCACAATGACGCCACTGTCTCACAGGAATTATACATGAAGGATCTGGGGTCGTTAGTACTTTTTGCATTTACCATAGAGTCCAACACCCCACCGAAGACGATGGATAGATTGGAGACGGACTCCTGAGCTCTAATCTGTGCCGTAATTGTAGAACAGGGGTGACAAATCTTTTTTTTTTTTTTTTTTTATGCCAAGGGCCATTTGGATATTTATACCATCCTTCGGGGGCCGTGCAAACTCCGCCGACACAGTACATCCTGACTCTGGCACTGGTGTCAGGACGTAATCTTTCATTGCATGCCCTTCAGTGTTCAGTAGTGAGCACTGCCCGTGTGTGCTAACAGAGCAAGAAGAAATTAATGAGCTGGTGGCAATCAAAATACACATCCCTGCCTGAGAATCCGCCCAGAGGCCTGATAAAAGGTCATCGAGGGCCGTAAATAGCCCTGGGGCCTGAGGTTCCCCACCCCTGTTGTAGATACTTGAAGAAATCAGAGTTACACAGATTAAAGGTCTGTTTTTAAATACTCAAATGTGCAGAAATAACCCTGTAAGTATCTCAATCCCTTGCCTTTCATTCCTCCAAACCTTACTATTCCCTCCGACGGGTTATTCTAGATGGGGGTGTACTTGGAATTTGCTCCCACTTATCTCATGCCCACCAGATTTAAGGACAAGATTTGAAGTCTGGAAGCATCTGGGCCGGTACCTAAGCCTCCATGAGTCTAGTAATTTTACTAAATTACCTCCCTACCCACCAAGAAATGTTAGCCCTGTAGTACCCCCCCCCCCCCGTACTTCCTCCAAAGCCCACTGTCATGGGGTTACCGTGATAGTGTGGAGCCAGAAGACCGCAGCATCTGATTGCTCCTACTCTGGCACTGAGAAGAATTATTCCCTGTTCCGCCAGAAGGAATAATCAGCCATGATGGAAATATCTGTGCTCACAGCTGAGCTCGTTTAGCCACTCCTTTCCCCTTTATAATCTGGGCTCTGATGCAAATCCTTGTCAGAGCTAGCATTTGTTGCATGACCAATGGAGGGAGCAGAGTTCTTATGAGAAGGAAAGTTGGTGGAGTTATTAGTGACTGTTGCTTGGTTTGTATGTGTGGTAATTCCCTATCTTTCTCTATTTTGGTTTATTCCCCTACCTCCACACCCCTGTGCATTCCTATGTTATGTGATGGAATATTTTGTATGCCTGGAGTATTGCTAACCCTTGTTTTGTGTTGCCTTGTTTGTCGGGTCTTTGTACTACGGTGCACAGTAGCGCCCCTCTTCCCTCGGTAGGGGAAGAGAACAGAAGGAAGGCAAGGCGGAGGCCCCGGCATCTTCACCTTCAGAAGTATCCTGGGGAATAGGGTGAGCTACGGCACCCCCTAGTGTAGTGTTAGGAACAGGGAAGAGAATTCCCCCCCCCCCCCCCCCATGCTTCAACTTTATTTCTGGATCTAGTTACAAATGGGGGGATATAATCTTTGGTCTCTTAGAATGTGTGTGTATTATATGTATATTTGCTGCGATATGTAGAATTGTTGTCAAATCATGGCACAAACAATGCATTTTTTTTTCATGCAATGGCAAAAAATAGCCGCCTCCCCCTCTTACTCCAACATCCAAACGAGTCGGATTCTAAGAAAAATATTTATTTATTTTTTTGTTTTGTTTGTGCGACCAAAGTAACCAAACTGTTTATTTCGATTTTCTCCCTTTTTCTCCTCCGTTACTAACTCTCTTTGCCTTTCTCTCTTTCAGCTTCCTGACAGACACCATTGTCCAACCCTGGGAGTGTCACCATGACGGAGCATGGCATAAAGTGGGCTTGCGAATATTGTACCTACGAGAATTGGCCGTCTGCTATCAAGTGCACAATGTGTCGTGCCCAGAGACCCAGTGGTGCTATCATCACAGAAGAACCATTCAAAAGTAGCGCCCCTAATGTGGGTACTATAGAAAGGAGCGGGGGAAGTCCACTGATTTGCCCTGACTCCAGCGCCAGACCACGTGTGAAAACCTCATTTAGCATGGAGAACAGCAGTAAGTGGTCCTGCCACTTGTGCACCTACCTGAACTGGCCCAGGGCCATCCGATGCACGCAGTGTCTGTCCCAGCGCAGGACACGTAGCCCGACAGAATCTCCACAATCCTCAGGATCAGGCTTGCGATCCGTTCCCGGCCCCATTGACCCGTGTGAGGAATATAACGACCGCAATAAACTGAACATTAAAGGTCAGCACTGGACTTGTTCTGCTTGTACGTACGAGAACGGTGCCAAGGCCAAAAAGTGTGTTGTATGCGACCATCCTTCCCCCAACAACATAGACTCCATAGAGCTAGCAGACACGGACGAGGCTTCCTCTCTTATTAATGAGCAAGACCGGGCTCGCTGGAGAAGCGGCTGCAGCAGCGGCAACGGCCAGCGTTGCTCACCACCCATGTCCAAGAGAGATTCCGAGATGGATTTTCAAAGGATCGAGCTAGCGGGGGCGGTGGGCAGCAAGGATGAGCTGGAACTGGATCTCAAGAAGTTGAAGCAAATTAAAAACCGAATGAGGAAGACGGACTGGCTGTTCTTGAATGCATGTGTGGGTAAGTGAAGATGGCGGGATTTCACAGTAAAGTGTGAACCATATCATTGACTCGTGCCTAGAAAGGGTTACAGAGTACCCCATGGTTCTGCTTTTTTACCATTAGCCCCTTAAGGAACGCCTGTCTGTTATTAGGTGGCCCTTACTACAGTTCCGGGTCTTTATAGCCCTTTAGTGGTATCTCTTGCCCCCTCTATATAGACAGCCTAACTCCTGCTCTGACAGCATCCAATAGTGGGACCTCTGAGTCCTTCTCCATCGCCAAGTGACATGATTCAAGAGTACTCCCCATTTTTTATCTGGAAACTGGGAGGAAATGCTTGTTTGGCTGCAGCTCCCTATGACTGGCTATAATGCTGGCTTTATGCAACATGTTCCGAGAGCAGGACTGAGGGGCAATCGTTCGATTTCTTTTTTCCAGCCTCAGTGTTATGGTTGATAGAGCATTATAATCTCTATATATGAGGAGTGATGCCTGTCTGTGCTGTACATGCAGTGATCTATATACGGGGAGTGCTGCCTGTCTCTGTTGTACATGCAGTGTTCTATATACGGGGAGTGCCGCCTGTCTGTGCTGTACCTGCAGTGTTCTATATACGGGGAGTGCTGCCTGTATGTGCTGTACATGCAGTGTTCTATATACGGGGAGTGCCGCCTGTCTGTGCTGTACCTGCAGTGTTCTATATACGGAGAGTGCTGCCTGTCTCTGTTGTAGATGCAGTGTTCTATATACGGGGAGTGCTGCCTGTCTGTGCTGTACATGCAGTGATCTATATACGGGGAGTGCCGCCTGTCTGTGCTGTACATGCAGTGGTGTATATACGGGGAGTGCCGCCGGTCTCTACTGTACGTGCAGTGATCTATATACGGGGAGTGCCGCCTGTCTGTGCTGTACCTGCAGTGTTCTATATACGGGGGGCGCTGCCTGTCTCTACTGTACGTGCAGTGTTCTATATACGGGGAGTGCCGCCTGTCTGTGCTGTACCTGCAGTGTTCTATATACGGGAGGCGCTGCCTGTCTCTACTGTACGTGCAGTGTTCTATATGTTCTATATACGGGGAGTGCCGCCTGTCTGTGCTGTACATGCAGTGTTCTATATACGGGGAGTGCCGCCTGTCACTGCTATACGTGCAGTGGTGTATATATGGGGAAGGCCGCCTGTCTGTGCTGTACGTGCAGTGGTGTATATACTGGGGGCGCCGCCTGTCTGTGCTGTACGTGCAGTGATCTATATACGGGGAGTGCCGCCTGTCTGTGCTGTGCGTGCAGTGTTCTATATACGGGGAGTGCCGCCTGTCTCTGCTGTGCGTGCAGTGTTCTATATACGGGGAGTGCCGCCTGTCTGTGCTGTGCGTGCAGTGATCTATATACGGGGAGTGCCGCCTGTCTCTGCTGTACGTGCAGTGTTCTATATACAGGGAGTGCCGCCTGTCTGTGCTGTACATTCAGTGTTCTATATACGGGGAGTGCCGCCTGTCTCTGCTGTACATGCAGTGTTCTCTATAATATTATTATTATTTATTTATATAGCACCATTAATTCCATGGTGCTGTACATGAGAAAGGGGTTACATACAGAGTTATAGGTATCGTTTACAGTAAACAGGTTTACAATGACAGACTGGTACAGAGGGGAGAGGACCCTGTCCTTGCAGACTTACATTCTATGGAATGTGGGGAGTGCCGCCTGTCTCTGCTGTACGTGCAGTGGTGTATATACGGGGAGTGCTGCCTGTCTGTGCTGCACGTGCAGTGTTCTATATACGGGGAGTGCCGCCTGTCTGTGCTGTACGTGCAGTGTTCTATATACGGGGAGTGCCGCCTGTCTGTGCTGTACGTGCAGTGTTCTATATACGGGGAGTGCCGCCTGTCTGTGCTGTACGTGCTGTGTTCTATATACGGGGAGTGCCGCCTGTCTGTGCTGTACGTGCAGTGTTCTATATACGGGGAGTGCCGCCTGTCTGTGCTATACGTGCAGTGGTCTATATACGGGGAGTGCCGCCTGTCTCTGTTGTACATGCAGTGTTCTATATACAGGGAGTGCCGCCTGTCTGTGCTGTGTTCTATATACGGGGAGTGCCGCCTGTCTGTGCTGTACGTGCAGTGTTCTATATACGGGGAGTGCCGCCTGTCTGTGCTGTGCGTGCAGTGTTCTATATACGGGGAGTGCCGCCTGTCTCTGCTGTACGTGCAGTGATCTATATACGGGGAGTGCCGCCTGTCTGTGCTGTGCGTGCAGTGTTCTATATACGGGGAGTGCCGCCTGTCTGTGCTGTACCTGCAGTGTTCTATATACGGGAGGCGCTGCCTGTCTCTACTGTACGTGCAGTGTTCTATATGTTCTATATACGGGGAGTGCCGCCTGTCTGTGCTGTACATGCAGTGTTCTATATACGGGGAGTGCCGCCTGTCACTGCTATACGTGCAGTGGTGTATATATGGGGAAGGCCGCCTGTCTGTGCTGTACGTGCAGTGGTGTATATACTGGGGGCGCCGCCTGTCTGTGCTGTACGTGCAGTGATCTATATACGGGGAGTGCCGCCTGTCTGTGCTGTGCGTGCAGTGTTCTATATACGGGGAGTGCCGCCTGTCTCTGCTGTGCGTGCAGTGTTCTATATACGGGGAGTGCCGCCTGTCTGTGCTGTGCGTGCAGTGATCTATATACGGGGAGTGCCGCCTGTCTCTGCTGTACGTGCAGTGTTCTATATACAGGGAGTGCCGCCTGTCTGTGCTGTACATTCAGTGTTCTATATACGGGGAGTGCCGCCTGTCTCTGCTGTACATGCAGTGTTCTCTATAATATTATTATTATTTATTTATATAGCACCATTAATTCCATGGTGCTGTACATGAGAAAGGGGTTACATACAGAGTTATAGGTATCGTTTACAGTAAACAGGTTTACAATGACAGACTGGTACAGAGGGGAGAGGACCCTGTCCTTGCAGACTTACATTCTATGGAATGTGGGGAGTGCCGCCTGTCTCTGCTGTACGTGCAGTGGTGTATATACGGGGAGTGCTGCCTGTCTGTGCTGCACGTGCAGTGTTCTATATACGGGGAGTGCCGCCTGTCTGTGCTGTACGTGCAGTGTTCTATATACGGGGAGTGCCGCCTGTCTGTGCTGTACGTGCAGTGTTCTATATACGGGGAGTGCCGCCTGTCTGTGCTGTACGTGCTGTGTTCTATATACGGGGAGTGCCGCCTGTCTGTGCTGTACGTGCAGTGTTCTATATACGGGGAGTGCCGCCTGTCTGTGCTATACGTGCAGTGGTCTATATACGGGGAGTGCCGCCTGTCTCTGTTGTACATGCAGTGTTCTATATACAGGGAGTGCCGCCTGTCTGTGCTGTGTTCTATATACGGGGAGTGCCGCCTGTCTGTGCTGTACGTGCAGTGTTCTATATACGGGGAGTGCCGCCTGTCTGTGCTGTGCGTGCAGTGTTCTATATACGGGGAGTGCCGCCTGTCTCTGCTGTACGTGCAGTGATCTATATACGGGGAGTGCCGCCTGTCTGTGCTGTGCGTGCAGTGTTCTATATACGGGGAGTGCCGCCTGTCTCTGCTGTGCGTGCAGTGTTCTATATACGGGGAGTGCCGCCTGTCTGTGCTGTGCGTGCAGTGATCTATATACGGGGAGTGCCGCCTGTCTCTGCTGTACGTGCAGTGTTCTATATACGGGAGTGCCGCCTGTCTGTGCTGTGCGTGCAGTGTTCTATATACGGGGAGTGCCGCCTGTCTCTGCTGTACGTGCAGTGTTCTATATACGGGGAGTGCCGCCTGTCTGTGCTGTACGTGCAGTGTTCTATATACGGGGAGTGCCGCCTGTCTATGATGTACATGCAGTGTTCTATATACGGGGAGTGCCGCCTGTCTGTGCTGTACCTGCAGTGTTCTATATACGGGGAGTGCCGCCTGTCTGTGCTGTGCGTGCAGTGTTCTATATACGGGGAGTGCCGCCTGTCTGCTGTGCGTGCAGTGTTCAATATACGGGGAGTGCTGCCTGTCTCTGCTGTACGTGCAGTGATCTATATACGGGGAGTGCCGCCTGTCTGTGCTGTACCTGCAGTGTTCTACATACGGGGAGTGCCGCCTGTCTGTGCTGTACGTGCTGTGTTCTATATACGGGGAGTGCCGCCTGTCTCTGCTGTACGTGCAGTGTTCTATATATACGGGGAGTGCCGCCTGTCTGTGCTGTGCGTGCAGTGTTCTATATACGGGGAGTGCCGCCTGTCTCTGCTGTACGTGCAGTGATCTATATACGGGGACTGCCGCCTGTCTGTTCTGTACGTGCAGTGATCTATATACGGGGAGTGCCGCCTGTCTGTGCTGTGCGTGCAGTGTTCTATATACGGGGAGTGCCGCCTGTCTGTGCTGTGCGTGCAGTGTTCTATATACGGGGAGTGCCGCCTGTCTGTGCTGTACGTGCAGTGTTCTATATACGGGGAGTGCCGCCTGTCTGTGCTGTACGTGCTGTGTTCTATATACGGGGAGTGCCGCCTGTCTGTGCTGTACGTGCAGTGTTCTATATACGGGGAGTGCCGCCTGTCTGTGCTATACGTGCAGTGGTCTATATACGGGGAGTGCCGCCTGTCTCTGTTGTACATGCAGTGTTCTATATACGGGGAGTGCCGCCTGTCTGTGCTGTGTTCTATATACGGGGAGTGCCGCCTGTCTGTGCTGTACGTGCAGTGTTCTATATACGGGGAGTGCCGCCTGTCTGTGCTGTACGTGCAGTGTTCTATATACGGGGAGTGCCGCCTGTCTGTGCTGTGTTCTATATACGGGGAGTGCCGCCTGTCTGTGCTGTACGTGCAGTGTTCTATATACGGGGAGTGCCGCCTGTCTCTGCTGTACGTGCAGTGATCTATATACGGGGAGTGCCGCCTGTCTGTGCTGTGCGTGCAGTGTTCTATATACGGGGAGTGCCGCCTGTCTGTGCTGTGCGTGCAGTGATCTATATATGGGGAGTGCCGCCTGTCTCTGCTGTGCGTGCAGTGTTCTATATACGGGGAGTGCCGCCTGTCTGTGCTGTACGTGCAGTGTTCTATATACGGGGAGTGCCGCCTGTCTGTGCTGTGCGTGCAGTGTTCTATATACGGGGAGTGCCGCCTGTCTGTGCTGTGCGTGCAGTGTTCTATATACGGGGAGTGCCGCCTGTCTGTGCTGTACGTGCAGTGTTCTATATACGGGGAGTGCCGCCTGTCTGTGCTGTACGTGCTGTGTTCTATATACGGGGAGTGCCGCCTGTCTGTGCTGTACGTGCAGTGTTCTATATACGGGGAGTGCCGCCTGTCTGTGCTATACGTGCAGTGGTCTATATACGGGGAGTGCCGCCTGTCTCTGTTGTACATGCAGTGTTCTATATACGGGGAGTGCCGCCTGTCTGTGCTGTGTTCTATATACGGGGAGTGCCGCCTGTCTGTGCTGTACGTGCAGTGTTCTATATACGGGGAGTGCCGCCTGTCTGTGCTGTACGTGCAGTGTTCTATATACGGGGAGTGCCGCCTGTCTGTGCTGTGTTCTATATACGGGGAGTGCCGCCTGTCTGTGCTGTACGTGCAGTGTTCTATATACGGGGAGTGCCGCCGGTCTCTGCTGTACGTGCAGTGTTCTATATACGGGGAGTGCCGCCTGTCTGTGCTGTACGTGCAGTGTTCTATATACGGGGAGTGCCGCCTGTCTGTGCTGTGCGTGCAGTGTTCTATATACGGGGAGTGCCGCCTGTCTCTGCTGTACGTGCAGTGATCTATATACGGGGAGTGCCGCCTGTCTGTGCTGTGCGTGCAGTGTTCTATATACGGGGAGTGCCGCCTGTCTGTGCTGTGCGTGCAGTGATCTATATATGGGGAGTGCCGCCTGTCTCTGCTGTGCGTGCAGTGTTCTATATACGGGGAGTGCCGCCTGTCTGTGCTGTACGTGCAGTGTTCTATATACGGGGAGTGCCGCCTGTCTCTGCTGTACGTGCAGTGTTCTATATACGGGGAGTGCCGCCTGTCTCTGCTGTACGTGCAGTGTTCTATATACGGGGAGTGCCGCCTGTCTGTGCTGTACGTGCAGTGTTCTATATACGGGGAGTGCCGCCTGTCTGTGCTGTACGTGCAGTGTTCTATATACGGGGAGTGCCGCCTGTCTGTGCTGTACGTGCAGTGTTCTATATACGGGGAGTGCCGCCTGTCTCTGCTGTACGTGCTGTGTTCTATATACGGGGAGTGCCGCCTGTCTGTGCTATACGTGCAGTGGTCTATATACAGGGAGTGCCGCCTGTCTCTGCTGTACGTGCAGTGTTCTATATACGGGGAGTGCCGCCTGTCTGTGCTGTACGTGCTGTGTTCTATATACGGGGAGTGCCGCCTGTCTCTGCTGTACGTGCAGTGGTCTATATACGGGGAGTGCCGCCTGTCTATGCTGTACGTGCAGTGTTCTATATACGGGGAGTGCCGCCTGTCTGTGCTGTACGTGCAGTGTTCTATATACGGGGAGTGCCGCCTGTCTCTGCTGTACGTGCAGTGGTCTATATACGGGGAGTGCCGCCTGTCTCTGCTGTACGTGCTGTGTTCTATATACGGGGAGTGCCGCCTGTCTGTGCTATACGTGCAGTGTTCTATATACGGGGAGTGCCGCCTGTCTCTGCTGTACGTGCCCTATTCTGTCGTGCTGCTCCCATCCTGGGCCACCGTTCTGTAATTTGCTGCTCCCATCCATATGCCCCATACACTGCTCCATAAAGGTTGATGGCCCCCATAAGATACTCCATACTATATGCCCCGTATGCTGCTCCATAAAGGTTTATGGCCCCCATAAGATGCTCCATTGTATTATATGCCCCGTATGCTGCTGCGATATATATATATAGATATATAGATAGATAGATATATATATATATATATATATAATCTATATATATATATCTATATATATATATAATCTATATATATATATCTATATATATATATATATATCTATATATATATATTTATATAACACTGCAGGTTCTGCAGAAAAATCTGCAGTTCTGCACTAAATCTGCATCGTGTGCAGGAGGATGAGTCGCGGCTCGGCCCGGGGCTGCGCTTCCCCCTGATCCGCCATCAGAGTGTGGAGGTCGTCTTCTACCTTTTTTGTCCGTTACCTGCGTCCAGTTGTCTTCTCATTTTGTAGTCGTTCACACTCGGCTAAATGTCACTTATCCTGTATCTGTACTGGTGATGTTCATATGTAAAGTATAATGTGTGAGCGTGAAGTCTCTGTGCACGGATTCTTTTTATGTCCGGTGTCCGTGTGGGATGCAGGGAGAAGAGACAAAGGTACAGCGCCAGTCCGAGAGGCACCTATAGATTTTTAGGGTTCTGCTGCACCCTGGAGTCCATAATAAGGGGTGTTACCCCAGTAGTGGACATCCCCTTTAACACGATGTGCCATCAGTTATTGGATAGCACGGTCCCAGCAAATAGATACTGCGGGGATGAGTGATTCCCATAGTAATGGACATCGTAGCTTTATGGTGAGCATGAGGCCAGTACGGTAGAACAGGATTTTAGAGACCATATAATGGGTCTTGAAAAAGATCTTTGGGATCGAAACGTCGCCACAGAAGGCAGAATAAATTGTGATTTATTTCACCAACATGTGAGGTTGGTGTTTTTCCTGCCAAGAGATGCAGAAACCTTGCATAAATTTCTGCGAGCAAATGCTCACTACCATTAACGAGTTTCTCACGGAGATGGTGGCGGTGATGTGCCCGGTTACAGGGGTTAGGAGTCTGGACTTGGGTTTATTGCTGCCCCAATAGTCTGCACTGAACTTTGGCTTCAGGGAGTTCCCTCTGCTTTATCTTTGTCTTCCGCTTATGATGCATTGCACTACTACTATTTAAAGGGAACCTGTCACCCCCAAAATGGAAGGTGAGCTAAGCCACTGGCATCAGGGGCTTATCTACAGCAGGGGTGTCAAACTGCATTCCTCAAGGGCTGCAGACAGGTCATGTTTTCAGGATTTCCTTGTACTGCACAGGTGATAATTTAATCACCTACACACATAATGATTACAGCACCTTGTGCAAAGCTAAGGAAATCTTGAAAACACGCATAGATTGCGGCCCTGGAGGAATGCAGTTTGACACCCCTGATCTACAGCATTCTGTAATGCTGTAGATAAGTCCCCGATGTATCCTGAAAGATGAGAAAAAGAGGTTAGATTATACTCACCCAGGGGCGGTCCGGTCCGGGGCCTCCCATCTTCATAGGATGATGTCTTCTTCTTGTCTTCATGCTACGGCGCAGGCGTACTTTGTCTGCCCTGTTGAGGGTAGAGCAATGTACTGCAGTGCGCAGGCGACGGGAAAGGTCAGAGAGGCCCAGCACCTGTGCCCTGCAGTACTTTGATCTGCCCTCAACAGGGCAAATCAGTACGACTGCGCCGTAGCCGTAGCATGAAGACAAGAAGAGGACGTCCTCCTATGAAGATGGGAGGCCCCGGACCGGACCGCGATGCCCATCGGACCGGGAACGCCCCTGGGTGAGTATAATATAACCTCTTTCTCATCTTTCAGGATACATTGGGGGCTTATCTACAGCATTACAGAATGCTATAGATAAGCCCCTGATGCCAGTGGCCTTGGCTCACCTTCCATTTTGGGGGTGACAGGTTCCCTTTAAAAGGATGATTGTGCGAGTCATCCTCCAGTATGGAAGGTGGAGGGGGCTGAAAATTAAAGAACATCAACCTGTTGCTTAGGCCTCTTTCACACTTCAGTCTTTTGGCGTCAGTCTGAAACCGCCATTTTCCTCAAATAGTGGATCCGCCATTTTTTTTTTATTATTTTTTTTTTTTTTGGCGGATCCGCTATTTTCCCATAGACATACATTAGTGACGGATTGTGGCGGATGGTCGTCCGTTCCATCCGCCATGTGACGGATCCGTCGAGATTTGTCATCTAGACATTGACGGACATTATAAAGTTTTTTTGTTTGCGCCGAAATGGCAGTTCGCGATGGATCCGTCACGTCCGCCATTCCATAGAATGGCCGCCTATGGGCGACGGATCCGTGGCGACCGTCATTTGGCGGATCCGTCACCCCAATCCGCTTTTTCAATTGCGCATGCTCCAAAAAGTAGATACTTTTCCCAGACAACCCCAAAGTAATGGATCCGTCAAAAAAACGGATCCGTTAGAACCGTTTTCTCAACAATTGTGACGGATTCGTCGAACCATCACTATGTCGGAGCAGATTGATGCCAAACAACTGAGGTGTGAAAGAAGCCTTAGTAAAAGCTCTGTGTCGATAGTCTGTGTTCGTTGGATTTCCATTTACTTTTCAAACGGCACATTTTTTACACTCGCCATGCGTGATCTTACAACCCTGGCTTGCTATACATTGTATAATCAGATTGCACAAGCTCCTCTACCACCTCGGAGAGTTTGCTCCCACAAAAGGCCAAATTCCCCTGCGAGAGCGCACTGTCACAGCTGGAATACCCATTTTTAATGTGGTCACATGACGCGTGCAGGTGTAAGGGGCGACCTCGGGGTAACCGCACCATACCCGCAGGTTCTGGCTGTCCTACGCTGCCGGCACCCTTCTGCAAAAGACGTGATCCCAGCAGTGTAACCGCTTGGATACAATTGTCGGTAGTGGCATGTAAGTTGGGTCTTAATAGTATGAACACTGGGTCAGTACACAGCAATTCCCTCATCGTAGGATCATGGTTTTTCTATTTGGGGTCAAAAAAAAAATTTTTTTTTAAACTAACCCTTTCTCCCCCCACAAAATATAAGTTTCAAACTCCCTTTTTTTCCCTCATTTGTGTTGAAAAACATATTAAAAAAAATATCACTGTATCTGTAAAAGCCCAAAATATTAAAATTTGTCTCCTTAAAACTGCCTGAATTGCTGAGTTTGGTCACCTTATCTCTGCCAAAGAAATGCATTAGAGATTGAAAAGTGTACATGTACACCGTAAATTGTACCAATAGAAATTACAGCTCCAACATGTATTGAACATGAACATACTTAACTGAAATGTATTTAATACTTGGCACAAAAACCTTTGTCAGTGATGACACCTTCAAGATGCGTCCTGTATGGAGAAACTAGTCGCAGGCATTGCTCAGGTGTGATTTTGGCCCATTCTTCCACACAAACACTCTTCAAATCCTAAAGGTCACGTGGGCTCCTTCTATGGACTCTTAGCCCTAAATAATGCCATTTAAAAAAGAAAAATGCCGTTGGTTTAATAATTGCCAGATGGAATAAATTGCTTTCTTTTGGTTTATGTAATGATTTGTATTTTTATTTATTTTTTTCTATGTTCTCTTTCAGGTGTTGTGGAAGGCGACCTGTCGGCTGTGGAGGCGTACAAGACGTCGGGAGGAGACATCGCTCGGCAACTCTCTGCCGATGAAGTCCGTCTCTTGAACCGCCCGTCGGCCTTTGATGTGGGTTACACTCTGGTGCACCTATCTATTCGCTTCCAGAGGCAGGACATGCTGGCCATACTTCTAACTGAAGTGAGCAGCTTTTCTCGTCGGGATTGGTGCTCTGTTCCTTCCTGTAAATGATGTCGGATCTGTGATCTCGCGCCGATGATTTGCTCAGACTGTAGTGCAGTGGAATCGTCGTAGGGAATACTACAATATTATTATTTCATGGCTCTTTTCAGGCTGATGTTTCCTCGTTGATGAGTTGTTCCGGGTTTCTCATACCATCTGACTCCTGTGGGGCTTTTATGATTCCAGGTGTCTCAGCATGCAGCCAAATGTATCCCCGCCATGGTGTGTCCCGAGCTCACCGAGCAAATCCGGAGGGAAATCGCAGCTTCCATGCATCAGAGGAAAGGAGACTTCGCTTGCTACTTCCTAACAGACCTCGTAACGTTCACTTTACCCGCAGGTAGTTAATTACCTTCCGCTCATCTCGTATGGAGCGCCAACATATTCTGTAGTGCAGTACGTAGATGGCTTCCATCATTCCATGTCACTTATAAAGCTAAATTCAATCATTTTCACGTCTGGTGTGGATATTTCCACGGCGAATCTGCGCAGGTTTGGTGCAAAGCTTGAAATCCGCACAAAGAATTGTCAAAAGGAAAAACCCCTGTGCCGCAGGACAAAACTGTCTGCACGGTGGAGATAAGATTTCTTTAAACCTCCTGTACTGTGGAATTTCAGTAGGCAAATTTGCGTGGAAAATCCAAACCATGTGTGAAGGAAGCGTAGCCTTGCACAAGGCCGTATTTTCACCCCAAGTGCGATCCGACAAAACATTGGATCACATCCAGACAAATCATTCTATGGGGCTGTGCATATGTCCGATTTTTTTTTTTTTTTTTTTTTTTTTTTTTTTTTTGGTATGTATGTATATATTTTTTTTTTTCTTTGTACCGGACCAAGGAAAAAGTGGCCGAATGCCAGAGTTTGATCTTGATATTCGGGTCACACTTGGCCATGCATATTGATGAGTTCGTGGAAAATATCCGTCTGTTCTCGGCTGGTGTTTGAGTGCAGTCCGATTTCCACGGACTGTCAGAATGGAGAAGATGGATTTTTTTTTTTTCTCCATCTTCTCCTCATCCGAGGAGAATCTGATTACACTGTGAGTGACTGTGAAATTATGATGGATTGATCGGCCAAAGCATCTCCAATATGGTCAGCTGGTATTCCCGGTAGGTAGTGGGCAGTATCTACCAAAACCAGTCCAAGGCAGGACAACCGGCAACCTAGCAATGGGTTCTTGGGCAACCAAGGCTCAGATGTGGAGAGCAGAGGGTTACCGGTCTGGTCCCCTCTGACAGAAGAGCTAGTGTAAACTTCTAGAAAGATGCCAGAACTTAGAGCAGCTCATTCTCAGATATTTGTCACTTATCGTTGGCTTTTTCTTATTTCTGCAGAGATAGTCTTCTTGTTACTGGCTGAGTGTTTGCTCTCACTTCTGTCTGCAGATATAGAGGATCTTCCTCCTTCTGTTCAGGAGAAGCTGTTTGATGACGTTCTGGACCGGGATGTTCAGAAAGGTAATTTTTCTGCTGCTTTGTACAAACCTTCCCGCTGTCATCCATCATGAATTCACCCTCTGCATCCTGTATTCCAGAACTCGAGGAGGAATCTCCCATTATTAACTGGTCACTTGAGCTGGGGACCCGTCTGGACAGCAGACTTTATGCACTTTGGAACCGCACTGCAGGCGATTGCCTGCTGGACTCCGTACTACAAGCAACCTGGGGCATCTACGACAAGGACTCGGTGCTAAGGAAGGCCCTGCATGACAGCCTCCACGACTGCTCCCACTGGTGAGGGCGCTGGGGACCCCTTGCAGCTCCTATTTGATGCTGCTCGCTTTAATGTCCTCCTGTTAATTCCACTTCATGGTGTTTTGTTTCCTCTCTCAAATTTGATCTCCGAATTCTTCTCTTTAGGTTGATGATTTTCATGCGTTTCTTTTTTTTTTTATTAACAATAACGGCTTTGATTTTTTTTTTCTCTGTTTACTCATCGTCCCTTTTGTGTATTTAGGTTTTACAGCCGTTGGAAGGAGTGGGAGTCTTGGTACTCGCAGAGCTTTGGACTACACTTCTCTCTAAGAGAGGAACAATGGCAGGAAGACTGGGCGTTTATTCTTTCACTAGCTAGCCAGGTAAGCGGTAGGAATTACTCGTGGGATTTATGTAATGGGCACAGAAATCTCACATTATCCAATGAGTGAGACTTTAATTCACACGTTCAGCATGTATCTCTGCTCACGTAACCCTGACATGTGCAGAAGAGCGTTCACACCTTTACAACACCAAATATTGGGTTATATAATAATATGGCTGCCAGTACGGGATTCCACAGAAAATCTTTGGTTTGTGTTTTAATATGTGCAGTGCAACATAAACCATGTGGATCTGCACTCACAGTCCCTTAGTCTCCTCTCTGGCTATATAGGCACGGTCTCTATAAACCACATGAATCTCCACTGCAATCCCTTACTCGCTCTCCTATCCTCTCTGTCTATATAGGCACGGTCTCTATAAACCACATGAATCTCCACTGCAGTCCCTTACGCACGGTCTCTATAAACCACATGGATCTGTACTCTCAATCCCTTACTCACTCTCGCCTCTTTCTATATAGGCACGGTCTCTATAAACCACATGGATCTCCACTGGCAATCCCTTACTCTCCTATCCTCTGTCTATATAGGCACGGTCTCTATAGACCACATGGATCTATACTCTCAATCCCTTACTCACTCTCGCCTCTGTCTATATAGGCACGGTCTCTATAAACCACATGAATCTCCACTGGCAGTCCCTTATGCACGGTCTCTATAAACCACATGGATCTATACTCTCAATCCCTTACTCACTCTCGCCTCTGTCTATATAGGCACGGTCTCTATAAACCACATGGATCTCCACTGGCAGTCCCTTATGCACGGTCTCTATAAACCACATGGATCTATACTCTCAATCCCTTACTCACTCTCGCCTCTGTCTATATAGGTACGGTCTCTATAAATCACATGGATCTCCACTGCAATCCCTTACTCACTCTCGCCTCTGGCTATATAGACATTGTCTGTTTATAGAATGTATTAGGCCAATTTCACATGTCTGACAATCGGCGTACAGACCGGCCGTAGCTCTCCTGATATTTACATTCTTCTTTGTATATATTTTATGCATCGTATAAGGCAGTTTATTATTCTCCTTTTTTTTTTCTTTTTCTTTTAGCCAGGGGCAAGCCTGGAGCAAACGCACATCTTTGTTCTTGCGCATATTCTCAGAAGACCAATCATAGTATATGGAGTGAAATATTACAAGAGCTTCCGTGGGGAGACGTTGGGATACACTCGTTTTCAAGGTATAACTAATGTCAGCTGCATCACATCAGTAAGATACAGACATGTAGGTACATGAGCCGGCTGCACACGGACTGAGCAGAGCATGGCTTACGTTTGCGTTTTGCCTTAGTTAGAGGAACTCTACTTGGTCATGTGGCCGGCAGGCATTGTTCCCCCCCCCCCACCTACACACACTATAGAGACAAAGCCGTCAGTCTGTGTCAGGTGCGCAGAGAACCAATAGCTCATAAAATAGAGCGGATTCCATAGTGTGCGGACATTACGTATTATAGACCTTTAATATATTAAGTATAGAAAGTGTTAAATACTTATAGATGCAACTGTTTTCTTGGCTCCGACATTGTGTCGCCATCATGGGAGACCTGCTACGACCCGACACAAAAACCCACATTTACTGTAACTGCTGCTTCCCCAGTCCCTGAAGTTCGGGACCGCCGGAGAGAGGACGCGGCTTCTGCATTGTTCTTCTTTCTCCAGTCGCTTACTAGGATCAATCCAGTGATAACAGCAATGTAAATTAAAGCATGAAAATGTGAAAAGTACTCAAAAGTCCAATAACCGTGTGCCATGCCATGGCTTTTTTTTTTTTTTTCCTCTTTTGTCAGGAGTGTATTTGCCACTTTTGTGGGAGCAGAGTTTTTGCTGGAAAAGCCCAATTGCTTTGGGCTACACGAGGGGACACTTCTCAGCTCTGGTAGCGATGGAGAACGATGGCTATGACAATCGAGGGGCCGGTGCAAATCTAAACACAGACGACGACGTAACGGTTACATTTCTGCCACTTGTGGACAGTGAACGGAAGCTCCTGCACATTCACTTCCTGTCGGCGCAAGAGGTAAGCGGATGCGCGGGCCGTGCTGTTCTGCCTTTGTAAGCTGTGCGCTGATTACATGGGGATCGGGAGGGTGGCTTTGATCGGGGGTGGGGGAGTGGCACTGATTACATGGGCATGGGGGTAGCGCTGATTACACGGGGATGGAGGGGGTGGCACTGATTACACAGGGATGGGGGGGTGCTGATTACACGGGGATGGGGGTAGCCCTGATTACACTGGGATGGAGGAGGTGGTGCTGATTACACGGGGATGGGGGGTGGTGCTGATTTCACAGGGATGGAGGGGGTGGCGCTGATTGCACGGGGATGGAGGGGGTGGTGCTGATTACACGGGGATGGAGGGGGTGGCGCTGATTACACGGGGGAGGAGGGGGTGGCGCTGATTACACGGGATGGAGGGGGTGGCGCTGATTACACGGGATGGAGGACCTGGCGCTGATTACACGGGATGGAGGGGGTGGCGCTGATTACACGGGGATGGGGGAGGGGCGCTGATTACACGGGATGGAGGGGGTGGCGCTGATTACACAGGGATGGGGGAGGGGCGCTGATTACACGGGGATGGGGGAGGGGTGCTGATTACACGGGGATGGGGAGGGGCGCTGATTACACGGGGATGGGGGAGGGGCGCTGATTACACGGGATGGAGGGGGTGGCGCTGATTACACGGGATGGAGGGGGTGGCGCTGATTACACAGGGATGGGGAGGGGTGCTGATTACACAGGGAGGATAGGGGTGGCACTGATTACACGGGGATGGGGGAGGGGCGCTGATTACATGGGGGGATAGGGGTGGCACTGATTACACGGGGGTGAGGCGCTGATTGAGCCCAGAAGCGACCCGAGGGTTCTTTGTAATTCCTGCATCTTCATTGCTTTATTATAAAAATGTTAATCCTTGTACACTCATAACTTCCGGTGTAATATCAGTGGATGCAATTTAGCTTAAAATGCGCCGGACATGTCTGAATTTTTTTTTTGTGGAGGAATTGAATAGAAGCCCCAGTAAATGCTGAACCATTATTTTCCTGTTCCCGTTTTGTATATATTTCTCTGCCCTTGTTCCCCTCATTGACCCCAGCTCCTGTCGGCCCCGTTGGTGGGGGGTACATGTGGATTGGGTATGCCCCTATATTCCTTTCTTGCATTTTCTATGAATGTTATACATAAATGCTTTTTGTCTCTTCAGCTCGGGAACGAGGACCAGCAGGAAAAGCTCCTGCGAGAATGGTTGGACTGTTGTGTGACTGAAGGCGGCGTGTTGGTAGCCATGCAGAAAAGCTCACGCCGTCGTAACCACCCACTAGTGACGCAGATGGTGGAAAAATGGCTAGATGGTTACCGTCAGATCCGCCCATGCACGTCCCTGTCTGACGGCGAGGAGGATGAAGACGACGAGGACGAGTGAGACGTAGGCTCCAGTGTTGAAGGCTTTAATGTCTGAACCGCACGTGATGTGGATCATGACTGGGACCTGAGGTAATGGGACCCTGCCTCAACCACTTGAGGCCGGACACAGGGAGGAATGCTCGAGCCCACCTAATCCTGAGGACATGGCACCTGTAGACGAAGACCTCCTTGGCATTGAGACTGGACACTGTTTTTCATTTTGCCTCTCCCTCTGGGTTGTAAATCTTGGCGTATAATGCATGTGTTGTGCAATGGTGGGGGGAGAGTAATTCGAAGGTGAAAAAAAAAAATATCCCGTGGTCAACCCATAAGTATAGTGGGCTGGTCACTTTTTTGCTTTCCCCTAGTTCCTGACTTTTTTTTTTTTTTTTTTCTTTTTAATTAGCAAAAGCTTCTGTTTCCCTCCTCACTTATTTTAATTTTGTCCCTCACTTGATTTTAACCCTGGCATTACTAGACAGGCCGAGCTTTGTATATTGCACAGTTACAGACAAATGGCTTGTGTCTGTCTTCAGCAATAAAGGGGTTAATCATTTACATTTTAAGCTTCTGTACACACAGGGTAAGAACACAGAATCGAGGCTCTGCCTTCCTGCACAAGGCTGATGCACAGCGACGCTCTCAGATGTCAGACACCAGCCGTATGGATTTTATTTTCCTTAAACTTTTTTTTAGTGGTATTGAAGTAGTTAAGGATTGACTGGAGCAAAGTTGATTTATTTTTTTTTCCCTTCCCCTTTTAAGTCGGCGTTTTGCTTCATATTTCCTCTGTCACCCAATTTTTTTTTTTTTGTCCTTAAATATATTTATTTGTCCCGTGCCACTTGTTTCCCCCCACCCCGCTCACATGCAGGAATTAGGCTCTAAAGCGATTGTGTGCAGTTTTCCAGCTTGGACTTTATTGCGAATGTGGCACAAATACATCGTCTTGCTGTGAATATCTCGCACTGATTTCTGTGTCACTTTGTCCCTTAATTTGAGCTGCGAGGACATAACTTTGGATAAAAGCCACATGTCACTAGGGAAGGGGTCCTACTCATCTATTGCATTACCAATATGGCATAGCTTACTAAATATCTGCAAGCGAGTCAATGACCACATCCTATAGGGCCCATCAGCCAGCTCGTTCATGTCCCCCATCCTTCAGTAGACCCTGGAGAAAGGCCCCAAGACTCGTTCCTCTTGATTTGAGAGCATCTGAAAGTTTCTATGAACGAAAACTAAACTTAATCAATATTTTCGTTAATCAAGAACAGTTCGTCCTCGCTGTTGGGCCTCATTTTACCTTGTGTTCTAGTCTTGTTTCTCCATGAATACCACTGACAGATTAGGACCAATTTTTTTTTTTTATGGCAATGAGAAACCAAATGCTGAAATTAAGGTCCAGCAAAATTGATTTAAAAAAATTCTAAAGTTTATTATCAGAGGCTGTAGGAGAGAGATATACTCCAAAAACACAACTTGTGTTGCATATGGAACTCAACGAGGCAAAGGAATAGGCAATAAAAAAAAAATGCACAGATGTTATTATTGGATTATAAAAAAAAAAAGTGAGAAACAACCTAAAATCTCATGCAGGCATCCATGGAACATGTCCAGACTAGAGCTGTTCCAAATTATTATGCAAATTGGATTTAAGTGTCAATGATGTACAGTCATTTTTTTTGGTTTTTCAAATAAATCCATGGATGGTTTGTGTATCGGGATCATGGATATCAATGTCAAACACCTGTGATAATTAGTTTGCTAAGTAAGCCCAATTAAATGGAACCTGTCACCCCCAAAATGGAAGTTGAGCTAAGCCCAACAGCCTCAGGGGCTTATCTACAGCATTCTGTAATGCTGTAAATAAGCCCCCGATGTATCCTGAAAGATGAGAAAAAGAGGTTAGATTATACTCACCCAGGGGCGGTCCCGCTGCAGTGGGTGTCGCAGGCCAGCGCCTCCCATCTTCTTACGATGACGTCCTCTTCTGGTCTTCATGTTGTGGCTCCGACGCAGGCGTACTTTATCAGCCCTGTTGAGGGCAGAGCAAAGTACTGCAGTGCGCAGGTGCCGGGAAAGCTCAGAGAGGTCCGGCGCACTGCAGTACTTTGCTCTGCCCTCAACAGGGCTGATAACGCTGCAGCTCCGGCGCAGGCATACTTTAAGACAAGAAAAGGACGTCATCCTATGAAGATGGGAGGCCCTGGACTGGACCGCGCTGCCCATCGGACCGGACCGCAGTGGGACCGCCCCTGGGTGAGTATAATCTAACCACTTTTTGTCATCTTTCAGGTTACTTCCGACAAAGGAAGTAATGGCGGCGTTAATGGACTGTGTTATGCTGCGGTGTAACGTAGTCTGTCTAACGGACGCCTGCAACGCTATGTGAACCCAGCCTTAGAAGGATGTTCCACATTATTAATCAACCTCAGGTTTCAAGCAATTATGTGAAAGAAAAAAGTTCTCTCTGTTGTCGAAAAGTGTCAAATACTGCATTGTCTTGGACAAGGTATGAAAACATTTACAGTACAGACCAAAGTTTGGACATACCTTCTCATTTAAAGATTTTTCTGTATTTTCATGACTATGAAAATTGTACATTCACACTGAAGGTATCAAAACTATGAATTGACACATGTGGAATTATATACTTAACAAAAAAGTGTGAAACAACTGAAATTATGTCTTATATTCTAGGTTCTTCAAAGTAGCCACCTTTTGCTTTGATGACTGCTTTGCACACTCTTGGCATTCTCTTTTTTTTTGTTTAAATAGTTTTTTTATTGAAAGCAAACATGCACAATACAATTTATGCACTGTCCAGTATTTTACAAAAATTTTAACATTTTCCAAACCCCCAACAATCCCAACCATACCCAAACCTCCCCCTCCCGACAGCTCCTTCCCAGTTATACTTTTGTTACCAGTATTGATGGTTCTTTGAGCCATTTGAATCACTTATGTCCGCTTGTTCTTTAGCACTCTCTTCCTTTCAGAGGCTCTCACTCTCCCATTTCCCATAACTACTCATCCCAGCTCGAGCCACGGAGACCACATTTTGTCAAACGTTTCTATTTTCCCACGTCTTTTATAGACCCCCTTTTCCAGATTGAGACCATGTTTAACATAATTCAGGAATTCACCCCTTGTAGGCGGTTCCTCCTTGATCCAGTTCCTTGCTATTACCTTCCTTGCCATGTATAATAGCCTAGCTATTGCTATCTTCCAGATGTTATCCACTCTAATTTCCTCTACATATCCTAGTATACACACTATCGGATCTCTCGGCACTCTGCATTTATACGCCCCTTCCACACGGCTCATTACCACCAACCAGAAAGCAACCAGTCTTGGACATGTCCACATCATGTGGTATATTCCTGCATTCCCAGTCTTACATCTCGGGCATTCAGAGTCAGCACGCAACCCCGCTCTGCACAACACTTCCGGTGATTTATAGACTCTGTGCAAGATGTACAGCTGCGATAGTCTATACGGCTCGCTCAGCGACACTCGTGGAACCGACTCCAACACCGACTCCCAGGTTTCATCCTCCATTGGGCCTAAATCTCTTTCCCATTTCGCTCTCGCTTTTAAAGGGAAGTCTAACAAATATGCATGTAGAAGGTCCTTATAAAGGGTGGTAATGACTCCCCTTGTGGACCCTTCCCCACACACGTATTCCAGAACTATGTCCTCTTGGATCTCAACACCACCGCCCCTGTTTTGAGCTTTAAAAGCATGTTTCATCTGAGCATATTGATATTCCCCAGTCGGTCTCAGTCCAAACTCCCCTTGCAGCTGCGAAAAGGACTTTAATCCTCGTTGTTGAACTATCTGAGCCACCAAGTGGATTCCTTTGGCCCTCCACTCCGTCAGCACTCCAAGGGCCGCAAACTCAACCAAATTATTATTAAACCATATCGGTGTAAATTTAGTCAGCCCCGTAACCCCCCGAATCTGTCGCAGTCTGGTCCATAATTTATATATCAAAAACATAGTTGGGTATAATTTCCCCAATACTCCCAAGGAACCATCCTCCAGACACTGCGCTACCGGTCGTCGGTCTGTCACCCTCTCCATCAAGTGCTGTACCGCACTGGAGGACACCTCCCGTGCCCAGCCCTTCAAATGTTGGCTCTGGGCTGCAAGAAAGTATAACTCAGGATTGGGTAAAGCCAATCCTCCATCTTCCTTGGGTCGCTGAAGCGTCTCCAGGCGAATACGTGGGTACCGCCTCCCCCATATCAGACTTCTAAATAGAGCATTAATCTGCCGGAATTTCCCACGTGGAATCCAAACTGGCGCGTTATGTAGGACGTAGAGTAATTTGGGCATCAGAACCATTTTAATTAGATTAACCCTCCCCACCACCGATAAGTGCAATTTATTCCATGCATCCACTTTTGCTTTAAGGGCGCCCACGAGAGGTGTCAAATTCCTATACAGAAACTCTGTAACTGGCATCGAGATCCATATTCCCAGGTATCTGAAAAGGGATACTACCCTAAGCCGCCCCTCTCCCAATGGCTCACTTCTGCTCTCCTCCACCCCATCCACCTCAAAGAGGACCGATTTATCCCAGTTTATCCTCAATCCCGATAAGTCTCCAAATTTCCCAACGATCTCGATAGCCCCATTCAAGGCTTCATCCGGGTCCGCTAGGAACAGTAGGATGTCGTCTGCATATAACGCAATCTTCTCCTCAACACTCCCATAACTGAACCCAGGGACTTCATCCGACTGTCGGATCTTGGCGGCCAATGGCTCCACAGCTAAGGCAAACAGAAGGGGCGACAGTGGGCAACCCTGCCTCGTACCTCTGGCCAGCTTTATAGGCTGAGAAAGTTCCCCATTCACTCTAATTCTAGCTGTTGGTAGTGAATATAACAGTTGAGTCCACGCCACAAATTGCGGGCCAATACCCATACATTTCAACACCCGCCAGAGATATCCCCACTCCACACTGTCAAACGCCTTATGGGCGTCCAAGGATGCAATAACCCTTCGGCCACAATTGTCAGACTTCAGCTGCAGGTTCATATGCAGCCTCCGCAGATTAACCGCTGTAGATCTGTCAGGCATAAAACCAGACTGATCCGGATGCACAAGGTTAGTAATGACACTAGACAGACGGGTAGCTAACACCTTGGCCAAGAGTTTGACATCAATGGTTAACAGAGAGATTGGCCGATATGACTCAGGCTTCCCCAGATCCTTATCCTCCTTCGGAATAACCACTATAATAGCCTCCCTCATAGATGCTGGGAGATACCCTTTACATCCAGCCTCCTCCAGTACTAACTTTAATCTGGGAATCAGCACTTCCTCCAAACTTTTATAGATTTCGGCTGGTAACCCATCAACCCCAGGTGCCTTCCCATTGGCCATAGACTTCAGCGCCCGACTCAGTTCCTCCTCGGTGATAGGGGCATCGAGGCTCACCCTATCCTCCTCACTCAATTTCGGAAGACCCAGACTCTCAAGGAAAGTCTCCGTATCTCCGGCTGACTCATTGACCCTGGAGGAATATAAGTCCGCGTAAAAGTCCGCAAAGACCTTTATAATATCAGGTGTTTCAGATACCCTGCTCCCCCCATCCGAAACCAACGAGTGTACATATGAGGTACTACGCTGAGCCGCGGCTACCACCGATAGCATGTGTCCCACTGTTTCTCCCTCCTGAAAATAAGCCACCCTCTGAAACTCCCGCTTCCTTTCAGCTTTTCCCAGCAGAATCTTTTCCATACAATTTTGCGCTGTTCTCAACCTTTTCTCTGCCTCGGAGGTCCCCAGTACTACCATCTCGTCCTCCGCGGCTTTCAACTCTTCCAATGCCACTCTCTCCGCTTCCCCTGTCCTCCTCTTACACCTACTAATGTCTCTAAAAAGTAGCCCTCTCAGGTACGCTTTCATTGCATCCCAAACAGTCAGAGCATCAGTACTCCCATCATTTAACGCAAAGAATTCCGTCACCTCCTTCCCTATACCGTCCAAGTCAATACTCTGTAACCAGTTAGGATGGATCTTCCATTCTCTCCCGCTTGTAGTCCGTGTCCCCAACAACCTAACCTCCACCTCAATTGGACTATGATCCGAAAGGGCCCTCGGCAGATAACGCACCTCCCCCACCATTGTGTCCAACAGGCGGTTACCCAGTGCCATATCAATTCTGGATAGCGTAGCATGAGCCGGCGAATAGCACGAGTATCCTCTCTCCCCAACATGTCTGACTCTCCATAGATCAATCATGCCTAATTCACGCACATAGGTTCCAAATGTTGTAGTGTGCCCCTCCGACCTATTCTGGGCGTTCTTATTTTTATCCCAAAAGTCATCGCATATATTGTTCAAATCCCCAATAATTAAGAGTGGCAGTGGTTCCCATCGTTCCACCCTCTCCAATACCTCCCTGATCTTCTTACTTGAATATGGAGGTGGAATATACATTGCCGCAACACACAATCTCACTCCATACAATATACATTGTATCACCACATACTGACCCTCAGCATCCACGCATACTTTCACCTCTTCATATTGCACTCCCACCGGCACCAACACTGACACACCTCTTGAGTACGTCGAGAAGGTAGAGTGATACCCTTTCTGTATCCAACGTCTATTTAGTACGTCCACTTTCTCCTGTATCAAGTGCGTCTCTAGCAAGCATATCATAGAAGCCCGTTGATCCTTCGCATACTGCAAGCTCGCAGCTCTCCTAGACTTATCCGCCAGGCCTCTCACATTCCAGCTCAATATCTTAAAGCGGTCCCCTATTATGTGACTCATCATCTTTAGTTGTGTCGTTACTCCCGGTTCTGAGCTGTCTAACTTCCCTCCCCACCCTCACCCCTCCCCCCCCCTCCCCCACACCCCCCAATATTATACATTCTGCCTCTTATCAAGAGTGGGGCACCATCACCCGTTGCGAACACTCTTGCTAAACCTTCTCTTTCCGCCTCCCGCTACCGTTTATAACAGAATTCGGCGCAATTCTTAGAAGAACAGTATAATTAAACCTGTATTATATTACAACTGCAAGAAACTAAATAAACTTTTTAGTACGCTGCACACCCTTCCTCCCTCATATTTCACCGCCGCACCAGCTCTCCCAGTGCGTTCCCTGAGTAATACCCAACTCCACCCTTCAACCTTCACATTTCAATTACCAGTGTACTGTCAGTCAATCTCTTTTTTTCCCCTTTTTGAAAGAATTAAGATACCTCCCGACCAACCCGCCCCACATTTTCAATCTCCTTTCCCTTTAAGTTTTTTAGCGTTAAGATCTATCCACTGGGTAGCGTCCTCCGGCGTCTGGAAAAAGTGAATCTTATCCATCGCTACCACTCTCAGTCGTGCCGGAAACATCATGGAGTATTGCACTCCCAGTTCTCTCAGCCGTCTCTTGATACCCGTGAACATCATCCGTTGTTTCTGTACCAGGGCGGAATAGTCAGGGTAAATAGCAATTCTTTGACCTCCAATTGTCAGATCCGTCATGTCTCTAGCCTTCCTCAGGATAATGTCTCTGTAGTTTAGGATTTTGGCAAGCATGGTACGGGGACTTGCTCCAGGGACAGGTGGTTTCGGTGGGACCCTGTGGGCTCTCTCTACCGCAAATACTTTTGTCAGTGCTGCATCACCAAAAGTCTCAAGGAGCCAGCTTTCAATATACTCCGTGGGATTCCTCCCCTCAGTTTTTTCAGGGACACCCACTATGCGAATGTTATTTCTTCTGGACCTATTCTCCAGATCCTCATTTTTTGCAGCTAGCTCCGATATTGTTTGAGCAAACTTCCTCTCCGCTTTCTGCAGCTGCACTATATGGTCTTCTGCCGTGCTCACTCTTTCCTCCACAGCCCCCACACGTTTGTCAATCTTCTGCAGGGCTGCATTTATCTGGGCTGTATCCCCTTTAACCTCCTGTATCTGCTGGGTCAGGGATTGTTTGCAGGATGATACCAGTGCAAAGACATCTCTAAGGGTGGGCTCTGCTCCTGACTCCTTATCTTCAGGTCCCCCTACTACCACCGCCATGTCACCATCCCTGCTCCCCTGTTGTACCTCCTGCTCCTCTGCTGGGCTTTCCTCCTCTCCTTCTGTGTCTGTGTCCACTCCGTCGTCCTCCTCTGCTTTTCCTGTGTTCCCTGCGGCTTCCACTCTAGCAAACTGCTGGAGCTTTGCCGCCGCCGACATTCTCTTCTGGCATGCCGCGTTGTCCTTCTCCGCCTTCTCCCTGGCGCCGGCGCCATCTTGGCCGGTCCCTGCCTCGCCGGCTCCGGCGTCTCTTTGTCTCCTCCTGGTCATGTTCACCGACCTCGGGGCCGCCGCTATTCACCGCCGCACTCCCGGGACTCTCCTGCAGCCGGTAAGCGCTGTGAATCGCCGCTCAGCTGCGGCTTATAAGGATAATATTAACTTTGGCAGCGGGAGCGCTCTGTCACGCGTCCGCTCACATGAACGTTCAGGCCACGCCCCCACTCTTGGCATTCTCTTGATGAGCTTCAAGAGGTAGTCACTGGAAATGGTTTTCACTTCACAGGTGTGCCCTGTCAGGTTTAATAAGTGGGATATCTTGCCTTCTAAATGGGGTTGGGACCATCAGTTGTGCTGTGCAGAAGTCTGGTGGATACACAGCTGATAGTCCTACTGAATAGACTGTTAGCTGCTTTTTTTCTTGCCATAATACAAATTTTAAGTAAAGAAAAAGGAGTGGCCATCATTACTTTAAGAAATGAAGGTCAGTCAGTCAGTCTGAAAAATTGGGCAAACTTTGACAGTGTCCCCAAGTGCAGTGGCAAAATCCATCAAGCGCTACAAAGAAACTGGCTCACACGAGGACCGCCCCAGGAAAGGAAGACCAAGAGTCACCTCTGCTTCTGAGGATAAGTTTATCTTAGTCACCAGCCTCAGAAATCGCAGGTTAACAGATCAGATTAGAGACGAGGTCAATGCCCCACAGAGTTCTAGTAGCAGACACATCTCTACAACAACTGTTGAGGAGAGACTTTGTGCAGCAGGCCTTCATGGTAAAATTGTTGCTAGGAAACCACTGCTAAGGACAGGCAACAAGCAGAAGAGACTTGTTTGGGCTAAAGAACACAAGGAATGGACATTAGACCAGTGGAAATCTGTGCTTTGGTCTGAGGAGTCCAAATTTGGGATCTTTGGTTCCAACCACCGTGTCTTTGTGCGACACAGAAAAGGTGAACGGATAGACTCTACATGCCTGGTTCCCACCGTGAAGCATGGAGGAGGTGTGATGGTGTGGGGGTGCTTTGCTGGTGACACTGTTGGGGATTTATTCAAAATTGAAAGCATACTGAACAGCATGGCTACCACAGCGTCTTGCAGCGGCATGCTATTCCATCCGGTTTGCTTAGTTGGACCACCATTTATTTTTCAACCAGACAATGACCCCAAACACACCTCCAGGCTGTGAAAGGGCTATTTGACCAAGAAGGAGAGTGATGGGGTGCTACACCAGATGACCTGGCATCCACAGTCACCAGACCTGAACCCAATCGAGATGGTTTGGGGTGAGCTGGACCGCAGAGTGAAGGCAAAAGGGCCAACAAGTGCTAAGCATCTCTGGGAACTCCTTCAAGATTGTTGGAAGACCATTTCCGGTGCCTACCACTTGAAGTTCAACAAGAAAATGCCAAGAGTGTGCAAAGTAGTTATCAAAGCAAAAGGTGGCTACTTAGAAGAACCTAGAATATAAGACATAATTTCAGTTGTTTCACACTTTTTTGTTAAGTATATAATTCCACATGTGTTAATTCATAGTTTTGATGCCTTCAGTGTGAATGTACAATTTTCATAGTCATGAAAAATCTTTAAATGAGGTGTGTCCAAACTTTTGATCTGTACTGTAGATATTTCACAAAAACTCAAATGTGATCATCATAGGGTGAAGAGATTTGTGGTCAATACAGAGCACAGGTAGGTTGTGCAAATAAAGGCATAATAAGGAAGGTTTCTGCTAGACAAATTCACCAGATTAAAAGCGCAGCAAACATGTGGATGAAGCTACCGGTGCCTGTAGGATCCTCTAGGGGCTTGCAGTTGTGTATAAACCCACTATACAGCCACCTCTAAACAGTGCTCACAAGTAAAAATGACTGCAGTGGGCCCAGACATACATGAAGACTTATTTTTAGAACAGTCTTGTTTACTGATGAGGGCTGTCCAACCTCTGGCTGGTCCAGACTGATGGAGCGGTGGATGGCCTTCATGTTGCAACAAGGTTGTGACATCTGCAAGGAGGTGGCAGTCATGGTTAAGGCCGGAATCATGCGGAGAGAGCTGGTGGTCCTTGAAGGTGTGAAATTTACCTCTGCAGAGTATATAGAGTTTCTAACTGCGGTACTTTCTTCCATACTACAAAAAGAATCCCAGCAAAATCATCTTCATGAGGACAATGCCCCATCTCTTAGGGCAAAGAATAACAACCATTGGCTGATATTGGCATAAAAAGGAGAAAAACTCATTGTGTGACCTCAACCCCTATTGAGAACCTTTTGGAGTAGCCTCAAGTAAAAGGTCTACGCCGGTGGAAGGCTGCTCACATCAGAACAGCAGCTCTGGGAGGCGATTGACATTTCTGAAGAAAGCAGAAACCCAACACTCAAGTTCAATGGACACAAGAATTGAGAAGATATCAACTAAAAGGTCCTCTATTAACATGGAAATAGACCTGGTACGATGCTTTTGCTTTCGGTAAATGTGACCTCTTAATGCTGCAAACACAACAAATGACCATTTTCGCTTCTTTATAATCTACCAAATGTTTGTGAAATCTGTTATGCATAACAATTTGGAACATTGGTGCATTTTCAGCTTTATTAACTTTTCAAAACCAATAGGGAGATTTATCCAATAAAATGTGATTTATCCTCTAATAGTCGACTTAAAAATTATAGGGACTCATTTGCATCAACCATTTAAGAAAAAAGAAAAAAATCTGAGAAAAATAGCCTTTGTGTAATAATTAGGAATCCGGTGTAAGTCTTATAAGGGAATATTCAGCTATGAGAACAAGTCTACAGTTATTATGGTCCCAAGTCACTTGCCCCTTTTTTTTTTGGGTCTGGGTATTCGCTGCAGTTTATTGCACCAAATTTATGAAAATGGAATTGATGGTTCATGAATTTTGCATGCAGTTACTGACTGAGGATGGGGGGGGGGACAATTTTTGCATTGGGCAAAACGTTACATCTTTTTAAAAACCGGGCATAAAAATCACTCCAAGGGTGTACCAATTTGCGCTACATTTTGCAGATTTTTTTCAAAATAGTTGCAGTGTATGAATCAGGCGAAAAGATCCGGACTTACTAAACTGTGCCCACTATAACAGAAAAAAAAACTACAAAAACAGGTGAAAATACAAAAAGAAAACATTGACAAGATGGGCAATAAGGAAACATGGCCTAAGTGTGACCGCAGCCTTCTGAGTGGTGACTGCATGCAATGTGCACGCGCTCGGGATTCCCAACATGCGTGATCACATACAAGAAGTCACGTGCTGATTAGATGCGTTTCCCTTCTCTCAATTCACTTGTATTGAGAGATTTGTCGGTACATGACCCCGAGTATGGAGATTGTGTTCATGAGGTCATGTGACCGCTGGCTCGCACCACAGACATTGTATGTATTGCATGTGGTCATGATTGCAAGAGTTCAGACAGACTTATAGGGTTATGCAGAAAGTCTGCGGTCACTCTTGCAGAGAACAGAAGGGGTTAATCATCCAATTAACCACCCGATCAACTCCAGCTGGTGGCTAGAACACACACACACACACACACACACACACACATATCCCTTAGGCTAGGTTCACACTAGCGTTGCGCCGCCCTGCGTCGGCGACGCAACGCGCGACGCACGTAAAAACGCGCGCGTTTTGCGACGCGTGCGTCGTTTTTGACGAAAATCGGACGCACAGAAAATGCTACAATGTAGCGTTTTCTTGCGTCCGACGCTAGTGTCGGAAACGACGCACGTGGCGAAAAACGCCACCAAAACGACGCACGCGTCCCCTATGTTAAACATAGGGGCGCGTCGCCGCTGCGTCGCCGGCGCAACAGCGACGCACATTGGCGGAACGCCAATGTGAACGTAGCCTTAGTCTACTTTGGGTGCCCCTTCCTCAGAGGGAGAGGCTTTCGCTGCAGGTGGGGGGAGAGGCTCCCGCTGCAGGAAGCTGTCTTACAACCATACAGGACAGGGTGGATAATTGCTGATCTACTGAGAAATATTAAAGAAGTCTTATCAAAAAGGTGAAAACTTTTTGCATTTTAAATGTTTTTTTCTGTGTGTAGTGTTCTATTTTATAGGAACAGCAAAAAAAAAAAAAAATATATAGTCTCCAAATAAAACTGAAGTTGGTTTCCTGTTCAACGACTTTTTTAGTGCAGTAGAAAATCCTCTAAACGCCCTTCTCCCACTTGCTTGGAGTTTTACTTCTATAACTACAGTACCTTCGTTTGCATAAAGGAGGCCATGAACCAGAATAATCCGACCCGTGTCAACCAAAATAGGAACAGACCCTAACATTTTCCTACTACGTTGCTACTTTTTCCAAGAGCTGGGTAAGGACAATACTAAATCACTCATTTCATACAAGCTGCAGCACTGCCATACATCCACACATGTAGATCCACCACTGCCATACCTACAGAGACAGGAGAACCACTACTGCCATACATCCCCACATGTAGATCCACCACTGCCATACCTACAGAGACAGGAGAACCACTACTGCCATACATCCCCACATGTAGATCCACCACTGCCATACCTACAGAGACAGGAGAACCACTACTGCCATACATCCCCACATGTAGATCCACCACTGCCATACCTACAGAGACAGGAGAACCACTACTGCCATACATCCCCACATGTAGATCCACCACTGCCATACCTACAGAGACAGGAGAACCACTGCTACCATACATCCACACATGTAGATCCACCACTGCCATACCTACAGAGACAGGAGAACCACTGCTACCATACATCCACACCTGTAGACCCACCACTGCCATACCTACACACCACAGAGGCGGGAGAATCGCCACTGCCATACAGCCCCACCTGTAGACTCATCACTGCCATACCTACACACCACAGACAGAACTGCTGCTGCCATACAGCCCCATGTGTAGACCCACCATTGCTATACCTACACACCACAGAGACGGGAGAACCGCCACTGCCATATATCCACACCTGTAGACTCATCACTGCCATACCTACACACCACAGACAGAACTGCTGCTGCCATACAGCCCCATGTGTAGACCCACCATTGCTATACCTACACACCACAGACAGGAGAACCGCCGCTGCCATACAGCCCCATGTGTAGACCCCACATAGGAAAACCACTGGAACAACCACACATCTGATAAAACTTTATTTCACATCATGGTGGTCGGGCTCGTCCTTCCGTCCCCTGAATTTAGTCCATTTTGAAACTGAAAACCCAGAACACGCACAGCATGAGAAGTGACATACTAGAGTTCCTGCTACCACAACCTAAAAGTGACATGGAAATATAAAGAAAATAGTGGAATTCAGAATAACAAAATACAGATATTTTATGTGTAGACAATAGACTTAAGATTTCCTGAGCCAGTGGAGCGTGAGGACAAACGAGAGACAAACATCACACTAATCCATCCCGGTGTCTGTCCCGGCGGTGGAGACGTTCCTGTATAAAAGCCTCCATCCCTCCACAGGTTGCGCTGACGGTAGGTTATGGGTTGTGGTTCACATTACTTTGTTGCATGGTAAGATGGGCGACGCGCTCGCTCCTGGACCCGGCGGCGTGGCTTGTTCCCGGTATGTCGTCGTGCCGGCTGCTGGTTCGTTACCTTGTGACCATGTTGTTGGCTGCACCATTGTCCCAACTTACAACCTGGTCTGAAGCCATTTTTGATAGTCCGTGGCCAGAGCCGCTTCCTAGTGCTAAATGCAGGTCAGCCCCAGTGTGAGGCAGCTGGACGGTGTGGGCACGGAGGGATGAGGAGGAGACGGTATCCCTGGTCACGAGTTATTCCTTCTGACTGCAGGAGGGCTGGCTGGAGCAGATAAAGGTCCTGGATAAAGAAAGAAGAAGGAAAAACCTCCTTTTAGACAACATTATGCCCACAGGAGATTTAGGATGAATTCATACACTGAGGACGGAGTTCAGCGCAGCACTTACACACTAGACAACAGCAGTGGTCGGTTTCCTAGGCAACGAGCTGAAAACGTTAATCTCAAGAGTGGATGCAAGTTTTAATGAGCAATAAATTCCAAAAAGTGCTTGTTTTATGAGCGCTATCCAACATATGTCCAGATGGGAAGAATTCTTTAGAATTAGAAATATTTGTAGGTTGGTTCTGCAAGTGGGAGGACAGCACACAGCCACTGTGGGGTCGGGTTATTTAGCCCTAAGACTAGATTCACACTTTTTTTTCACAGATTTTAAAGCTCTACACCATCTATGCTTCTCAATCCTTTATTTCTACGAACACATGGCGGTAAAGGTAGGGTCACACGACTGCACCATCACTAAAGTTATTTTATGATTTTACAAGATTTTTATGATTCCGATATTACAAGACTCGTTCTTATGAATCAGATTTTTATTTCCAATAGGCTTCGCCTGTAGTGAAGATCTTTAGCAACCCTAAGAAAAAGGAAACTTTTACTTTGAAGAACACGGGTGACTGTACTGTGTTTATGTGACTGCAGCGACTAAACCTGCAATAACACAAATGACCACATGGGGTCAGCAAAGTCTTAATAAATGGGATGATTGACATGGCTGTGGGTATACAGGGAGGACATGGAGCAGTTACATCACATCATACAATCATTCTACAGCTTTTTTTTTTTTCTTACAAACCTCCAAGAACTAGTTCAGGAGTGATGCGTTAAAATCCCTGTCCTCCGTGACGTCACTTACTGTCCCCAGAGGACACGATCTGGGTCTCCATGGACCTGCAGCTGTACATAATGCACCAGGCAGTGCTTCCATACTGGTTTTGTACAGAACTACTCCTGCCTTTTGGGGGAGAGGGCGAGGGGATGCATTACTAGTGAGTAACTAGAGCGCTATTCAGACTCGACTTCGCTGAAAAAAAAATCCAGCATGCGACATTCAATGAAATAGGTCTTGCATGAAGGAAAGAAAAGCATGGCGTGCAGTGCTTGGTGGACTGTAGAACAGGAGAAGCGGATGATTGAGGAACGTTGCCTACAGCAGAGGTCCCCAACTCCAGTCCTCAAGGCCCACCAACATGTCATGTTTTCAGGATTTCCTTAGTCTTGCCCAGGTAATAATTGCATCACCTGTGCAATGCAAAGGAAATCCTGAAAACATGACCTGTTGGTGGGCCTTGAGGACTGGAGTTGGGGACCCCTGGCCTACAGGAACACACTGCACCACTATACAAATTGCAGGGGGAACAGTATGAAGGTCTGTTATGTTAACTTTGCCCCCTTTATTTTCTAGTTAAAAAGGTTTATTCTCATCACCAAGATCCTGTCCCTATATGTAGTAGTAGGTGTAATAATAATGGCAAATACCTCCAATTAGAAATTTGGTATAGTTCTTCTGATAAGTTATGTCGTTTACAGGTATCTATGGTTACGGCCACTAACAGTCACTGAATGATCGTAACCAAGGATACCCAAGTTCCTGCAATGCCCTGCACATGGAGTAAGCGACATAGCGAATCAGAACAACTATACTACACTTCTAATTGGATGTTTTTGCTATTATATTTATACCTACTACATATTGGGATAGGAATACCCCTTTAATAATAATTTTATTTATATAGCGCCAACAAGATGGTCAGGAATGATGAGCAATAATTACATGATAAATAAGATATTTACACGGCATGATACAGACATTTGATAATACATAGAACAGTGAACCTTTTCAATAACTATGTATGTAATAAAGTACATGCAATGGTATAATAAAGGTGGGCAAAATTTAGTCACAATATCGGCAACAAATACCACTACATATAAGTAGCGTAAAACATAAGGCTCAGTAAATCAGAATGTAGGGTATCCTGGAGTGAAGAAAATATATGTATTAAGCAGAAAATGTAAACGTACACAGTGGCATAAAGCGGGCTCGCCAGTCAAGAAAAGAACTGCACCCGACGCACGTCGTCAAGGTGCTCAGAAGCAAAACGCGCGTTGGGTGCAGTTCTTGTCTGGCGAGTCCTCTTTACACAACTGTGCATGTTAATACTTTCTACTTAGTAAATTAGAATGTAGTGTATCTCAGAGTGGAGAAAGTAGATATGCAGTGAGCCCAATAGGTTTTACGATACTTATATGTAGTTGTGTCTGTCTCGGGAGTCCTCCGAGTATTTTTTTAGAGCTCTGAGATTTAATCTTTATTGCCACAGCTGAATGATTTACATCTGTTAGCCAGCATAAGTACATGTGGGGGTTGCCTGCTTACTTGGGAATCCCCACATGTAGTCAAGCTGTCTAACAGATTTAAATCATTCAGCTGTGGCGAAGAAAGCTAAATCTCCGAGCACTAAAAAATACTTGGAGGACTCCCGAGCATTCTCGAGTAACGAGTATATTCGCTCATCACTACTCATCAGTTCTGACCATCGTGTCTTATATTTTATTGGATATTTAATTTAAAAAAAAAAAAAAACGTAGATAAAACATATGCTTGTTGGCCTGTTACCCTATGCTCACCAAACATACGTAGGTTTCTGAAGAAAAAAAAAAAAAAAAACATAACGAGAGAGACAAGTACGGAGCATGGAGAGATGCTGCTGGGGGGAAATGACAAGGGAACCGTAGCAAGTATTGTACGCATGTCCTGTTCCAATTCGTAGGACCCTTGGGTGCCCGATCCCTCCAGTATCGGTGCCGGACCAGGGAATCAAATAAGGCAGCGCTCACTCTGTGCAAGCGAGTGCTGTCAATCAAGCCAAGGGGGCAGGAGGCTAATTGATGGGGGCCGAAAAAAGTGTAAGTGTCCATTGTATGAGAAGCACAAAGCTGAGCTGGTGCGGAGAAGAGCGACCAGGGTTATGAAGAGAATGGGCAGATGGCAGCACCGAGATCTGTGATCAAATGTGGTCTACGGGCCTCTGCCATGATAGTGTGGTGGTAAATTCATGGAGGGTCCAGATATAGGTTATGGGTATGAATCCGTGCAGTGGGTCTGGACCCGGGAAGGAGATATGTCCCCTAATATGGGGCAATCAGCATCTGCCTCATGGGGTGTTTGCCTTTCTCTAGATTAATACTTTAGAGTATAGGATGGACATCCATGTCTCACAATGGCGCTGGCCCCTATATAAAAGTGACTATACATTGCGGCATGCGAGGTACTTACATACTGGGAGCCGTGGTCAACGCTTCTCCCCCTGGAGAGGCTGCACGCACACTGATCTAAGGAAAGAGACAGAACGCTGGTCACAGCAATCACTGATACTTAGACATTTTTTTTTTAAAATTCTGATATAATATTTCAATTCTAAAACCAATATAATTCTCCATTTTGCAGAATAATTCTACTTCCTACCTGTAGGGGGCGCCATTCAGATCCAAGTTGGTCCCGGTTTGCTCTATTGTAGGCCACTGTGTTGTCGTCATCGCTAAAAATTCTTTGTTCACACAGTTTCGGAGACTATCTGGGATGCGACCTTTTGGAGAAACGGAATCGGATTTTACAGAGATCGCGTCATTCACACTAACTGTACATTTTAGGAGCCTGGAAAAGAAAACTGTCCCCTACCAGTAAAGCAGGAATGGCTGAAAAAGGGGGGGGGGAAACACATAAAAACCTCCCATGACCTCTTATGTTCTGCTGCCACTGTCCTACCTATAGGCAATACTGGTGATGGCTGCTAGTGCTCCGGGATGTGTCCGAGCACAATTTATATTAGCACTATTGATGATCGAGCACTAAAATGCTTGTGTGATCGCTGCTCGAAGCTACCAATTCCTAATGCTCGGATGCTAGTTTTGAGTAATAACTACAATGGGAGTCAATGGTAAATCTGAGCATTTTTCCAGCAGACCCTACAAAGAGGTCTGGGGGGCAGTGAAAATGATCAACTGGATGGGAAAAGTGCTGAATGGAAGGAGAACAGGATGGGGAAGACCCCTGGAAGCATCCATGACTCCCAGATCGCTGCTGAGAACAATGGTGTCACACGTTTACTCCACTTTAAGGACTGACTTTCCAAAACCGCCGAGAAATTGCATTTTACAGGGGAAAAAAAAACATTAAACATTCTTTCCCGTATAATGACTTGTATATAAGGCAACATTATAAAAGGATTATTTTTTAAATAACTGAAGTGAACCAAAATTTAAAATTTTTATAAAAAAAAAAAAAAGTAAATTTCAGTGTAACTAAGGAAGCAAGAACTGCCAAAAATGGGATGCAAGAGGAACTGAGGTACACCCTAGACAAAGGATTGCCTCATACACATTCTAGTCACATTGTCATGCAGTGGTACTCCTAGACTCAGACTACATATTAAGCGCAAAGCCTACCAAAAATGACAAGCAGGGTCATCCATACACCCTTGAAGGCACCAACTGTAGTGCCTCATTCAAATATTAGGAAAGCGTACACCTGTAGCAGGCCAATTTTGGTTTTTAATTTCAAACCAACGAAATTCCACACAAAGCAGGTTCTACAGCATATAATGACAATAGTAAATTTTTTGACCAGAAATATTTTGTGAACTGTCCGAGGCCAAGCGGGTTTTAAAAATTTTAAAACACACAGCATGTTAAACTGTATGGATGAATCATTGAATGCATAAAAAAAGTTTTGGAAGGTTTTTTGTGAGTTTAATAAAGCAGCGAAATTAACAAGAACCATGCTACAGTGTATGATCAATCACTGAATCCATAAACAATTTTTCAATTTGGGGGGGGGAGGGGGGAGGGTGGAGTGTATGTTTATATAACACCAAAATGAAATAGAAAGCACGTAAAACTGTATGGATGAGTAATTGAATCCAGACAAATTTCTCACCGCTTTTTTGTAGCGTTCTATAGACCACCAAAATGTACCCAAGAATACACAATGTATGGATGAGCAGTAGGATACCGGAAAAAGTGACAATTTGTTTTGAGGGTTATATACCACCGAAAACTACCCAAGAACATGGATGAGCAATATAATACCAAAACATTTTAACCAATTTTTATTGAAGGTTATATACACCAAAATGTACCCAAGAACATGCTATACTGTGTGGAAGAGCAATATAACTGTACTCCCACCATAAAAAAGCAATATAATATTAACTCCCATCATAAAAGGCTTTGCACAAAGTGCAAAGCCAGGAAAACATAAGGACCATAGACCCTTGAAGGTAACAACTGGAGGGCCTCAGTGAAATATTGAGCATTAAAAAAAACTTCATGTAATGCTGTCATCTGGGTTTGGAAAAGTGGGGGCCAGCCCAGGCTTTGTTCATGTTTATCAGAGTGAGCCTGTCCGCACTTTCTGTTGACAACAGAAAGTGTCTGTCTGTTATGGCGCTCCTGGCAGCACTAAAAACCTGCTCAGATAAGACGACAGTGGCAGGGCAGTACAACACCTCCAAGGCATATTATTTTTTATTTAATTATATAGCACCATTAATTCCATGGTTCTGTACATGAGAAGGGATTACATCCAGCGTCGGACTGGAGCACCTTGGGCCCACCAGAGAAAATCATTCTTGGGGCCCACTATGTAGCTACATAGAAATAGATACAAGACCAACAATTGTGCGGTAAAAAGCGCTAATATCAGGGTATAACATAAGGTAGTTCACGTCTTAATAATGTAGCAAGGGTTGGGGTAGCCCCCTCACAGAATATAATGTAGCCCCCTCATAAAATATAATGCAGTCCCCTCTCATAGAATATAATGCAGCACCCCACAAAATATAATGCAACCCTCTCAGGTATGACGCAGTCCCCACCATAGAATATAATGTAGCACCCCATAGAGTATACTGTAACCCCTCATAATATAATGTAGTACCTTGAGTATAATGCAGTCCCCCCACAGAATATAATGTAGCCCCCCAGGGCCGTATTTAGAGTTTCTGCTGCCCTAGGCACTTTTAGCTCTGCCTTCCCTTTTGGTGAGTATGACACTATCGGCAGTGACTTTGGCAAGAATCGCTGATGTGAAAGTCGCCTTTTGCAGCAGATCAGGCAGTTTTTCTGCATCTGCCGCGTAACGGATCACTTACAGCAACACTGCGTTCGGCCTCATTCATTCCCTATGGGATTTGCGGCACTTGCCGTGATCTGGCAAATGTGGTACCATACCTCCCAACTTTTGAAGGGAAGGAGGTATTAAGTTTGCGGCGCGCATAGTGCGCCGCGGCAAATTTTAGGCCACGCCTCTGACCAGACCCATTTCACAACTAGTCACACCCATATCCACGTCCCAACCACAGCCATTTAGCACTGCTAATCACACTGTTTTATAAATAATTATAAGCAAACAAAAATATGGCCACACATGATGTTCCATCCTGTATAATGGCCACACATGATGCTGAATACTGTATAACGGCCACCACACACGATGTTCCATACTGTATAATGACCGCACATGATGCTCCATACTGTATAACGGCCACACATGATGCTCCACACTATATAATGGGCACACATGATGCTCCATACTGTATAACGGCCACACATGATGCTCCATACTGTATAATGTCCATTGGCCACACATGATGCTCCATACTGTATAATGTCCATTGGCCACACATGATGCTCCATACTGTATAATGGCCACACATGATGCTCCATACTGTATAACGGCCACACATGATGCTCCATACTGTATAACGGCCACACATGATGCTCAATACTGTATAACGGCCACACATGATGCTCAATACTGTATAATGACCCCCCTCCTGTATGCATGGCTCATCTCCCTCCTATCCCATATACATAGCTCATATTACCCCCTCCTGTATGCATGACTCATATCCCCCCATGTATTCATGGCTCATATCCCCCCCCCCCCCTGTATTCATGGCTCATATTCCCCCCCCCCCCGTATTCATGGCTCATATTCCCCCTATATGCATGGCTCATATCCCCCCCCCCCTGTATGCATGGCTCATATCCCCCCCTGTATGCATGGCTCATATCCCCCCCTGTATGCATGGCTCATAGTCCCCCCTGTATGCATGGCTCATATACATTCCCCCCTGTATGCATGGCTCATATACATTCCCCCCTGTATGCATGGCTCATATACATTCCCCCCTGCATGGCTCATATACATTCCCCCCTGCATGGCGGCTTATCTCTCTGCACCAGCACCCGCTCCTGCTCGGCGCGCCGGCTTATGTCCTCCTTCATCCCCCCGTCCCTCATACTCACCTGTCCCACTGCACGGCCGTGCCGACATCCCTCGTGCTCTGTCCCGACTCCAGGCGGCGGCGCCGGCGCAGCACCTTCTTCCTGCTTGAGCGGTCATGTGACACCGTTCATTAAGATCATGAATATGCGCATATTCATGATCTTAATGAGCGGTGTCACGTGACAGCTCGTTCAGGACGAGCTGCGCCTGCAGTGCAGACGCCGAGACCATCGCTGGAGCAGGCAGGGTGAGTATTCAAGGCGGGCGGCGGCGGGGGAGGGGGCCCTGGAGCAGGGGGAGGGGGCCCTGGAGCAGGGGGAGGCCCTGGAGCGGGGGGAGGCCCTGCCAGCAGGTGTCAGTGCCAGGGCCCACCGGAGGATCCTCCAGGTCCCCGGTGGGCCAGTCCGAGCCTGATTACATCAAAATACAAATATCACTTACAATAAACAAAACTAACAATGACAGACTGGTACAGAGGGGAGATGACCCTGCTGTTGCCGGCTTACATTCTACAGGATTATGGGGAAGGAGACAGTAGGTCGGGGGTTGCAGTAGCTCCAATGGTGTTGAGGTGGCCGTGTGGTCTTTACAGGGTGTAAGCTTCCTTGAAGAGGTGGGTTTTCAGGCTTCTTTTGAAGAATACAAAAGTAGTGGATAACCGAATGTGTTGGGGCACAGAATTCCAGAGGATGGGTGATATTCGGGGGAAGTCTTGGAGGTGATTGGGTGAGGAGCGAATAAGCGTAGAGGAGAGGAGGAGGTCTTGGGAGGACCGGAGATTACGTGAGGGAAGATATTGAGAGATTAGTGTGGAAATATACTGGATTACTCACCGGTAATGCTCTTTTATAGAGCCCACGACAGCACCCACGAAAGAGGGGATCCGCCCCTAGGAACAGGAAACCTACAGAGAGATAAAAGGGGCGGCCCCCCCTCGCTCCTCAGTTGTTTTACAGAGAATAGGAGGAACCGCCGCCAGGTTTTAGTTAATAGGTCCAGGTATATATACATATATACATATTTACAACCTTATACTACAACTTTCTAATATTTACACCTCACCAAAAAAGCACCACGTGCAACTATACAAAGAAAAGGGAGGGATGTGAATGGGTGCTGTCGTGGGCTCTATAAAAGAGCATTACCGGTGAGTAATCCGGTATTTTCCATTCGCCACGACAGCACCCACGAGAGATTTTCAGAGACTATAGATTGGGTGGGTTAACTGAGTCAAGAACCGAAACCCCAAAGGTTAGATCAGAAGCAGCAGATAGGTCTAATCTATAGTGCTTATAAAAGGTGCCCGGTGAAGCCCAAGTTGCGGCCTTACATATGAGTTCTATTGGCACGTTCGCCCTTTCTGCCCAGGAAGTTGATACGGCCCTTGTAGAATGAGCCCCCACATGCATTGGAGGATCTCTTCCTTTGGCCCTGTAAGCCAAGGTTATGGCTTCTCTGATCCAACTAGATAACGTCCCCTTCGTGACTCTGGATCCTTTGGTTTTACCCTGAAAAGACACAAACAGGGCCCTACTCTTCCTCCAGTCCCTAGTTCTCTCTAAATAGGCTAGAATAGTCCTCTTAACATCTAGGGTATGAAGTCTTACTTCCTCTGGAGATGAGTGGTCTTTATAAAAGGTAGGTAATAGGATCTCCTGGGACCTATGAAAACTAGAGGCCACCTTAGGCAGGTAACATGGGTCTGTTTTCAAAATTATTCTATCAGGTGTTATAGATAGGTATGGAGGATCGATTGACAATGCCTGCAGATCACTTACTCTTCTAGCTGATACCAATGCTACTAATAATATCGCTTTTAACGAGATGTTCTTTAATGAGGCTGCATGAATAGGCTCAAACGGGCTTTGTGTCAATGCATCCAGGACCAAAGATAGATCCCACTGGGGCAGCTGTGGAATATTTATGGTTTCGACCGTTCACATGCAGATATAAAACGGGATATCCATCTATCACCTGCGATATCATAACTGAAGAGGGCCCCTAACGCTGAAACCTGAACTTTCAAAGTATTAACCGAAAGTCCCAATTCTAGTCCTTTTTGCAAAAACTCCAGTATTGAAAATATAGGCACCTCTGAAGAAATTTGTGTAGTGTGAAATTGAAGAAATTTTTTCCAGATTCTAACATAAATTTTGGTGGTAGAAGGCTTTCTACTCTTCATAAGGGTATCTATCAATCCACTAGAAAACCCTCTTCTACTTAGCAATTGCCTCTCAAATTCCAGGCAGTTAAGTTCATGCCCTTCACTTGAGGATGGAAAAACGGACCTTGAGACAGCATGTTGTCGGCCAGAGGCAGAATCCACGGGTCTGTCACTGACATGGCTCTGAGCCATGAAAACCATGGCCTCTTGGGCCAAAAGGGGGCTATTAACACAACTCTTGCCCCTTCCTCTCTTATCTTCCTTATCACCCTGGGCAATAGATTCCATGGGGGAAAAGCGTATGCCAGGTCGAATGTCCATGGTACCTGAAGGGCATCTAATATGTCTGGATTGTCTAGCCTGCATAGGGAGGCAAACATCCTGACCTGTCGATTGGATCTTGTTGAGAACAAGTCTATTTGAGGCATGCCCCATCGGGCTGTTATTTTGAAAATCTTCCTGTTGAGCATCCATTCCCCTTGATGAAGAGTATGACGACTGAGAAAATCGGCCTGAAAGTTGTCTACCCCTCTTATGTGTACCGCTGATAAGGACAACAGATGACCTTCGGCTAACATTATGATGTCTGATGTCACCTCCATGAGAGTGTCCGACCGTGTACCTCCTTGACGGTTTAGATAGGCCACCGCAGAGGTGTTGTCGGAGAGGACCCTTGTGTGAGAGCCTCGCAGCTGAGGAAGAAAGTGGAGCAGGGAACAATATACAGCTCTCAACTCTTTAACGTTAGAAGAATCACTATACTCTGATCTGGACCAGAGTCCCTGGACCATCTGATCTCGAAAATGTGCACCCCAACCTTCAGGACTAGCATCTGTGGTAACTATATTTGAAGGAGTGATTACCCACAGGACTCCTTTTGACAGATTTCCCCAATCTAACCACCATGTGAGGGAGTGTACCACTTCTGACGGAAGAAAAACTATCTGATCTAGACGCCCCTGATTCTCAATACTCTCCTGTAATATAAATCTCTGCAGCTGCCTGGTATGAAACTGAGCCCACTCAACTGCAGGAATACAAGAAGTTAAAGACCCCAGCAACGACATGGCGCTTCTCAAAGTCATACTACGCCTATTGATTGCCAAGTTCACTTTATCAATTATGGAGGTCTTTTTACTATCTGGCAGCCAACATACTTGATCGACCGAATCTAAAAGGAGACCAAGGAACTTCTGACATGTAACTGGCCGGAGTCTGGATTTCTCCCAATTAATAATCCAACCAAGAGATTGCAATGAAAAGACTACCTACCCCAATCTCTGTTCACACTGTAGGGAGTCTCTACCCACTATTAGAAGATCATCTAAATACGGGATGATTAGTGTGTCCTTTAGCCTCAAAAAAGACATTACCTCTAACAATAATTTAGTGAAGACCCTCGGAGCCATAGATAGGCCAAAGGGCATTGCCCTGTATTGCAGATGACAAACCTGACCATCTAATACAACTGCTACCCTGAGAAACTGCTGGTGTAACTGGTGTATAGGCAGATGGTAGTAAGCATCCTTAAGATCCAGCACCACCATGTAACAGTTGGGAAATAGATTTTTAATGGCTGACCGAATGGACTCCATTTTAAAGGCTTTAGGTCTTATGAAGGTGTTCAACTTCCTTAAATTAAATATAGTCCTAAAGGACCCATCAGGCTTAGTTATCAGAAATAACGGAGAATAAAAGCCCTTTCCTATTTCAGATGGTGGAACTTTTATTAATACTTGTTTAGACAAAAGAGACTTGATTTCAGTTTCCAGCGCTTCTTGCTGCAGCCTGGATTTCAGGGATGTAAGAAGAAAAGAATCCGGAGGTGTCCGGATGAGGTCTAAAGTGAGACCTGATGAAATTAAATTTAAGGCCCATGTATTAGCCGTTATCTCTCTCCATTGTTCCACAAATTGTAGTAGTCTACCGCCCACTGGTGGAATAGGGTTCACGGAATTTATCCGCTGGTCTGAAGGGACGCTTATTGAACAGATTGCCCTTCTGCCTGAACTCCCTGTTACTCCAGCGGTCTTTAAAGCCTCCTTTCCTTCCAAATGGTGGCTTTCTGAACGCTCTTCTGTAGGAAGGAATAAAGGGATTAGGAAACCCTTTTTTCCTTTCGCCCGCCTTATTGAGTATGTCATCCAGGACAGATCCAAAGAGGTACTCACCCTGGCAGGGTATGGCACACAATTTAGCCCTGGACTGGGCGTCTCCCTTCCAATTCTTTAGCCATAACGCTCGACAAGCCGTATTTGAGAGATTTGCTGATCTAGCCGCCAGGCGGAGAGAGTCTATTGAGGCATCAGATATAAATGTCGCAGCCCCCTTGATTAATGGAATGGAGGCTCGCAACTTTTCTCTGGAAACGCCACTTCTGATGTTCTGATCTAGCTGATCCAGCCAGACCAACATGGATCTACTGGTACATGTAGCGGAGATTGCAGGTTTAAATGCAGTCACACAGGCTTCCCATGATTTTTTGAGAAGCGCATCAGATTTTCTGTCCATTGGATCGGACAAAGAACCCACATCCTCTACCGGTAAAGAGGAACGGCGAGCAGTAGATGCTACAGCCGCATCAACTTTCGGTACTTTACGAGAACTTGGCCACTTGGGCTAATCAAAGGGGTAGCGTCTCTTACAGGACACTGGCACAAACCCCTTTTGACCCTTACTCCATTCTTTCTTGACCAGGTCCTTTATAGCCTGGTTCACCGGAAATACATGGCCCTTTCGCTGAGAAAGACACGCCAACATCACCTCCTGCTGAGTCTGAGGTTCTTTTAATTCAGAAACCCCCATAGTACTTCTTACGGATTTAACCAAGTTATTTATGCCATCTGTGGGAAAGCAGACATAGTCCTCTTCATCTGGTGAATCTGATAACAGAGACATCTGACTCAACCTCCCCACTTTCTGCCGACGTGTCAGCTTTAGGCGAGGATGCTCTGCTAACTCTCCTCTCAATATTTACGGACGGACTGCTTCGCAAACTTTGAAGCTCCTCCCGAATCATAAGGCGGATTTCATCCATTTTAACGGACTCTTCCTGCCGCAGGGTGTTATCTATACAAGCTGGGCACAATTTTTTGCTATAAGCAGCAGGTAAGGGCTCAGTACATATTGCACACTGCACGTGCTTGGTCTTCCCCGTCCTTTTCCCCTACAAACACATAAGGAGAGGTGACCTAACATAAGCTTTCATGAAGTTAAATGAACACTCACCCCGAAGTATCTCTATATACCGGGTCTCGGCTCTTTTGTTCGGCCTGGGGTGTGCCACGGGACGACCTCCTTCCTGACTTGTCAGTGGAGTCGCTCACTTTTGCACCATCTCTCTTCCTGACCTTTTCACTGGGTACAACCAATACCTCCATAGGGCGCTCACAAATCTCCTCATAAGACGACATGTTAACGCACCTTCTACACAGCTGAGCTGCAATTTATAGCGCCGGTCTCACACACCCCTTTCCCATTTTTTTTTTTTTTTTCCTCTTACCAGCGCCGTAGTGCAGCCCAGGGGGGAGGATCGCTCAAAATCCAATATGGCGGCGCCCCCGGAAGTAGCAACTCGACCTCTGAGTGCAGGGAGCGTCGCCGCACTGCGCATGCGCCGGCGTTCCTTCCACCCGCCGGCGCCATCGCTAGGCCGCACCGCTGCCCCCAGAAGTGGTAACGCGACCTCTGAGTCCAGGGAGCGCTGCTGCACTGCTCAGCGCCGGCGTCTCTGCCGCTCTCACCACCATCCAGGATCGGAAACAGCGACGCCGGCTTCTACACAAGGCAGCACCGCTTACCTGAGGTACATTTCCCCTCCTCGGTCATACTTCACAACGATGTCCCAGCAGGGACATTGTTGCTCCACGCCATAGCAGATGAGGGGGGAGCCAGCAGGAACCCCCGACTCTGTCCATCCGTCCTGGAGCCCATGTCTCTCATCAGAGACAGACAGGCGGCATCCAGGCGGACCTTCCTCTTCATCTGTACTCCATAGAGTTTCTCTGTGGGTTCCCTTCTAGGAACAGGAAACCAACTGAGGAGCGAGGGGGGGCCGCCCCTTTTATCTCTCTGTAGGTTTCCTGTTCCTAGGGGCGGATCCCCTCTCTCGTGGGTGCTGTCGTGGCGAATGGAAAATACGGAGGAGAAAGATTATGGATTGCTTTGTAGGTCAGTGTTAGTAGTTTAAACTGGATACGCTGGGAAATTGGGAGCCAGTGAGGGGATTTGCAAAGAGGGGAAAAGGAGTGTAACGAGGAGAGAGATTAATTAGTCGGGCAGCAGAGTAAAGGATGGACTGGAGGGGTGTGAGAGTGTTAGAGGGTAGGCCACAGAGGAGTATGTTGCAGTAGTCCAGGCGGGAGATGATTCGGGCATGCACGAGCATTTTGGTAGAGTGTGGGTTGAGGAAAGGACGGATTCTGGAAATATTTTTGAGCTGGAGGCAACAGGAGGTGGCGAGAGCTTGGATATGCGGTTTGAAGGACAGGGCAGAGTCAAGGGTTACTCTGAGGCAGTGGATTTTGGGGACAGGGGAAAGTGTGATTTCATTTATTTTGATAGATGATCAGGTAGGGAAGATATGCATGATGGAGGAAAGATAATGAGTTCAGATTTGTCCACATTGAGCTTGAAAAAGCAAGAGGAGAAGAAGAAGGATATGGCCAATAGACATTCTGGGATTCTGGAGAGCAGAGAGGTGACATCTGGGCTAGAGATGTAGATCTGAGTGTCATCGGCATATAGATGGTACTGGAAGCCATAGGACCAGGCCGAGTGTATAGATTGAGAAGAGTAAGGGCCCTAGGACAGAGCCTTGGGGGACTCCAACAGAGAGGGGGCGAGATGAAGAGGTAGTATGGGAGTAGGAAACGCTAAATGTGCGGTTGGAAAGGTATGCGGAGATTCAAGATAGGGCAAGGTCTTTGACCCCAACGGAAGAGAGTATCTGTAGTAGGAGGCAGTGGTCAACTGTGTCGAAGGCAGAGGACAGGTCTAGAAGGAGAAGTATAGAGAATCGTCTGCTAGCTTTGGCTGTAAGCAAGTCGTTCGTAATTTTGGTCAGGGCAGTCTCAGTGGAATGGTGGGGACGGAAGCCAGATTGTAGGTTGTCGAAGAGAGAGTCAGATGCAAAGTGAGAGGAAAGTTCAGCATGGACGTGCTGCTCAAGGAGTTTGGAAGCAAAAGGCAGCAAAGATATGGGGCGATAGCTGGACATACCGCTTGGGTCAAGGGATGACTTTTTGAGGATAGGTGTGATTGTAGCATGTTTGAAGGCATAGAGGAACAGCTCATGCCAGGTGTCCAGCGTTGAGAATCAATAGTTGAAGGTCGCAGTGTAATTCGTGAGTACACTGGTTTGCGGGGCGGGAAAGAGCATTTTCCATCAAGCACCGCCCAATGCTCGTCGATTAACAAGCACATCTGAGCACCGTGATACTCGAGTGACGACAGTATCACCAAGCTCGTTTGCTCATCTCCAATTAGCACATATGGATTGGAGCCATAATCCCGTCTATTCCCAGCACCCACACTGCACAGCTCATTTTGCACAATTACTAAGGTTTCTCGTGCCCTCGATTTGTTGAAATGAACTTTTGTTTGCACTTCTTGCACTTTAATCCAAAAGAAGCATGCACCTCACCTGTGACTGCTCTGCGCATCTCAGTGGCTGCAGCTTCTCTCATCTCCAGGGACGCCTGCTCGCTGTACCATGCTGTATGTGGGGTGCAGATCAGATTGGGGACATCCTTTAGAGGACCCTGAGCGGATCTGTAAAATGAACAAAAAAAAAAAAAAAAGCTTTTTGTGAACACTTCTCAATACGGTTACCTAGGCCATTAAAAAAGGAGTTGTTCACAACATTAATGGGGTCCTAAATTGATAAAACTGCAGTAGTGGACAACCCCTTTAATGTGAGATCAGTCGAGTGTCAGTATGTGAGGTGGTCACAGTGGTTGGGCACATGCAGATCAGACCTTGAGGGAAATCTCTGTGACCCCCATAGACGTCTACGATACACTTTTAATACATCTTTAGGACATACAAAATATACACGTACATCCAGTAATACTCACAAGAAAGGTTCAGTCTCGTGAACATCTAGAGCTGCTCCTCTGATTCTGCCTTCCTTCAGTGCCTGAGCCAAAGCCTTTTCATCTACTAACCCTCCACGAGCCGTATTCACCAGGAAGGCACCTTGCCTCATCTGCAGACAAAGCGCAGCGTTTGAACGCTCAATTACAGCTTTAATATAAATCACATGGAAATAGGATGTGAATACTTTTCTGCCCAATGATGACAGAAGTATTCTGGGAGTGATACCTTTATTGGCTAACCAGAAAATATGTTTGCAAGCTTTCAGAGCACAGAGGCTCCTTCTTCAGGCATGATTACAGATGAAGAAGATGCCTGAAGAAGGAGCCACTGTGCTCTGAAAGCTTGCAAAAATTTTCTGGTTAGCCAATAAAGGTATCACTCCCAGAATACTTCTGGCATCATTGGGCAGAAAAGTATTCACATAGATTTTTCTGGCTAACACGGTACCACAATACAATTTGTTATTGCACATCATGGAAATAGGATAAAAGTTAGTCACGGATATTCCCTAGTCACCATTCTCTCTTTTATCCCAATGAATAAATTAATGCAATATTAGCGAGAGGCGAGTCTCCATCCTTTATTGGGTGCGCCATTTTTTTACAGCAGAGTTGAATGGGACTTTATAGACAGAAAAATAAAAAAAACACGGTCTCCATGAAATGAGAGTTTCAGCCACATCCCCTGCCACACTCAAACAGCTTAGCTTATTTTCCAGCTTTACCGTATAGACTGGGTCAGAATCAGCAGAGGATGGCAAGTCTACTCAAGTGCCAAAGGCCTAAAAAAAGACTAGATGTCACCATACACAAAAATAAGGCTCTTCATGCAACTCCTTTACCACTTTTGAGTCTTTGGGGAGAGAGGCTGTACTCCATTTCCTAAACTAGACTAAACTGCTGACAACAGTCCAAACAATACACAGCACTCAGTCTTAAAATAATTTCTTTATCGATACAGCAGTAAAAAAAAAAAAAAAAAGAAAAAAATGGCTGAACACAACAGCACAAAAAATATAAAAGGCAGAAAGTAAATATCCACTACGCTCCCAGGCAACATGTTTCAGACCTACATGGTCCTTTGTCAAGGCTTGACATAGAACGGTGTAGGTCTGAAACATGTTTCCTGGGAGCATAGAAAATATTTCTTTTCTGTTTTTTAAATTTTTGTGCTATAGTGTTCAACCATTTTTTGTGCCTTTTTATACTGCTGGATCAATAAAGAAATTCAGTATTTATTTTTTTTACTGTTTGGACTATTGCATTACTGGAGTATTTTGCCTTTTTCATAAACTGTCCATAATCTCTCATTCATTTAATCTGCGCACACAATAGAGGAAAGCAACACGTGTCTCTAATATCGCAGCCCCATAAAGTCATTTTAAAAAGGATACGAGTAGAATTCTCTCTAGGCATAAAGGTTAATTCTGGTCTCGAGTCCCCTACGTTTTTCACTACTATGATGCAAAATGTCACAGGAAGGAGGAGAAGTGCCCACGCTGTTCTTTTCCATCGTGCAATGATTTTTGATACAGAGATTGGAGGAAATCTACGGGCACAGGTATTTCCATCACTAGTATACAGAGCAGCATTCACAAGCCTTGCTACAATGTCTGGCCATCTATGCACTATGGAGTCAACATTACATGCCATGGAGTTGCGCTATAAATGTATGCAAGGTTCTAATTTAAAGCGAGTTAGCACAAAATAACTGTTCAAACCCAACACATACACCCTTGTAGTGGCCACGTAGTTCACACCTACTAGTTTTCCCAACTCTCCACCCACCTGTTCCTTGATCGACATCTGACACTACAGGAAACGGAGGATGACCGATAAAAAAAAAAGAAAGTAGGTGGAAAGGTGCACCACCAGCCACACCTAGGGTGCACCGAACACCTGTGCTTGGTTTGGACAGTCATTTTGTACTGACAAGAGTAACTTTAGGCAGCTAGGGAAATAGAAATAGGGGAAAGTAGCAGCTCTACTCGTTCCTTCCTGCACAGTGGAGGATTATTCCAATGTTTTTGTGCAGATTGTGTAATGGAAAGGTGTATGTAACCCCGTGAATAAAAGGGATGAAATGACTAAATCGGCAATGCAGAGGCCATTTACCTGTTTGATTGTGAAGTCGTTAATGAGGTGGTGGTTGTGTTCATTCAGGTTACAGTGCAGAGACACGCAGTCGCTTTGGTAAAGCAAGTCCTGCAGTGTGTACACCCTCTGCACCCCCAGCGAGCGCTCCGTCCCGTCCTGCAGGTATGGGTCATAAAAGAGAACATTGAAGCCAAACACCTTGGCCCTGACGGCCACTGCCTGTCCTACACGACCTGTGAGAGAAAAACATCACCGGGAGAAGAGGTGTCAGCTGAACCAAACTCATCACATACAACAGCCCCGTGCAAATGGCCGTACAATAACCGCACAAGTAATCGCCGAGCACAAAAGAAACCCAACATGGCCGGGTAACAGATCAGACATCATTTAGGCCTCTATAGAGTGCAGAACCGAACCTCGCTTTTTTATGTCACAAAAAGCGTGACATTGCAATGATATCCTTAACGATATCATTATGTGTGAAGGTACCTTAAACCCAAATCATGTCTTACCAGCAGCAGAATAGGCAACAAGGAAAAGAATGGGGAAAGGAGAATCCCACAGGACACTAAAGTATAACTTCACCCCTTCACTTCCCTACCGTGAATATTACAGTGCACGGTGGGGTTGTCAGAGGGAAAATTAAGCTGAATGTCCATCAAGTAACATTACAGCGTCTGGGGCTAAGAATCACTTTCCTGGTTATCGCCAAGGATAAATCAGTCCCTGGGTGATCAGCTCATCTTTTAAAAAAGGTGGTACTGCTCCCATGACGAACGAACGATAGATAGATAGATAGATAGATAGATGATAGATAGATAGACCAAAAGTTTGGACACACCTTCTCATTTAAAGATTTTTCTGCATTTTCATGACTATGAAAATTGTACATTCACACTGAAGGCATCAAATAAGACAATTTCAAAGTAGCCACCTTTTGCTTTGATGACTGCTTTGCACACTCTTTGCATTCTCTTGATGAGCTTCAAGAGGTAGTCACCGGGAATGGTTTTCACTTCACAGGTGTGCCCTGTCAGGTTTAATAAGTGGGATTTCTTGCCTTATAAATGGGGTTGGGACCATCAGTTGTGTTAAGCAGAAGTCTGGTGGATACACAGCTGATAGTCCTACTGAATAGACTTAGCTGCTTTTTTCTTGCCATAATACAAATTCTAAGTAAAGAAAAACGAGTGGCCATCATTACTTTAAGAAATTAAGGTCAGTCTGAAAAATTGGGCAAACTTTGACAGTGTCCCCAAGTGCAGTGGCAAAAACCATCAAGCGCTACAAAGAAACTGGCTCACACGAGGACCGCCCCAAGAAAGGAAGACCAAGAGTCACCTCTGCTTCTGAGGATAAGTTTATCCGAGTCACCAGCCTCAGAAATCACAGGTTAACAGCAGCTCAGATTAGAGACCAGGTCAATGCCACACAGAGTTCTAGCAGCAGACAACTCTACAACAACTGTTAAGAGGAGACTTTGTGCAGCAGGCCTTCATGGTAAAATAGCTGCTAGGAAACCACTGCTAAGGACAGGCAACAAGCAGAAGAGACTTGTTTGGGCTAAAGAACACAAGGAATGGACATTAGACCAGTGGAAATCTGTGCTTTGGTCTGATGAGTCCAAATTTGAGATCTTTGGTTCCAACCACCGTGTCTTTGTGCGACACAGGAAAGATGAACGGATGGGCTCTACATGGCTGGTTCCCACCGTGAAGCATAGAGGAGGAGGTGTGATGGTGCTTTGCTGGTGACACTGTTGGGGATTTCACTCTATCGTGCCAAAACACGTCAAATATGAAATACATGAAATATGAATTGCAAACTTGCTTTTTGAACATTAGGAAAAACATTTTTTGAGACGCTTAGCACAGAATTTGGCCAAATAGTGTGAGCCCATCAACCATCGTCAAGGTGGTCTCATTAAAAAACTGATGGGTACCTGACCTCCCTGTCCAAATGTGAACACTTACCGAAGGCTAATGTCTGCATGCTTGGGTGAATATGGACACCTCTCTCAGCAAAGCCTACATATGGGTTGCCCGGAACCAAGTGTGAATAGATGTAATCAAAAACTAGATGGTGAAGGGAGGAGTGCGCAGTCAATAAGCTAACATAGAAATGACAGAAAAAAGACTGGCACATCCAAACTAGTGTGAATAGGTGCTCCTGGTATGCACCTATTCACACTAGTTTGGATGTGCCAGTTTTTTTTCTGTCATTTCACTGTTGGGGATTTATTCAAAATTGAAGGCATACTGAACTAGCATGGCTACCACAGCATCTTGCAGGGGAATGCGATTCCATCCGGTTTGCGTTTACTTGGACCATCATTTATTTTTCAACAGGACAATGACCCCAAACACACCTCCGGGCGGTGTAAGGGCTATTTGACCAAGAAGGAGAGTGATGGGGTGCTACGCCAGATGACCTGGCCTCCACAGTCACCAGACCTGAACCCAATCGAGATGGTTTGGGGTGAGCTGGACCGCAGAGTGAAGGCAAAAGGGCCAACAAGTGCTAAGCATCTCTGGGAACTCCTTCAAGATTGTTGGAAGACCATTCCCGGTGACTACTCCTTGAAGCTCATCAAGAGAATACCAAGAGTGTGCAAAGCAGTCAAAGCAAAAGGTGGCTACTTTGAAGAACCTAGAATATAAGACATAATTCCAGTTGTTTCACTCTGTATATAATTCCACATGTGTTAATTCATAGTTTTGATGCCCTCAGTGTAAATGTACACTTTTCATAGTCATGAAAATACAGAAAAATCTTTAAATTGAGAGGTGTGTCCAAACTTTTTGTCCATATGGATAGAATTTATTTTTCACACTTACATATATTCACACATACATACATATTCATTAATGCTAATTATTTGGGCACTACAAGGCAATATTTAGCTAATATGGTAACTTGGGAACCAGGGCAGTATTCTCACTTCATGCCCCATTCTCTGGCTACAAAGGCCAAGGGGAAACATTGCCAGGTTTGTTAGAGGAGGGATTTCTAACCTACTCAGGTGTTCTCCATCTTAGGTACCCAAGCGATGAAGCAATCTTCAGAGAGACAGACTGCTCGTTGTCTTTACAAATAGTGTCTGTTTAATGGGGGGGGGGTTAAGGTGTTCTTTTACAAGATCTAAGGGAAATGAGGCATTACACAATAATCTGGCAGAAATAGGAGTTATACAATGGGTTGTCAAACATCTTGGGATATGAGATAAATTACATAAGAGAATATGGGGGTACTTCCCACATGTCAATGTGTTCAGGTTCAAAAGTTAAAGTTCTCAAGAGAATCTGGCTGAAGAAATAAATCAATATATCCATCTGCATCACCAAGTAAGGCCAGAAAAATATTTAGAATTGAGTGGTTGATACCTTTTAATGGCTAACTGAGAAGATGGTAACAAATTGCAAGCTTTCAATACTACTGGGTCTCTTCATCAGGCATAGACTAAAAGAAATTCATCACAACAGAACCAGAGGACAATAAAACATTCCTTATCTAAGAACTGGTCCAATATTTATGGACATAACTGTTTATCACTCATGGTAATTCTGCTTCACGTCACCTGTCTTATCCATGTTTGACAGCGGCATTTAACTAGTTAATAGCGGCGGGTGGATCGCGATTTCACCTGCCGCTATTGTGGGGGCACATGTCAGCTGTGCAAAACAGCTGACATGTCCCGGCTTCGATGCGGGCTCAGCGCCAGAGCCCACATCAAACCAGGGGATCTGATCTCGGACGTACTATCCCGTCCGAGGCCAGAAAGAGGTTAAAAAGGTATCAACTACTGAGGACTCTAAATGCTAAATATTTTTCTCCCCACTGGCTAACACGGTACCAAGATATATATATTTCCTGTATCAATTAAGGCCATTCAGACAAATGTATAACTTACCAAAACCTATCAAACCCAGCGTCTCTCCCCGAACACGAGCGGCCCCAGATGCCACCTCTCGGATCTGCTCCACACTGTGCACCCTCGTCCCCTCTCGCAGCGCTTGATACAGCCATGTGTTCCTCCGATATAGGTTCAGTATATGGCAGATCGTAGAATCCGCTGTCTCCTCCACAGCTGCTGAGGGGATATTACACACGGCCACTCCTGAAATACAAACCGGGTCAGCAGAGGGGGCACAACGCCGTACACAAAGCACATGATGGAAAAGACTAGAACGGTCATTAAGATCCAGCATCAAAAGGCGACTGAAAAAATGTGTACTAAGGCTACGTTCAGACTAGCGTTGTGCGCCGCTGCGTCGGTGACGCGACGCACAACGCACCGAAAAACGCGGCAAAACGCACGCAAAAACGCTGCGTTTTGCGACGCGTGCGTCGTTTTTTGCCGAAAATCGGACGCAAGAAAAATGCAACTTGTTGCGTTTTCTTGGTCCGACGCTTGCGGCAAAAAAGACGCATTTGTCGCAAAACGCAACAAGCAAAAACGCATGCGTCCCCCATGTTAAACATAGGGGCGCATGACGCGTGCGTCGCCCGACGCGAAGCCGACGCACACTAGCACAACGCTAGTCTGAACGTACCCGTGTTACAAAACATAACTCAGTGCCCCCTGCATTGTAATGCCACAATTTTGCAATGAAGTAGAAAGAATGGATATTTTTGAGCTTTTTCTTCCCATACAGGTTATGATACATAATAATAAATATATATTCATTCTATCTAGATCAAGCTTGTACGTCCTCTTATGCTCAGCAGCTGCTATAGACATAAGCAGCTGTACACTTCTAGGCATAGGTCAAAGACTGATATGTGCAGGGAGAGAAAGCACATATTGTCAAAGGAAAAAAGGTTTTGGAACAGTGTTTGCCAGTTATAAAGAGATTGATCCGTAGGAGAAACAATAATAATCTTATAAGATACCCAAAATACATGATGTTACAAAGTGAACTCTTCAAGAGAGACATTATATACATATAATAATAATTATATGTATTATGTAATACTAGCTGAAGAGCCCGGCGTTGCCCGAGCATAGTAACTAACTGTGGTTAGTTATAGCACCTCACTTCAATCATTTTCCCCCCTCTAACACCTGTCATTTTGACCTCACACCTGTCATTTTACCCTCAGTATATACTGTACCTGTATGCCATCTCCTCCTGTATATAGTATAAACCGGGGTGTCATCTCCTCCTGTATATAGTACATACATGTCTGTCATCTCCTCCTGTATATAGTATATACTTGTGTGGCATATCCTCCTGTATATAGTATATATGTGTGTCATCTCCTCCTGTATATAGTACATACCTGTAGGTCATCTCCTCCTGTATATCATCTCCTGTATACAGTATATACCTGTATATCATCTCCTTCTGTATATAGTATATACCTGTATGTCATCTCCTCCTATATATAGTACATACCTGTATGGCATCTCCTTCTGTATATAGTATATACCTGTATGCCATCTCCTCCTGTATACAGTATATACCTGTATGTCATCTCCTCCTGTATACAGTATATACCTGTATGTCATCTCCTCCTATATATAGTACATACCTGTATGGCATCTCCTCCTGTATATAGTATATACCTGTATGCCATCTCCTCCTGTATACAGTAAATACCTGTATATCCTCTCCTCCTGTATATAGTATATACCTGTATATCATCTCCTCCTGTATATAGTATATACCTGTATGCCATCTCCTCCTGTATACAGTAAATACCTGTATATCATCTCCCCTGTATATAGTATATACCTGTGTGTCATTTCCTCCTGTATATAGTATATACCTGTGTGCCATCTCCTCCTGTATTAGACCTCGTTCACACGTTACTTGGTCAGTATTTTTACGTCAGTATTTGTAAGCCAAAACTTGGAGTAAAACAATCAGAGGAAAAGTATATTTGAAACACGTCACAACTGTATTTTTCTCCCACTCGTGGTTTTGGCTTATACATACTGAGGTAAAATACTGACAAAATACTGAACCTGTGAATGTGGCCTTATACACAGCCTCCACCTGCAGCGCCTCACTCTTCTCTATACTCAGCCTCATACTGTAGCAGCGCCTCACTTCTCTCATTTTACCTCCCATCTCTATCCATGAGGCTCCTCTCTTTCCCTTGACGTCATGCCTCACAGGAGCAACTCCATTCTAGACACGACGGAGCAAATTATGGCCTGTGCCTGCTATGTGGAGTGGGCATGGCTCGATAGATATACCGTATATACTCGAGTATAAGCCGACCCGAGTATAAGCCGACCCCCCTAATTATGCCACAAAAAAACTGGGAAAACTTAATGACTCGAGTATAAGTCTAGGGTGGAAATGCAGCAGCTACCGGTAAATGTCAAAAGTAAAAATAGGTACCAATAAAAGTAAAATTAATTGAGACATCAGTAGGTTAAGTGTTTTTGAATATCCATATTGAATCAGGAGCCCCATAAGATGCTCCATATTAAAATATGCCCCATATAATCCTGCATAAAGGGTAATAAGGGCCCCATAAGATGCTCCATAGACACATTTGCCCAATATAATGCTGCACAATCGTTATGGCCCCATAAGATGCTCCGTACAGTCACTTGCCCCATATGCTGTGGCTGTGATAAAAAAAAAAAAAAAAAAAAAAAACTCACCTCTCCGTCACTCAGGACCCCGGCACTATCACCTGCTCCTCGTTCGGGTGCGGCTCCGTCTAGCACGGACGTTCAGCAGAGGGTGCGCACTGACGTCACCGCGCCCTCTGACCTGTGCGTCACAGCCAGCCAGAGGATGCCGATGACGGAGCCACACTGGAACGAGGAGAGGTAAATATCGCGCAGCGCTGCACTCCCCCTCCCCGTGTACAGGTCCTTCTCAAAAAATTAGCATAAAGTGTTAAATTTCATTATTTACCATAATGTAATGATTACAATTAAACTTTCATATATTATAGATTCATTATCCACCAACTGAAATTTGTCAGGTCTTATTGTTTTAATACTGATGATTTTGGCATACAACTCCTGATAACCCAAAAAACCTGTCTCAATAAATTAGCATATTTCACCCATCCAATCAAATAAAAGTGTTTTTTAATAACAAACAAAAAAACCAACAAATAATAATGTTCAGTTATGTACTCAATACTTGGTCGGGAATCCTTTGGCAGAAATGACTGCTTCAATGCGGCGTGGCATGGAGGCAATCAGCCTGTGACACTGCTGAGATGTTATGGAGGCCCAGGATGCTTCAATAGCGGCCTTAAGCTCATCCAGAGTGTTGGGTCTTGCGTCTCTCAACTTTCTCTTCACAATATCCCACAGATTCTCTATGGGGTTCAGGTCAGGAGAGTTGGCAGGCCAATTGAGCACAGTAATACCATGGTCAGTAAACCATTTACCAGTGGTTTTGGCACTGTGAGCAGGTGCCAGGTCGTGCTGAAAAATGAAATCTTCATCTCCATAAAGCATTTCAGCCGATGGAAGCATGAAGTGCTCCAAAATCTCCTGATAGCTAGCTGCATTGACCCTGCCCTTGATGAAACACAGTGGACCAACACCAGCAGCTGACATGGCACCCCACACCATCACTGACTGTGGGTACTTGACACTGGATTTCAGGCATTTTGGCATTTCCTTCTCCCCAGTCTTCCTCCAGACTCTGGCACCTTGATTTCCGAATGACATGCAAAATTTGCTTTCATCAGAAAAAAGTACTTGGGACCACTTAGCAACAGTCCAGTGCTGCTTCTCTGTAGCCCAGGTCAGGCGCCTCTGCCGCTGTTTATGGTTCAAAAGTGGCTTTACCTGGGGAATGCGGCACCTGTAGCCCATTTCCTGCACACGCCTGTGCACGGTGGCTCTGGATGTTTCCACACCAGACTCAGTCCACTGCTTCCTCAGGTTCCCCAAGGTCTGGAATCGGTCCTTCTCCACAATCTTCCTCAGGGTCCGGTCTCCTCTTCTCGTTGTACAGAGTTTTCTGCCACATTGTTTCCTTCCAACAGACTTACAATTGAGGTGCCTTGATACAGCACTCTGGGAACAGCCTATTTGTTGAGAAATTTCTTTCTGGGTCTTACCCTCTTGCTTGAGGGTGTCAATGATGGCCTTCTTGACATCTGTCAGGTCGCTAGTCTTACCCATGATGGGGGTTTTGAGTAATGAACCAGGCAGGGAGTTTATAAAAGCCTCAGGTATCTTTTGCATGTGTTTAGAGTTAATTAGTTGATTCAGAAGATTAGGGTAATAGGTCGTTTAGAGAACCTTTTCTTGATATGCTAATTTATTGAGACAGGTTTTTTGGGTTATCAGGAGTTGTATGCCAAAATCATCAGTATTAAAACAATAAAAGACCTGATAAATTTCAGTTGGTGGATAATGAATCTATAATATATGAAAGTTTAATTGTAATCATTACATTATGGTAAATAATGAAATTTAACACTATATGCCAATTTTTTGAGAAGGACCTGTACTTACCTGCTCCTGGCGTGGTCCCTGCAGTCCCTGCTTCTCCCGGCGCTGCATATTCTTCCTGTACTGTTACCGCTCATTACAGTAATGAATATGCTGCTCCACCCCTATTGGAGGTGGAGCCGCATATTCATTACTGTAATGAGCGGTACCATGTGACCGCTCAGCACAGGAAGAATATGCAGCGCTGGAAGAAGAAGGGACGTGCAGGGACCGCACCAGAAGTAGGTAAGTATAATTAGACAGCCCCTGACCCCCTCCTCACCTGCCGACCCCTGGGTATGACTCGAGTATAAGCCAAGAGGGAGACTTTCAGCCCCCCCAAAAATGGGCTGAAAATCTCAGCTTATACGGTAGATATAGATAGATATACATATATACACACACACCTTTACATATATAGATGTATACATGCACAAGTTTCTTCACATACCTTGTTATACCATGCCTAAAGAGATCCAAGACGTCTTCAAACCTTGGTAACATCATTTATAGTGTGTGTGTGTGTACTCGTTGCTCGGGTGTCCTCCAAGTATTTGTTAGTTAGTGTTCGGAGATTAAGTTTTCAACGCTGCAGCTGAATGGCTTACAGCTACTAGCCAGGCTGAGTACATGTGAGGATTCCCTAGCAACCAGGCAACCCCCACATGTATTCAGCCTGGCTAGTAGCTGTAAATCATTCAGCTGAGGCGATGAAAACTTAATCTCCGAACACTAACAAATACTCGGAGGCAGGGCTGTGGAGTCGGAGTTAGTTTTGGTTGGAGTCGGAGTCGGTAGAAATGTACCGACTCCAGCTTTAAAAAAAAAATGTATTATTTCATAATTGAACTTTCATATGAATTTTATAAATGTTACTCAAATATATATGTTCTATCAAACTATGAACAACAGTGATAAGCAGTTCTGCTGGAGATAGACATTTCTTACTTCTTGTGTGCCACTGTTCTCCACTGCCGTTATCTAATCTTATACTTGGTTAACCTCATGCTGCCCCAACCCCCCTACTTACAATGTATGAAACTGAAAGTGAAAATGTGTTGCAAATTCTTAGTAGTAAATCTCCTCCTCTAGACTACATAGTGGATGCTTTCCTGAAACGGAAAGTACTTGCAAGCAGCATAATACAAGGAATAGCAGGTTTACCCAGAATCCTTTGCAGTAGGCGGAGCTATGCAAATCATATTTCCACCCCAGTTTAATCCACAGCGCTTGGAACCGCCAAGCGTGCAATGCTGCGGATTAGTTTCTAAATTTACACAGCCAACCAATTCCTACCCGTGGACACGTGTTTCAGGCTTTAGGCCCTCATCAGCACAGGGCTGGAATTGGTTGGCTGTATGGAGACTGCATCCAAACCAATGAACCAGTGCCCAGCTCTTCCAGCCAAACATAGGAGCAGAGAACTTTGCAGCCATCAGTTGCAAGATATTTTGTCAGTGACAAAGTTACCAATCATTTACATGAAGGGGAGGTGGAGAGCTGTGACATCCTATTGTGAATAGTTGATCCTGTGTTATCTATTGTATATAGAGGGGTTCTTAGTCATTGTATAGGAGGAGGAGGAGGTGAGCTGTGACATCCTATTGTAAATAGTGGATCCTGTGTTATCTACTGTATATAGAGGGGTTCTTAGTCATTGTATAGGAGGAGGAATAGGTGAGCTGGGTGATACACCATATAGTTCAGGAGATATGGGCTTTTTATTTGCTGCTAATTTTTATGGTCATTGCCAAGGGGGTGTGGCTCATTCTATGAGTGTATCTCTGTGCCAGTCTACATTATCTTATGAACCACGCCCAGTTGGAAAATAGTTAAAAAAAAAAAAAGTAGCACTAAATACAAAGGCCCACATCTCTCGACCTGCATGACAGATTAAAAAAAAAAAAAAGATGGAATACTGAATACTCAGGGGAGCAGAATGGTTGAAATCTGCAGCAAAAAAAAGTTAATGCTGTAAATCTTTGCTGGAACTTGGAAATCCTGTAGGTTTTGTGACAAAACTGCGCATTAAAAAAAAAAGCAGCATCAAGATCGCAATGTGTGCACAGACCCATACATATAAAGACTGCAGGGTAATTCATAGTGAGTTTATCTAAGGCTATAACTTGTGACGAGATATAAAATGCCGATCTGACTGTTAATATTTTTTTTTAAAGGAGTTAGATCCAGGTATGGGATGGCCCCTGATATTTGACATTTTTAGCAGGCAGAAAAGGGGTTGGGTGGGGGTGAAAGACTTAGCGGCTTGCTGTACAGTATTATCCAATACACCATAGACTAGACTACCATTATATAGTGCCCAGATTAAGGTACATAAATACAAACATATAAACTATACAAGAACAACAAGAAAAGGAAGAACAAGAAGACAACAGCAACAAGAAAAAGAACAAGAACAACAACAAGAAAAAGAACAACAACAACAAAAACAACTAAAAAAGACGAACAACAAGAAAAAGAACATCAAGAAGAAGAACAAAAAAAAAAGAAAAAGAAATAATAAACCTAAACCAAAAGTACATTACTGTCTAGGGGGTCCCCATGTCCTGCACATGTATTTACAGGTTGGTGTCTAACCCGACCTGGCCTTCTAACATTGCTTTATATTGACCGATATGGACAATGTAACAGGAGAGGGTATAAACTTACATCACCATTACTAAACAGTCCCCAGGACAATCTCTCCCCGTCATGCATCAGTAATATTATACTCTAACATCCCGTGTTGCTTTGAAGCAGAACAGTTTCCAAAGGAAAACACTGCCAATTAAAATATCATAAAAGTAATGTACTTACTGCTAAATTATTAACAATGTGTTAACCCAGCCAGAAGCACCAAGGTGAATCGTTAATGGTTCCAAATCCTAGAGGATTCTGAATACCAGGAGGATCATCGGGAAGGTGCAGGTTGGGCAATTATTCATGGAAGGATTATATATGTGCTGCAGGTTACACTAATACTTCACCGGTGAGAAAATTCTATAGAAGGCGGCTATGAAATATTCAGCATGTAGCCAATACATTCCTGCGTCCATCATCTTCTACATAAAGACTATGAAGAATCCGGAGTGATCGGTGCCAGAAAAAGGGATCTGTCCTATGAGGAAGCGGAGACAGTGCTCACATTTCTGCACCGCAGTCACAACATTCTGCAAACTGCGAGAGCGAAATCTAGGGATAAGTCACACGGGACGGAATTGCTGAAGATTTTAATTTGTAGGTTTGCATTGCTAAAATCTGTCAATATTTATAGTTTCATGGAAGTAGAAGCGATGTCTACCCACGCGCCACATGTTTTCAAATCTACTGTGCGTCAATCGATTTCTATTGCAAATTGTCACCATAGATTTTAGGATGAAATGTAGATTTTGCAGACGCTCCTCTACAGGAAAGGCAAATCGGGAGATGGAGGTGAGTCACGCAGTCGCCGTTTAGTACCTACCCAGCTCTCCAGCTGCTTTGATGTCAATGTTGTCATATCCGCTGCCTATCCGCACTATGACACGGAGGGACTTAAACTTCTCCAGGTCTTCACGCGTCAGGGTGATCGTGTGATACATCATGGCACCCACCGCTTCATTCAATACCTACAACACAGGCATTTCCATGAGTATGAGCAACATTCATTTTTTTCTATGGTATCTTCATAGTGCTAACAAATACCACAGCACTGTACATACAGTGCCTTGCGAAAGTATTTGGCCCTCTGGAACTTTTCAACCTTTTCCCACATATCAGGCTTCAAACATAAAGATGCCAAAAGTAAATTTTTGGTGTAGAATCAACAACAAGTAGAACACAATTGTGAAGTTGATCGAAATTTATTGGTTATTTTTAATTTTTGTGGAAATTCAAAAACTAAAAAAAAAAACATGCAACAGATTTATCACTGCTGCCCTTAGTAAGGACTCTGATCAGAGAAACGGCAGTACAGCATGACTTCACCCTTGTGTAAATGTAGAAGCATTGCAAGAAATGTAATCTGTATGATGATCATCATTAGAGACCAATAAGGAATCTAGACAGTCGATAACCGAGAAATGGCTGATAAAAACAGGTATACTCTATGGTTTATAGTTATGGGTGAAAAATATTAACCAAAATGTCAAAAACTGTTGCCCAAAGCATAACACATCCAAGTCGCGTCTAAGCTCCTTGACGGCAAGATTGGATCATCTCAATATCATGCACAAGAAAAATTTATGGAACCACTGGTTTCATGATTATTTCACTGGAGCCAGGAGATTTTCGCAAACTCTTCCAAAAGTCTGGGAAGTCTCCCCTTTTTCAGGAGCTTCAGAGACGTTCCGAGATATTTGGCAAGTATGGCAAAACATTAATTCTTAATCACTATGCATCATAAAAGGCAAGAAGTTGCTGGAGGCCGACTTTATCCACCAAGTACAAGGAATGAGCCCAGTCTGTATCTGGTGACGAACATGTAGAAAACCCATTACATCGCAACCCTAGTAAGACAGACAACACTGCCATTCATCCCACTACTCACATCACAAGAATGGATTTCTCTTACCTTTTCATGGATCTCCTGTGTAGACTGGGCATCACAGAATGCCACAGTCGCCAAGTCTTTCAGGATTGGCATCTCCACTGTGCAGTCCCTTCCATCCAACAGAGCTATTAGCGGGCGAGGGTGCATTGGACCGTTGACCGTCTGGGGCCTTATACCAGTCATACCTGGAAATTGTCAGAACAGGAAGCTCTCAGAAGGACTCCATCATACGGTACATTCCAGCAAAATGAAGAAGGGACTGGAGGAAATCCCACGGAAAATGGGGAGAATACACAAATTTGATGCAAATGTTGTCCCTTGCCGTAAAGCAACAGACCCGAGAGTCACTATATAGTCCTGATACAAAGTCACAGACTTTATTCCAGGCAGGGTCTGCCCATAAAATGCATTAGGGGAATATAGATTTGGTCTTAGGGGGACCTAATATATATATATGTATTAACCATTGTGAAAAGAAGTTTCCGCCATGGAGGAGCGGATCGTCATATGGTCATCCATTGACCTGACCTCATGTAATACTACTTTCCCAGCAATGAATATACTTGGGATTAGGAAATAGGAGAAAACCGCTTATGGCTATACAGAGTTGTAAAGAGTGCAAAAAAGAAAGCGTTAGAAAACTAAAGCAAGAGGGTAGCGACAATGCAGAGGAAAAAATAAATAAAAACAAATCAAGGCAGCAAAAATGGAGACAGAGAAACTCTGTGTCAAAGAATGTATTTAAAAAAAAAAATCCAAAAATATTCAACAACAACGAGACAAATTATGTAGTGTTGACTCTTCAAAAACAATCTGGAAGAAATGGTGGAAGAACATGAAGGAAAGTCCAATGTACTAAGCTCCCTTCACTGCAGTATTTACCCAATAAAATCCCATAACAGAGGACATGATCAGAGATACCATAAGATCCCCATTAAAAAGGTCACCTGCTTAACCCAGAAGTAAGGACGGCGGAGCCTCAAAATCTAATAGTAGACAATTCACCAGGCTTACATGGCATATACCACCGAGTACTGCAGGAATTAAGTTCCATTGTAGACATATTTCTAATATTCAAGGATCCCAAAATAACAGGGTCTCTACCACAGGACTGGCACATAGCAAAAGTGGCGACTATATTCAAGATCGGTCCTATCAAAACTAATCCAGTCAGTTTCTATGAGGAGGCAAGTTCCAGACCGGACCACGGTAAGGCCGTAGATGTCGTCTTTCTGGACTTTTCGAAGGAGTTTTGACAAAGTGCCCCAACAGGTTGGTATATAAAATGAGAGTAATGGGAAAGAGTAATGGGACTAGTGGAAAGTATGTAACTGGGTTAACAACTTACTCCGTGATAGGAAACAGATAATGGTTATTAATGCAACACACTTGCATTGGGTCACCGCTAACAGCGAGGTACATTAAGGTCAGTATTGGGCCCTCTTTTTAAAAAAAATAAAAATTGAAAATTTGCAGCTACTAAACTTTGCATGGTACTCAACACAGGGAGGGGATCATTATTACAAAAGGGATTGATGAAAGCTGGAGGCTTGGGATGATAAATGGCAATTGAAGTTTAATGTTGATAAATGTAATGTCATTGCATTTGGGCCGTGGAAACAATGTGCTGTACTAAATGGTAAAACACTGGGTCACCAAAAAAAAAAAAAAAAAGACTTGGACGTGTGGACACAGTAAAACAACTATTCTGACCAGCGTCAGGCAGCTGCTACCAAGGCAAGTAAAATCATGGGATGCATTAATGGAGACACCGTAGGGAGCCCTATGTGGGGCCCGTTATACCGTAGGGAGCCCTTATGTGAGGTCCATTATACCATAGGAAGCTCTATGTGGGGCCAGTTATACCATAGGGAGCCCTATGTGGGCCCATTTATACTGTAAGAAGCGCTATAGGGGGCCTGTTATACCATAGGGAGCCCTACATAGTTACATAGTTATTAAGGTTGAAGGAAGACTAAGTCCATCTAGTTCAACCCATAGCCTAACCTAACATTCCCTAACATGTACATGGAGCCCATTATACCATAGGGAGCCCTACATGGGGCCAGTTATACCATAGGGAGCCCTATGTGGGGCCCGTTATGCCGTAGGGAGCCTATATGTGGGGAGCACTTTGTGTCCATTATACTGTATGAAGTGCTGTGTGGGGATTACAGTTGAACAATCATACTGTGATGGGGTCACTATTCAGTGGAGGAATTTACTGTGGGAGTATTATACGGTGTTTGGAGGCACTTTTGTTTGCATACTTTATTATTCAAGGTTTTTTTTGTTATCCTTTGTAAGTACATATTTAAATTAGGCCATTGGGCCATATGCTTTTTACTGCTCTTACATATAAACAAAATATTGGAATATTATAATATGTTAAGATCTATTAATTAAAAAAAGTACTTTGTTTGCGGGACAAGCGCTTTAAGTTTGATTCCATATGAAAAAGTTCTCAGTTGTAGACATATTTTTAAATAAATACTAAGGTTGGCACGCAACTTTGTCCAAGCTTTTAATTTTGGCCCAGTGTGTATTGGAGTTTGAGAATCCCTGCTCTAGAGGAAAGAAGGATCAATCCTAATCACAGACGGCGATTCTTTACAGTAAGCAGTGAGGCCATGAAGCTCTCTGCCAAATGATAATGGTTGATTCACTACAAAAAGTTCAAGAAGGACCTGGATGTCTTTGTAAGATTTTACTTTTCAACAAAACAAATTATGGACAATAAATTCTGTAATTGGACGTTGATCTAGGGAACTAATCCGACTGCCACATCTGGAGTCGAGAAGATATTTTCATGAAGAGATGGTTGGCATGCCAATCGTCTTGTGTATGATATGGAAACCACAAGTCATCAGGCACACACAGGCGGGAAAGTCTGACCAGATGGTCGGGGGCCGCACAGAAATGTTATGGAGGGCCGCTGGTTGTGCGCCATGGTCTAGATCAGCGTTTCCCCAACTCTAGTCCTCAGGGCCACCAGCAGGTCATGTTTTCAGGATTTCCTTAGTGTATTGCACATGACACAGAACTGGTGGAAATTTCTGATGCCTCAATAATAATTCCATCACCTGTGTAACACCAAGGAAATCCTCAAAACACGAGCTGTGGGGGCCCGTGAGGACTGGAGTTTGGGAAACACTGATCTAGATCAACATGTTAGCCGGTCTGTTGAACTATATGGACTTTGGACAAGGTTTCATCGTGTAAAGTTGAAAGAAATCAAAAGTATAGACACAGGAGAGGACATCCATAGAGAGACGCTCTTTGTGACCATTCTTTACTCAGCTTAAGAAATATGGATCCAGAACAGGAGACCCTCTTCTAGTAACTCGAAATTCCCGATTGGGGTATATCAGAATTGGGTTTTTAAAAACAGATGACCCCTTATTAAAGTACTGTATTAGCTTCTGCTCCAAAGGAGGCAGACCGAGACATAAAGAGTGCTCAGTATAGTGCTCTTCTATTTCTTCATTTTTAGGCTTTTATTTTTTGTTCTCAGAAATCAGTCCATGCCATCTACAGCAATACCCTAAAATAGCAGCTAAGCTCACCAATTGTCACACTTCCGATCTCCACCATTCTCCATTCTGCTGACTGCGATTATCTCATTAACACCTTCACGAGCTATAAATTCCCACACAATGAGACGTTATTATTAACAGCGTGTGTGACATCACTAAATCTGCATACAACTCCCAGCAGTCGGACAATTGGCACCAGCCTACTGCCATGCACACCTCCAGGGTACACCGGCCCCAGAAGATAAACATGGAGGTTACTGCTGAGGCGTACATCTGGGAGCTCAGCGACCCTCTATTAGACTTGGATGAACCATCAGTCATTGAAATTGTGAGATTGGGGTCTAAAGGGGTAACGTTTCTCCATACCAGAGTGCGGAGACTTATAAGCCATGCATGCTCCTCTGGGAAATTAAATAGGCAAACTGTCTCTTCAGAGAGGAAAAACATGGAGAGATTAAAATCAAAGACTACAAATTAGTTAAAAAAAATAGCTCCCGAGTATAAGGCCACTTTATCAGAACTGTGCCCAAAACCAGAGTAAAAATGCTCCTGGATGGGGATGTGCTGCAGGGTGAATGGATCCAGATGGATATGGTGAGACTGCAGAGGCACCGTGATGTCCTGAATTTGTAGAGGTCCATGAAAAAAAGTCACACGGTACTCATCTCTGCCATGAATTATTGGCCAAAAAGATTTATGTTGCCCCGGTCCAGCATCCGGTCTGTGCCTCTGTGTCATCCAGTCCAGGGCAGTCGTCTTTTTGCAGCCGACATGCAGGATGCCTCCAGGGCTTATTGGGCCTCTCAAGGCATTACAAGAGTTGCCCTGAACTGTAAGAGGCACCCAGTATGCCAGCCACAGAAGTGAAGACTGTCCTTGCCCAGCTGCCACCAAGAACCAGAGGTCAGAGAAGGCCAGCGCACATGCTTTGGCTTAAAAGGGGTATTCCCATCTCCTATCCCAATATGTTGTAGGTGTAATTACAGTAATAGCAAACACTTCCACTTAGAAATTTAGTATAGTTCTTCTGATTCACTATGCCACTTGCCCCATGTGCAGGGCATTGCAGCAGGTTAGGTATCCATGGTTACGACCACTCATATGGAGAGTTATTAGATAGCTAGCTGTTGTAACCATGGATACCCAAGCTACCAAAATGCCCTGCATATGACGAAAGACATAGCGAATCAGAAGAACTATGCTACATTTTTAATTGGAGGTATTTGCTAATATTACACATTGGGATATGATGTTGGAGATGGGAATAACCCATTAAGTCTACTATTTGAATACTAAAGAATCCGGTACTCTTAGAAAAAAAAAAAAAAAATGGTATTTGTGTCATCCAATCCATGGTGTAAAATGTGATGTTTTAGTCATCCAGACCTTCATCAGATACACGGATATTGGATAGGACAAAGGAGGTAGAAGAGAACATGTAAAGAGCGGCTGGAATTACAAATGTAGTATTGTTCTTCTGATTAGCCATGTCACTTAACCCATGTAAAAGGTATCCATGGTTACAGCTAGTAACTGTCACTATATACGAGTGTCTGTAACCATGGATAAATGGCACAGAGAATGAGGAGAACTAAACTACATTGGAGGCATTTGCTAATATTATACCTTCTACATATTGTGATAGGATCTTGGGAGATGGGAATATTCCTTAAAATCCTAAAATGACTACTGCTGGATTTTCCTTCTTTTCTACAAGAGTCTGAGTTACTATGCCCCGCAATAGAAAATAAAATATGTATAGGTTTTTAATGGCATATACGGTATTATTTAAAGGCCTTCTGCTCGATCTCGAGCCATGGCAACTTGATGGATGAACGCTCTGTAGGAAGATCGATCTTGTGGAGGCCTAGATAAGATATGACAAAGAACGCCTTTTTGTTGCCTCCGATTGTTTTTAGATTGGAAATCTTGGACATTCACCCTCAGATATATGACGTCAACTCAACATTGTTACCTACGGCCCAAAAGGACAACCGCCACAGTGGAGAGACCACCCCAAAACTGCAACAATGCCAAGTCTGTAGGCCCCAACATGACACAATCCCTCCATACTTTCTTGAAAACAGGTCTGCATGCTACACTTTGCCGTTATCTGGGTTTGTGCTCCACAGTAAACCATTGGGAAAATATATCTGGTGCTGCCATAGATCCTTCTAGCATATAGGCCTACAATGGTGGATAACAGTGGATCCCTCCCCCACTTCAGCAGGCCTCAACCTCAGCAGGTGCCCAGGACCCTGTAACCCAATGTATCCTACAAATCACATTCAAACTTGGGTCTACTCCAACAATCCTACTCTTTACAGTCATGTCCACCCTGATCGAAGAGATGGCGCACACCCTCCATATACATTTCGCTACCCACTGCAACGTAAATGATCAGTGGCATACATAAAAGCAAAGAAAATAGAAAAAGAGCCAGGATTGGGACATTTGATGGTTTAGAACCTTGCATCTTTAGTCCCAGAACAAGAGGACCAAGACAACTTTCTCTCGTAGACCTTCGCATCTCTTGTAGAGTGATTTAACTGTGGCAGTCTCCCACACTTGCACCCCACGAGGAAATAATCACACTCAGTAAATTTTAGAATTTTTTTTTTTTTTTTAAACATTCAAGTGTGCAAATTACCTCTCTAGCAGATCAGAAAGAAACAGTCTCCCAAGTCCTATCAAGCAAAAGTCGACTACCCTAAAAGTCAATGTCCAACTCTTAAACGAGTCTTGCAACATGGATAAAAGCCAAGCCAGAAACTAATCTACAGATTATTTCAGGATGTTTGCCCCTCATCACGGAAGTGCGGAGTCTGTCTAGCCGACATCCGAGTTATTTTTTTCACCACGTGTATGAATTTTTAATTTCCAAGTTGGGAAGTTTTTGCAACAAATGTGCCAAGCGTGAAGAGTGGCACTATTGAACTATAAAAATACAATTTTAGATACTACTAAAAAGTCACAAAAGTATATCAAATTAGTTGGAAAGCGTAAAAAATAATTAAAATAGACTTACCGATATATTATACACACACAAACTAGACACATAAGTGGTAGCCTCAATCACTTCAATTCACATTACTAAAATTGGACAGAGGCTACATTTTAGAATTAAATAAATGAGAATTACTTGGCTCTGGAGACGCCATGGTGGAGACAATGACGGGTGGTCCAGTCCGTCGGGTTACTTTTTGGTAAGGTGAGTGGAGAGAGGGCTGACTGGCTATATTATGCGGTGCCAAGCTCATTGAGGTCTCCAGATGGATCCCCTGTTTGCGTAGTAGTTGTGGGCTGCAGTGTGGGCTGTGCACCGGAGAGACTGGTGGGAGGCGCTCCCTCTTCATCAGCTCCATGGGCACAGTGTAGCTTGTAGGGTAAGCCGTCTTTGGCCCAGTGTTGACATTGGTGTGCACAACAGTCATAGGGATGCCAGACTGGGCTTGGTAGGCAGAGGCAGGTCGAGGCTGCGCAGGAACAGAGTATGCTGCAGTTTGCATGAATTGTGGATTTTGGACACCCATTCCACAAGTTGGGTAGCTGGCAGTTTCCAACAGGTGCTGGGATGGGGCACTAGATGGCCGCCGGTTTAGTTCAGCCATTCGTGGAGAAACTGGTTGCAAAGACAAGGAATGAGGTGGATTAGTAGCTCCGTCCATCATAGGACTGTTAAGAGGCTGCGCATTGAAATCGGTGCGCATCAGATCCCCGCGATGACTGAAGCTGTTGGAGCGAGCCCGGGATCTCATCGAGTTGCTCTTCTGTTGATCTTGTCTCAGCATCTGTAGATCTGTCCGGTAACTCTTGATGAGACCTGAAAGCAGTCTCGCCTGGCCAAGATTAGCAGCTACCGATTTAATGTCGTGTTCTTCCATGACAGCCAATGAACTGGGCGTGTCGAATCCTTGCTGCATTAATGCGCTAATTGTACCTTCAGAGAGGCCTTCGTTTCTCAGGACCGTGAGGAACTCCATGTCCACAGATCTCTTCAGTTCGGATCCAGAGAGAGACATAGGAATCCCAGTATGAGACGGAGTTATGGAGTTATCATAGGTGTCATAAGCCATCTTCGCACCGACGTTCTCCCTCACTGAGCCATGATAACCATGGTTTGCTGAAATGGGTGAAGTCCCCAGTGTGCCATCCATAGCAGCCGCATCATTGGGCTCCACCACAAGGCAGGTAGGAGCAGTCTGCCTCCCTGTCGAGGGATCAATGGATCTTTCCATCATCTCATTATACAGCGGTCTAGTGGGAAACGTGGATGCCTCGGAGCCGTACCTGGGGTTGGGTGTTTCTATGGTGTACCTGGCAGGAGAAGAATCACGACTCCTTGAACGCTGTCCCTCACCGATGACTCTCCCTGCAGGATCTCTATACAGGCGACCCACATCCTGCGGATGATAGGGACGTACAGGTGTCTGATCCCAGACTGTCCGGCCGGCGGGGGGCCCATACGTGTGTCCTACACGGTTGAGCATTGGTTCTCTATAATAACGCGGATCCTCCAGGGATCTTCCCGACAGAGAAGGCTCATTATAATAATCGTGAGTGTGCACAGATCCACGCCCAGACATTGCCACCTGTCTCTCGTAAGGATAGCTGAAGTCTGGAACAGAGTTATTCCTCCCTGGTCTGCGATCTTGACGCACTAAGTGACCTTGCTGACCTCGGATATATGCGTCTGGGTAGGAACAGACGTCCGCCTTTATCTCAGAGCTGCCTGGCACGATAATATCGCGGGATCTGCCACTTGGCAGCTTGTAAAAAGCTTCCTCTCCGTTGTAGGTCAGAGAATTGTTTATGCCGGCAGCTCGGTGGTATCCTGATGAGATGATGTCTCCCTCCCAGATGCCTTCATGCCAACCTGCAGCATCCCAGCTACGAGAACGGCTGATGTTCGTATGCTTGCTTGGAACCGGCATTGGAAGAAAGAGAAAAAGAAAAACCTCTCCGCTTAGATACTGTGCTAGAGGAGGAGGCAAGGAATCGTCTCGGTTATAATCTTCTGTTACACGTATTAAAAAACACAAGAAAAAAAAAACGCACACAATAAAACAGACGTAGCTGCACCTGAGCTCTCCGGAGGCACAAACAGAAACAGGCGGCTTGTGTTACAAAAGTATCGGCTGAATTATTAATCCCAGGTAATAGAAGACGACACCGTACAACACCCCGCAGATTGTGGTTTCAGCAGGCTTCAGGCACAGACTGGGTGCTCGCTACTAATCCTCCCAGCTTTGCCTGGATGTGGAGGGGACATTTTATTTGTATGGATAACTGTGCGCAGATTAGAAAACCTGTAAAGCCCTAATCCTGCGTGACCCAGAGTGGGCCCAGAAGAGACCCTCCCTGCGACACCGCAGACAGCCGAGATCAGACACCCCCTGAGTGCCGCGTCACTCACATCTCATTCTCAAAAAAATAGAATTGGGACGGAGCAAGAAAAAAAAAAAAAAAAAGCAGTTTCCTTTTTGCAATACAAAGCTAGGCAGCTTTTCGCTCTGAGATTTGGGGATTGAGGATTAACGCGTCATTGACAAGTTGAGTAAAATCTGCAGTAGAGGAGGTGTGGCAAAATATCCTCTATCTTCATTCTTCTGATCTGATTATCAGGTCCTCATTTTTCCGTTGAAAAGACCACTCCTGTGCATTACCACAATTCAATGCAAATTTTGATGGTTTATGTATAATTTGTAAAAATTGGAGCAGAAGTTAAAAAAAAAAAATTGTAATGTATGAGCACAGAGATCGGCTTTTCCGACCGGTAAATCCATTACATTTCAGAGATAAAAAACCCACAAAATTCAATGGTAAATTTTTCCATTGCGGATTTTGCTGCAGAATTTCTACAAAATGAAAATTTGCAGCATTTCTGATGTCCAACGCTCACATATCCAAAAAGTAAAATATAGGCATTTCAGATTTTCAGCCTCTTTGTAGACCCACCACTGTTTTACTCAGTGACCCTTTCACACAACAATCTGCTCTAAACTGCAAAAAAATAAAGTTGCACTCTGTAAAAAAATAAAGTTGCACTCTGTAGCGCTATAGCACATGAAATCTGAGTTACATTACCGATCCAGAAAATAGGAAAAATTGAGGATACTTACTGCAAAAATTGAACAATTCATGTATACCCAACAGCCGTGATAAGGCTATTCTCTTTGCTGGGAACCTGCCTAATGTGAAAATATAAATATATATATAATATATAATATATATACATATATACATACACAGTGCCTACAAGTAGTATTCAACCCCCTGCAGTTTTAGAAAGTTTAATAAGATGCAAATAAGTTAGAGCCTTCAAACAAGAGCAGGATTTATTAACAGATGCATAAATCTTACAAACCAAAAAGTTTTGTTGCTCAGTTAAATTTTTATAAATTTTAAACATAAAAGTGTGGGTCAATTATTATTCAACCCCTAGGTTTAATATTTCGTGGAATAACCTTTGTTTGCAATTACAGCTAATAGTCGTCTTTTATAAGACCTGATCAGGCCAGTACAGGTCTCTGGAGTTATCTTGGCCCACTCCTCCATGCAGATCTTCTCCAAGTTATCTAGGTTCTTTGGGTGTCTCATGTGGACTTTAATCTTGAGCTCCTTCCACAAGTTTTCAATTGGGTTAAGGTCAGGAGACTGACTAGGCCACTGCAACACCTTGATTTTTTGCCTCTTGAACCAGGCCTTGGTTTTCTTGGCTGTGTGCTTTGGGTCGTTGTCTTGTTGGAAGATGAAATGACGACCCATCTTAAGATCCTTGATGGAGGAGCGGAGGTTCTTGGCCAAAATCTCCAGGTAGGCCATGCTATCCATCTTCCCATGGATGCGGACCAGATGGCCAGGCCCCTTGGCTGAGAAACAGCCCCACAGCATGATGCCGCCACCACCATGCTTGACTGTAGGGACGGTATTCTTGGGGTCGTATGCAGTGCCATCCGGTCTCCAAACGTCACGTGTGTGGTTGGCACCAAAGATCTCGATCTCGGTCTCATCAGACCAGAAAACCTTGAACCAGTCAGTCTGAGTCCTCCAAGTGATCATGAGCAAACTGTAGACAAGCCTTGACATGACGCTTTGAAAGCAAAGGTACCTTACGGGCTCGTCTGGAACGGAGACCATTGCGGTGGAGTACGTTACTTATGGTATTGACTGAAACCAATGTCCCCACTGCCATGAGATCTTCCCGGAGCTCCTTCCTTGTTGTCCTTGGGTTAGCCTTGACTCTTCGGACAAGCCTGGCCTCGGCACGGGAGGAATCTTTCAAAGGCTGTCCAGGCCATGGAAGGCTAACAGTAGTTCCATAAGCCTTCCACTTCTGGATGATGCTCCCAACAGTGGAGACAGGTAGGCCCAACTCCTTGGAAAGGGTTTTGTACCCCTTGCCAGCCTTGTGACCCTCCACAATCTTGTCTCTGATGGCCTTGGAATGCTCCTTTATCTTTCCCATGTTGACCATGTATGAGTGCTGTTCACAAGTTTGGGGAGGGTCTTAAATAGTCAGAAAAGGTTGGAAAAAGATAATTAATCCAAACATGTGAAGCTCATTGTTCTGAATTAATTCTTAATACTTTAGGGGAACCAAACAGAATTCTGGTGGGTTGAGGGGTTGAATAATAAATGACCCTCTGAAAAGACTTTTCACAATTTAAAAAAAAAAAAAATAAACCAAGACATAACATTTTTTTGCTGCAGTGCATTTCACACTTCCAGGCTGATCTACAGTCCAAATGTCACAATGCCAAGTTAATTCCAAATGTGTAAACCTGCTAAATCTGCAGGGGGTTGAATACTACTTGTAGGCACATTATATATATATATATATATATATATATATATATATATATATATATATATATATATATATATATATATATATATATATATATATATATATATATATATATATATCATAAATTGGCCAATTCAGCAGGATCCTATCTACGCATATAAATGTAGGCTTCAAACCTAGAAGAGGATTCACATTAGGATAGGTTCCCAGCAAAGAGAATTGCCTCCTCTCGGCTGCTGGGTATACGTGAATTGCCCAATTTATGTGCCAAGTGTTATGCCTCTACTCTTAGTATTCACTTGTACACACCAGTTTTCTGTTTGGAAGAGACGGTCAGTCTTTGGTTATTTGCTCTAAACCGCAATCTGCTAATCTGATAACGGAGTGGGGAGAATGACCTGCCATACTGTGCTTTACAATAACCCCTGCTTACAGTAGGACAGCACATTCGCACGACTATGCGCTTGTAGGAGGCTCCATTAAAAATGGATCCTCTATTGCATTTTTCCAGACTGATTCACCAAAACGAGTTAGAATAGGACATGAATGGACAAACAGATCAGTTAAGAAAAACGGGTGGGCGAATAGTTTCATTACATTTTATGGGCTCGTGCGGTCCGTTTTTAAATGCTTGCAGTCGTCTTTAAGCTTGGAAATGCTACACCATCTAGCAACCGGGAAACCACCTTTGGCCCTAAGAAAATGTGCGGCGATGAATAAGGAGCATGCATCACATTTCCTGCATCGTTCCCTCTGGGCATTTAGTGTTTCGCAGGCTGAAGGAAACTCAACCTGGAAGACACCTAAAGTCCTAAATCCATTTACACTTAACTGCATCCTTAGCGTAATGAATTTCCTGATCCTGCTTGTCACTACTTGAACCAGCGGCTTATTCCTGCCCATCACACTAACTCACACTGACCTTAATCCCTGCAGGATCACGCCGTAATCCCTAAATCTATATGCAGAGGACAAATACACAGCACACAGACATGAGGCCGTAATTACTGCCATACAGAAAGTTCCTCTGCGCCTGGCGAAAACACTTGGTGCTGCAGAGACAGGAGAACTCCCCTACGTGTTAGATGACACCACCCCGGCGTCCGTGGGGCACAGAACTTTAATATGATGATTGGGGGGGGGGGGGGAGCAGATGGTCTCATTAGCTCGCCATGTTGGGATTAGGCGGGCATTAACCCGTTCACAGCTGTTTAACTCTTCCCAAATGGGTCACGGCAAATGCCCGTTATGTAAGAAACTCATGTGGAGACAGAGCGCCTTCATCAATGACCAACGGATTACAAATATTGCAAGTTGTATCTCCGCCTACATAGAGAATTAGCCACAATGGCGTCCGAAGGAAGGGAGCGGAACATTCTAGAAAGCTTGTGTGTTGGTACATTTTATATTCAATTTTTTTTTTTTTTTTTTTAAACATTGAAGTCCAATACTGCCTATGCTCAGCAAGATACTCACCTTTTTAGCAGCCTAAACCCTTATCTTCATGAAAGATAAATATTTATAGGATTTGTCTTCCTTGTTAGAAGGAAGTGAAAATAGATCTATATTTTTAAAAGGAATTTTCTGCTTTGGTCAATCCATATGTAATAGAAAAGCCCCATAGCTTATCACAAAGTGCCCTCCTGTTGGGACCCCAGAGATCAGCTCTAATCATTGCATAAACCTGGCAGTGTTTACATTTCCTACAGTGCCACCACAGGAGAAATTAAGTATTACACAATCCCCCATTGTATATCTGTACAGCTAAGGCAGGATAAGTCCTCCATAGGGGTAAGGGAAGACATTCTTTGTAACCATTTAGGATATGAAGACCCCAAACAAGGCGAGGCCGTTCCAGTCCTATAAAGCGAGAGGACCCTTGGAGAAAATGCCAATTAGAGGGGTAGTCCCAATAAACAAATAGTTGGGATCTTCGGAGCATGTACAATAAGTGGCAGCGCAGCCACCTCTACAGCCTTATTGAGGTGTATAGGATACTTGGTCAAACAGTCGCCTTGGATATGTTCGGGCGAGGTTTGGACCACCTATTCAGACCAGGAGCGCGATGAAGTCATCACAGCGCTAAAGACCCAAATTGTTTATCAAGGTCATGCACCAGCCACAGATTAAGCCAGGGAAACAAGAAACAGCTGGTTAAGAGACCAGGTAGGGTGGATCCATACAGAGTGACTGGCAAGAATATCAGGTTATGCTGGCTGTGGCAAGGGGCACTGTGGCTACCACTCTTGTAGAGGTAGGAGGCAGCGGCAGCACTGTGGCTACCTCTGTTGTGTAGTGGGTGGCAGGGCACACAGAAGTGTGGAGGGAGTGGCAGTGGCACTGCGGTTGCCACTGTTGTGAAGAGAAGAGACAGTGGTGGTACTTCGGTTGCCACTGTTGTGGAGGGAAGGGGCAGTGGCGGTACTGTGGCTGCCAGTGTTGTGGAGGGAGTGGCGGTGGCACTGCGGCTGCCACTGTTGTGAAGGGAAGGGGCAGTGGTGGTACTGTGGCTGCCAGTGTTGTGAAGGGGAGGGGCAGTGGCCATAAAGCGGCTGCCAGTGTTGTGGAGGGAAGGGGCAGTGGCGGTACTGCGGCTGCCACTGTTGTGGAGGGAAGGGGCAGTGGCGATACTGTGGCTGCCAATGTTGTGGAGGGAAGGGGCAGTGGTGATACTGTGCTTGTCACTGTTGTGGAGGGAAGGGGCAGTGGCGGTACTGCGGCTGCCAGTGTTTTGGAGGGAAGGGGCAGTGGCGGTACTGTGGCTGCCACTGTTGTGGAGGGAAGGGGCAGTGGCGATACTGTGCTTGTCACTGTTGTGGAGGGAAGGGGCAGTGGTGATACTGTGGCTGCCACTGTTGTGGAGGGAAGGGGCAGTGGCGGTACTGTGCTTGTCACTGTTGTGGAGGGAAGGGGCAGTGGCGGTACTGCGGCTGCCAGTGTTGTGGAGGGAAGGGGCAGTGGCGGTACTGTGGCTGCCACTGTTGTGGAGGGAAGGGGCAGTGGCGATACTGTGCTTGTCACTGTTGTGGAGGGAAGGGGCAGTGGCGGTACTGCGGCTGCCACTGTTGTGGAGCAAAGGGGCAGTGGCGGTACAGTGGCTGCCACGGTTGTGGAGGGAGGGGATGGTGGCGGTACAGTGGCTGCTACTGTTGTGGAAGGAGAGGCGGAACTGTTTCTGCCACTGTTACTATGGTGAAAAAGCATTTCTCAGCAAAAGAAAACAATTTCAATTAGAATCGCAGATGTAAAATAATGACTATTCAGCGGTATCGCTCGCTGCTTCAGGTCTTCTTTCAATCTGTCTGAAGACTGGCAGACTGTGTCACTGTTAAATAAAGTATCTATTTCTACAGAAATGTAATCGCTCCCTGCGAACGTTCACGTCAGCACCGTTTCCAAAGCAGAGGCGTCTTCAAATACAGTGAGGCACAAACTGAAGGATCGGGGTACAAAAGCAAACAAAGCACCAAGGAAGGGCACCGATCTCATAGCAGAAGGTTAGAGGGCACCAGGATCTGTTACTGATCACCAGGGGCCCATAAATAAATTACAGGAAGATGATGAATGCGGCGGCGATAGAGTTTCAAAATGACTCGACAACAAAGTAACCAGGAACAACATGAAACACGGGTCTGGGCTACAAGAAATGTGAAACAATGTGCAATCCAATGCAAGTCACTAGTAGTAATGTTTTATGGCGGACAAGTCTTTGGCTTACCGGAGGCGTTTGGTAACGATCATGTAGTTTGCTACGTTGCCACATAAGTGATTATCAGGCCCAATTTATGGATACATTGCCTTGACACAATTAAGCAGCCTTGTACCTCGAAGCAAATTTTGTGTCAAACTTCGTAAAGCTAATCTGTAGACGTTAATGTCTGTATTTATGGCCAACCGCTATCGAACGAGGCTTCTCCAAGTATCAGGACATCTCCTTCTCAGCCCAGAGTGGAGGAAACACAAAAGGAGGAAGACAAAAGGGTCAGATCATAAGCAACTTTTCCAGTCTTACAGATGTCTAGTATGGGGGGGGCACCGTGACCGTCCCTGCTAAGGGGGCATGAGACACCATAACGATTTCTACCATAATGAACGTTCATTGTTTTTTGTTTGTTTTTCTTTTTCAGCATTCAAGTCTGAGAAACAAGCAAAAAATGTTTTTTTGAAGATGGATCCATTTTCATATCAGCCTGTACCCCAGCAATCATACATTTATCATCTTGAAAGGGACAGATCTGCATTTCAAGGCAACGTGGCTACAAAATGTAGTGCGTGTTTCCAGTAAACCACATTTGGAAGTATTAATTCCAGATTTTGCCACACTTCTGTGCTGTGTAATGTATCCTCACTGTTTATTTAGGTGGCACACACTGGCCCGGCAGAGCATGTGAACTCTGGTCACGTGACCCTGATGACATCACAGGTCCTTTCTGCACTTGTATGTTGTTGCCAGCCTATGATTGGTTGTCGTTATACAGGGAGAAGAAGGACACGCCTCTGTGAAAACAAACGCCGTTAATGAGTTAACTAAAAGCTAAATGTTAAATATTTGATTGCCAATATCTCTGAAATGAAGAGGTGAAGTTAAAATAAAATAAATCAAAAATGTTTTTAAAACGTTTGGTAACAGGTACTCTTTAAATATGGGGGGGGATTATTGTGGTAAGCAAGTGGCAGTGTTGTAAAGGATAAATAGTGCATCAAATGATTAAATCATGAATAAATATTAAGAAAGTGAGCTACCACCAAGCTGAGACCAGATACCACAAATGCCAAATAAGGCAGACCATTGTTCCAACGTGTGCTACGTGATGCTTTATTGCATAGCAAGCAACTGTGTTATACGGTAGTGTGACCCAGGCTTAATGCGAGGAGATGGAGATCATCATCGCCATACTGAATCCTGTCGGTACTGGACTGGGAATGTGAAAATGGTTTATCTAGATCACTATATCGGAGGCTGAAAATTGTGCACTGGTTTTGGTGCACGTACCAGACTAATATGTCCAGGAACTGTCCCGATTCTCCTTCTCTATACCCTATAATCCACCCCATTTGTGTACAGTAGGTGGTTCCTTCTCATTAGCATTCTGCCAGCGCTATAGGTGCTAAAACTTTGTTTCCCCAAACTCAATGACTTGCCTTAGCACAGAGGTGATCTTTCAGTTCAGCCATGTCCATATGTAGTTTGACAGAAAAGAGAATTACCCACTTCTTGTAGACCCAGTCTCTATGGAAAGATAAAGACCTACCCCCATACATGCCAGACAGCTCAGCTAATTAGGATGATGGATTTTTATTAAACAGTGGACAGCAAGCGAGAAAAAAAAAAAAAAAAACTTGAGATGTTATTATGGCACAAAGTTAAAGGGGTTGTCCACTTTTTGGGGATTTACTTTTTTTTTTTTTTTTTTTTTTAACCTAAATGCACATATTTTGGCTAAAAAGTATTTTTGCTATTGGGCGGCATTAAAAATGATGCACAGTTTGCCTTTAATCTGTTTCACCGTCTTGCTGGATGCAGAAGGAGTTAACTGCGAGTTTGTCAGTGAGCCCACCATGTTAATTTGTCAGTCAGCGAAAGAAAAACACTCACCAAAAACTCATTGTTGAAAAGTAGCTTGAGGCTATGTGTACACGTTGCAGATTAGGCTTAGGAATTTCTGGTGCGGATTCTGCCTTTCCTGGCAGAAAGAGCACCTGCGGTTTTTGCTGCGGTTTTTTTGCGTTTTTGCTGCGGATTTTACCCCTGCGGCTTTCTATAATGGAATGGGTACAAAAACGCTGCAGATTCACAAAAAAGAAGTGACATGCTACTTCTTTTAAAATGCAGCGTTTCCGCAGCGGATTTTCCGCAAAGTGTGCACAGCATTTTTTTTTCTCATTGATTTACATTGTACTGTAAATCAATTGCGGATCTGCAGCGTTTCTGCACCTCAAAAAACGCTGCGGATCCGCAGAGAATCCACAATGTGTGCACATACCCTTATCTGCAGTCCCATGTAAACCAATGATGAGGCATCTTGAGGATTGGTGCTTAGTGACAAACTCCGCTCTGCTACATCAGATCAGAATAATCTGCTACCTAGTGACATCTCCCCGCTGGAGGACAGCGCTCCGGCCTATTAATAGCATCGCGCTGTATGGCAGCGATCAGCGGCTGCGCCACCTATTTATACACAATAAGCAGGTGCAGAGCCGGTAATATCCGGCGTGACGTGAGGACGCGCTCAGCACATCTGCGGCTTATTCTGCTCCCTGGCTGCAGGGTGAGCGGCAGACGGTACAGCAGCAGGGAGGATTGGAGGGTCCGCTGTGCCCCCTACTGAGCGGCCACTCAAGGTAAAGACCAGAGATTATGGAGCCCGGCTAAGGACGCGGTAGTCACGGCACAGGAATAAACATCAGCGAGGAATATTTTAGGAGCCAGTGCAATAGGAAATGATATGGGGCAGCTCAAAGGGCTAGTATCTACAGAGAAGTGTCAGCCATATTGTGCAATCCGGAGAAGTCATTACGATTGTCGCCTCTACATTTTCTTATTCAGATTTTGCCTTGGAAATAAAAGACAAAATAGGGGTCGTCCTATGCAAAAAGTTCTAAAAAGTTCTAAAAAGTTTTGCCCACAATGAAAATCTACGGGGTATACTGACATTATTAAAAAACACAAGGAATTACGGAAAGTATCTGTATGAAAATTTAAGTCCTAATAAATGTTAAGGTCATAATGGCAGAGTGGATATAAATAGTATTAAAAATCCACAGGAAGACCGTGTGTGTTCAGTGACTGACGTCAGGTCCGCTCACCTTCACTGGTCTGGTTCACCCGCATCCGCTTCACGTTCTGTTTCTCCAACAGGTCCATCTTCTGCGGTGGGCAATGTGCTATACCCTGGCATATCTATCCCATGACACTACTCGCCAGGCTGCAGAGATGAAAGAAGGGAAATAGAAAGAGCATCAGCTTGTATCCTGATCAGAGCATACAAATCATCAGCAGTGCGGACCACTAAAGAGTAACCGTCAGTCAGAACCCCCCTTCATAAATAAATAGTGCACATAAAAAATAAGCATCTTAGTCATATCAAGGAATTCTGCCTCTTTCTCCTCCTGGACTGATCAGGTAAAATCTGTATTCAGTGAATATAGACTTTCCCCATTACCAAGATAGGAGATGACAGTTGGTGCTCAGAAACTTCTATGGAGAACTGTAATTTTCCAAGAACTTGCTTCAGAAGGTTTGTGTGTTCCGCTACCTCCTCCGTACAATTTTATCAGCACCAACTGTCACCTCCTCTCTCAGTAATGAGAAAGTCTGTATTCACTGAAGACACTTTTACATGAATTGGAATGAAAGCTCAGTCCAGGAGGAGAAAGAAGCAGATTACAAAGTTGCTTATTTTCATGAAAATAAAAAAGGGAAAATGACGGTCACTAACGAACCAGCCGGAATAATGAGAAGTCAGCACCCAATAACATTACACTGGACTTTTGTGTCCCAGCCTCACCCAGGACCATATTACATTGGGACCAGCACATTTTGCTGAAGCCAATAACAAAAACTAATATGGTTACATTCAAGTGAATGGGAGCGAAGCTTTAATACGAGACAAGGCGGCAAACACATGTGGGGCTACTACTAAGTGGTTACCAGAAGAGAAACAGCAGAAATCCTCACCAAACCCCTCTACTGCCGATTACAGTAACTTTGCCAATTTTCAACACGCACTTTATCAAATCACTTATCAATAGTATTCCTGCTATTATTCTGAGGCGAGTATGTATTTATTCTATGTGGGGGGCCGTCACACTGTACAGAGAACTATGCGGGGGCTGTCGCACTGTATGGAGAACTATGCGGGGGGCCATCACACTGTACAGAGAACTATGCGGGGGCCGTCACTGTATGGAGACCTATGCGGGGGGCCGTCACACTGTACAGAGAACTATGCGGGGGCCGTCACACTGTACAGAGAACTATGCAGGGTTTGTCACACTGTATGGAGAACTATGCGGAGGCCGTCACACTGTATGGAGAACTATGCGGAGGCCGTCACTGTATGGAGAACTATGCGGAGGCCGTCACTGTATGGAGAACTATGCGGAGGCCGTCACACTGTATGGAGAACTATGCGGGGGGCAGTCATACTGTATGGAGAACTATGCGGAGGCCGTCACACTGTATGGAGAACTATGCGGGGGGCAGTCATACTGTATGGAGAACTATGCGGGGGGCAGTCATACTGTATGGAGAACTATGTGGGGGGCCATTACATTGTATGGAGAACTATGAGGGCCGTCACACTGTGTGGAGAGCTATGTGGGGGCCGCTACAGTGTGTGGAGAACTATGTGGGGGCCGTTACACTGTATGGAGAGCTATGTGGGGATCACAGTTGGGGAATCATAATTCGGGGGGGGGGGGGGGTTTCAGGAAAAAGGGTACAGTAGGGTCATCATACCATGCATGTGGTCTATTGTTCGTGGTACAACCCCTTTAAGTTTGTATCAATATGAAAAGGTTCATCGTTCTATTTGGTGAGGAGGAAAAGTAGTCCCATCAGCCGGCGCCTGCTCTTACTTTTATCAGTTGAACAAAACTCAACATTGTCCTTTGCTAACGCTGATCGCATCACGAGCATGGGAGAATGATGAGAGCGGTCTTCAGCACCCGTCACCGGAGAACAGCGCTAACAGTACCGCTGCTTCCCAGGTGCCGATATCTGATACACTAATGACACATGGATGACATCTTATCTGTGTGCGGGACGTTTTGGGGCCTATGCTGTTAAAAAAAAAAAACGGACATGTCAGCTATTTTGCCCACGGACAAACGATCCGTGGAAACACACTGAAATGTGCACAGACCCCTTCATTTAAACCGGTCTACATGTGTAAGTGTCTCCGGTACGTGTGAAAACCGTCAGCAAACGTACTGGAGACACAGACGTCTGAATGAGTACCGAGAGATTTGGCACATCCTGCTAGAAGTTAGAAACTTTCTCTTACGCCAACTTAGTTTTGGCTTTACTAGGACCTTTAATCTGCACCAAACACTGGTGTATACTGGTAATAAGTTTAAAGAAAAAAAAAAAGGGGGTTTGGTACCATGTAGAAAAAATAAGCAATAGGTAATAAGTTTAGCACAAATTAATATTCCATTTTCGAGCTGAAAAATTAGAAGTGTGCAGCACACATGCCCATTGTTTTAAGCACAAGGACATTAAAATTTGCAGAATTCTGGGGTAAATTAAACAGAAAATAGGTGCAACAATTTAGTAAACGTGGGCTTTATGTTAAAACATCTTAAAAAAAAAAAAAAATCTGTTGTTGCCACTAGAGGGCGACAAGTGTACATAACATTGATTACCCTTTGAATAACTATTTCCAGCCTCCAGTGCTAATAAACTAATGTGGGGGGGAACACAAACCAAAGTGCTGCACTATAGAGTTTTGCAGGACAGCATGCTGTTAGTTTATTGTCGTCAATATTTATGGGGGAAAAAAAAAAAAAAAAACCACAAATACCTGCACTGCACAAATTGCTTTCTGGCTAAATATTCAGGTCACAAAGCTGGAGCTACAAGGCTGCAACACCCGAATTTGCTAGGAGTCACTGCCACACACCCCATAAAGAGACAGCACCCCGAAACTGTCTGAAAATTGAAATTTTGTTTTTTATCTTAACGCATGTGACAAGGCTTGTTAGAGGGTCGACATTGACTTTTAGGATTGCTACTTCTAATAGGTGGCGCTAGAGTTCTAGTCCTCTTCCTCTCTGAAGAGACAATTTGAATACTTTAATTTCTCAGCGGAGCATTGCATGACTTAAAAGTCTCCTCACCTTGGCAGGTCACTCTCTGCAAGGAGAAACGTTGCCCCTTGGACACCTGTAAAAATTAAATATGGATAATTTATACAGGATCCAATTTTGGGGGGGGCGCACCTCATCCGAAATACAGAAGAGGTTAGGGAATGCTGATGCTGCTGTAATCACATGACTTTATAAGGCAGAAGATTCCGTAAAATAAATCGGCCATCTTGTCATTCCCAGTTTGGAGGGAATACAGCCGAAATAATCCAATCAATGGCGCAATCTATCTACCTATCCCAAGGGGTGAACCACTGACAAATGCAGAACTGCACAAAGCCACCACCCAGATATTCTGTACACAGATTTACATGAAAGGTCGCATTTAATGTTTTCTGATGATTCCGAATAATTAACCTCTCATAGAATTCCATCCACCTATAATGATCGGATGCCATGTTACCTGGCTCACACAGAAAGGCGAAACATTTCAGGCACTGAGTACACATTTCTGAAGAAGCGGGTTGCCTAGTAACCTAATGGAGAATTACAAGTTCTATATGCAATGGAAAGTGTGATTTTATTAGCCTTGACAGATATTTCTTCTCTTGCCATCGATCGTTTCTATTTCATGCAGTAAACTGGAATCAGATCTTGGGGCGACAAACTAACGGAGCGCAGACTAACCACAGAGAGACGTCGGCTCGTCAGGACCTAGGCCACCTCTCCCTTTCCTTAAAATATAAACCCACACGTTTATGGCAGAGATGGGAATCCTACTTTAAGAGGGTCTGTCACTTATCCTAAATATGTTAACCTGTCGTAAACGCCGCTCTTCTCCTGAATCTGGAGCAGTTTTCCTTTTGTTTCTACGCCTCTCCATTCCCGAGATACGGCTAGTCATATTTCGGCCAATCAGGCGTGTGTTCGAGGAAACGCCCACAGAGGAAAAATTGAAGACCAGGCCCACTTGTCTAAAAAGATCAGATTTTCTTGCAGGGAAAAGGAAGCCATAACTGAGGAATGGTAAGGCGCAGGAACAAAAGAAAAACGTCACCGATCTCAGGAGAACAGCGGCATTTACAACACATAAAAAAAAAAATCATATATAGGAGCAATTGGCAGGTCCCCTTTAAGGCTCTATAATGGGGTAGATTTTAACTTGGATTATAGCTACTTACAAGTTAATTTAGAGAAACAGCTTTTCCCTTCACACAGCACATCCTGGCATGTAACACTCCCTATGCCAGCTACACACAGCGCCATAGTGCACCCATATAGTGCTTTCCTCCTTTACAATGCATTTATGCCAATGGCCGTACTGCAATACTGTACCCAGAGAATACCAAGTGTCACCCAGCCCTGCGTCCTTGATATCCACTGCAATGCTGAACACCCCAATAGGGCTCCTTACAGCACGCAGCTGTCCTATATACGCGCAGCACGCAGCTGTCCTATATACGCGCAGCACGCAGCTGTCCTATATACGCGCAGCACGCAGCTGTCCTATATACGCGCAGCACGCAGCTGTCCTATATACGCGCAGCACGCAGCTGTCCTATATACGCGCAGCACGCAGCTGTCCTATATACGCGCAGCACGCAGCTGTCCTATATACGCGCAGCACGCAGCTGTCCTATATACGCGCAGCACGCAGCTGTCCTATATACGCGCAGCATGCAGCTGTCCTATATACACGCAGCTGTCCTATATACACGCAGCACGCAGCTGTCCTATATACACGCAGCACGTAGCGGTTATATACACAGCATGCAGCGGATAGAAATATATTATATGAGATATATATATTTCATATATGAGACACATATGTATATATATTATTTCATACAGCGCTAGACAGCTTTAAAGCCGGTAATTCGATTGCCGGCTTTTGCCATCTCCTTCCTAAACCCGACATGATATGAGACATGGTTTACATACAGTAAACCATCTCATATCCCCATTTTTTTTTGCATATTCCACACTACTAATGTTAGTAGTGTGTATGTGCAAAATTTGGCCGTTCTAGCTATTAAATTAAAGGGTTAAATGGCGAAAAAATTGGTGTGGGCTCCTGCGCAATTTTCTCCGCCAGAGTAGTAAAGCCAGTGACTGAGGGCAGATATTAATAGCCTGGAGAGGGTCCACGGTTATTGGCCCCCCCTGGCTAAAAACATCTGCCCCCAGCCACCCCAGAAAAGGCACATCTGGAAGATGCGCCTAGTCTGGCACTTGGCCACTCTCTTCCCATTCCCGTGTAGCGGTGGGATATGGGGTAATGAAGGGTTAATGCCACCTTGCTATTGTAAGGTGACATTAAGCCAAATTAACAATGGAGAGGCGTCAATTATGACACCTATCCATTATTACTCCAATACTAGTAAAGGGTTAAAAACCACAGACCCTCTCCAGGCTATTAATATCTGCCCTCAGTCACTGGCTTTACTACTCTGGCGGAGAAAATTGCGCGGGAGCCCACACCAATTTTTTCCGCCATTTGACCCTTTAATTTAATAGCTAGAACGCCCAAATTTTGCATATACACACTACTAACATTAGTAGTGTGGATTATGCAAAAAAAAAATGGGGATATGAGATGGTTTACTGTATGTAAGCCAGGTCTCATATCATGTCGGGTTTAGGAAGGAGAAAGCAAAAGCCGGTAATTGAATTACCAGCTTTAAAGCCATCTAGCGCTGTATGAAGTAATAATATATATATATATATATATATATATATATATATATATATATATATATATATATATATATATATATATATATACACATATACATATACATATACACATACTAGATTGTGGCCCGATTCTAATGCATCGGGTATTCTAGAATATGCATGTCTCCGTAGTATATGGACAATGATGATTCCAGAATTTGTGGTAGATTGTGCGCGTCGCTGATTTGTCGAGGCAACCATTATGACATCATCGTCGATACTGTGCCCGTCGCTGAATCAGAAACATGAGATGTCTACGTCCTTTATGACATCATCGTCGCTGTGCCCGTTGCTGATTGGTCGAGGCCGCCAGGCGCGGGGTTTCTACGTCGATGCTGTGCCGGTCTCTGGTCGAGGCCTGGCGGCCTCGACCAATCAGAGAGCCGGGATTACATAGACATACATATTATTATATATATATATATATACACACACACATATACACACACAGCATGTAGCGGTTATATATACATGCAGCATGTAGCGGTAATATACACAATCACAGAGGAGAATTGGAAACAGACTATCCAGATAGCAGCCGCCCCGGTGTGATTGGATTATTGACATGCTATTGATCCCGAATGTTTTCTTGACCCATTATGAGAGGCTCATTAAATGACTCAATCTGACTGATAATTGACTCTGAAGAAGATCTCCACGTCCAGACGCCATCGATGGCCTCTGTTTAGAAGAACACACACAATGCTGTTACAGGAAAAAGTCGTTCACGCAATTCCTCAGATAGTAATGATTCTGTAAGACGAGCAGCTGTCACGTTGTCTTAGCACTAATCTGTCGTCATTCGTGGCGCCCAAATTGGAGACTTTTTTTTTTGCGAGATCTGATCCCAACATTAGCAATCAGGGGGCACAAGACCCTTCACTGTATTGGTAACATTTGTGAGCGAGGCTGGCTATCTGACTTATTTCAATGCCAAGCCAGCCCCTTTTGCTATCGATATTAATGCTGTTACAAAGAAGGGGGCTGGCTTAGTTAATGAACGGAGCCTGAGAGCCAGATCGTTCATGCAAGTCATTGGTCATATGATAGGTGAAGGGAATGAAAGGGTTAACTGTGCTGCCAGTGTTAAAAGAGAACAATGTCCAGGGATGCGGTTTATTTGTCAACGCGTTTCAGCAGTGCAGAATTAACCCTTTCATTCCTTCCACCTGTCATCCAAACCGTGGGTCCACAGGAGCCTTTTAGTGGGTGCACAGCATACCAGGTGAGTACCATCGCCCACATTCTCCCCATTGTTACTCAGATGAAACCCCATTTGTGCTTTATTATTGCACTTATTTCCCCAAACACTGCTCATATGATAACACTTAATCTGGTCTTATCCGGGCACACCTGTACAGTAGATTGCAATTAGATAACATTTCATACACAATAGAGCAGATTTTAGTGCTGCTGGACAAAACCTGTAGAAATGCCTTGTCCTGCTGCTGCAACAATAAAACTGTTTTTGGTGCACATACCAGTCCAATCTGTCCAGAAACGGTCACAATTCTAAAGTTCTTTAGCTTGCCATACACAGTCTTTTCAATTGGCATCTTTTCTGTATCAGCACTCTGCCAGCACTATAGGTACTTGAGTTTCCTTTTTCACTTACAAGCATTCCCAAATGGCTGGCCTGCCCCAATTATACAGTTCGCCCTTCTACTATACCTGCATGTAGTTAGGCTACTTTCACATTTACGTCTTTTGAAATCCGTTGCAATGCGTCGTTGTTGGAAAAAAACGCATCCTGCAAAGTTGCTGACAAGATGCGTTTTTTTTTTTTTTTTTTTCACAAAGACGTGTATTACCAACGCATCGCGACGTATGGACACGTTCCATACGTCGTGCACTGGATGCACCGGTATCGCGTCCGCTGCCCATAGTAAACTCCCAAGGAGGAGGGGGTGGAGTTACGGCCGGGCATGCACGGTAAGAAATGCAGGATGCGACATATGAAAAAACGTTCCCTTGAACGTTTTTTTCGTGACGACGGTCCGCCAAAACACAACGCATCCAGTGCACGACGGACGCGACATATGGTCATACGTCGAGATCCGTCGGCAATACAAGTCTATGGGAAAAAAAACGCATCGTGCGGGCACATTTGCAGGATGCGTTTTTTTTCCCAAAACGACACATTGCGACAGAGGCCAAACGACGCAAACTGGCCTCTTTCACACTTCCATCTTTCAGCTCCCGTCATAATCCGTCGTTTATTGAGAATGGAAGATCCTGCATTTTCCTATAGACTTGTATTAGCGACGGATTGTGATGGATGGCCGTCCGTTTCATCCGTCTTTCGCTGGATCCTGCATAAAAAAAACGGTCCGTCCGGCATAAAAAAACATTCAGAGGAACGTATTTTCTGCATGTCGGAAAATCAGTCAGCGATGCTTTCTGCGCTGCCCGTCAATGGCTACAATAGTAGCCTATGAGCGCAGGTTGCGTCACTGCCTGTGAAAAGCAGGAATCCAGTGACGGGTCCCGTCTTTTCAAAGAGCATGCGAGGAAGAATTTCCCGTCATTCTCTCTCGCTCTCTTTTTACTATTTATGCTACCTATGCAGCATCAATAGTAACAAGATATAATGTAAAAAATTTTTTTTTTTTTTTTTTTTTAAATAAATCGCAATATCCTCACCTACCGGAGTCCTGCGCAGCGATGCTCCCGGCAGCTAGCGTTTATAGTGATACATTGCGAAATCTCACGAGAAGTCGCGGTCTCGCGAGAGCAGCGGTGGAGATCCGGCACTAGATCCTGGGGATGGGGGGGGGGGGGGGGTCAGGGCACCCCACTAAGGATAGGTCATCAATATTTTATGACTGGACAACCCCTATAAGTGTTCCTGCTCCCCAATATATAGGACATATATACCCCACACAGCGCGTGTCTCCCATGTACGTCCCAGCTCCCACACCATAGTCCAAGTCATCAACATATTCTAATTATGGAGACAGAGCTCCCCAGCTGCAGCCCGGCCATCCATTACCGGTGCTCTGGCCGCTTCAGTCACTAAACACTAATTGGCAGCTAATGTCCATTGAATGCCAGGCAATGTGAACGCTGATGACCCGACTCCAGATGTTCCAGCTTCTCCCAGTGACCAACACCCCACCATGTCCTGCTGACCTCATCAGTAGGAAGGATTGTCTGGGAGAGAACAAGCGGTCAGGTATCACACGCCGTGAGCAAGATGTGGTCACCCACAAGCGGCACATTTACACCAGACATTAATAATCTACGCATGGATAGCCCAAGATCTTTCGGCATCATTTTATTCCTGCCGCTTCCCTGAGAAATGTGCCATCCAGTTCCATCGACATGGCCCTACATATGGTCTGTACCGAGGAGGTGCGACTCTCAGGATCCTCGGGGGCGTGTCTTTAGGATGTTCCGCCCAACTACCCCATGAGCCACACCCCCTCAGTAAAAAGACAATTAGGCTCTAATCTTATGAGGAGAGGAACATTTGATGCTGCGTATTTTCACTCAAAAATGCATTGTCTTATGGGTATAGTACAGTGGATGGGATTTATAGAATGCTAGTACCCACTGCCTTTCTTTTTTGCTCAGCGTATACTGACCCGTGGTACGCTTTTCAAACCCGCAACTTGTTAATTTCTCCTGCGGGTATGCTGAGTTTTACATGCGGATTTTACCCATAGACTTGCACTGGATGAGGAAAATCTGGTACAAAAGGGCAAAGCAGCTTTATTTAAAACATCACTTGCCAAACAAAAAGCATCAAAAAGAAAAGAAAAAAAAAAGCAAGTAACCTTATAGGTGCAGAAAATTTTCTGCAACATCAAAAGCTCATCACAGGATCGTAGTCTAAAAATCAGAACAAAATGAAAAGCCCATCATCCTAAAACTGTATGGCGGATTCAAAAAATAGCGACACTATCAACCTTCTGATGGATCCTCTTTAAGGCTACGTTCACAACGCAACGCATGCAAAACGCTGTGTTTTGTGACGCATGCGTTCATTTTTATAGCGCAAAAAAAAAATGCAACAAGCAGCGTCCTCTGCGCCCTGACGCTTGCGCCCAAATAACGCATGCGTCACAAAACGCAACACAACGCATGTCCATGCTCCCCCATGTTAAATATAGGGGCGCATGCGTCGCCGCGGTTGCGCCTGACGCACCGCAAATGTGAACGTAGCCTAACCCCTTCATGACCTTGGGATTTTCCGTTTTTTCCGTGTTCGTTTTTCGCTCCCTTCCTTCCCAGAGCCATAACTTTTTTATTTTTCCGTCAATATGGCCATGTGAGGGCTTATTTTTTGTGAAACGAGTTGTACTTTTGAACAACATCATTGGTTTTACCATGTCGTGTACTAGAAAACGGGAAAAAAAATTTCAAGTGCGGTAAAATTGCAATCCCACACTTGTTTTTTGTTTGGCTTTTTTGCTAGGTTCACTAAATGCTAAAACTCACCTGTCATAATGATTCTCCAGGTCATTACGAGTTCATAGACACCAAACATGTCTAGGTTCTCTTTTATCTAAGTGGTGAAAAAAAATTCCAAACTTAGCTAAAAAAAAAAAAAAAATTGCGCCATTTTCTGATACCCATAGCGTCTCCATTTTTCATGATTTGGGGTCAAGTGAAGGCTTATTTTTTGCGCGCCGAGCTGACATTTTTTATTGATACCACTTGTGTACATACCGTACGTTCTTTTGATCGCTCGTAATTGCATTTTAATGCAATGTCGCGGAGACCAAAAAAAGTAATTCTGGCGTTTCACATTTTTTTTTCTCGCTACGCTGTTTAGCGATCAGGTTAATGCTTTTTTTATTGATAGATCGGGCGATTCTGAACGTGGCAATACTAAATATGTGAAGGTTTGATTTTTTTTTTTTTTTTTTTGTTTTATTTTGAATGGGGCGAAAGGGGGGCGATTTAAACTTTTATATATTTTTTTTTTTTTTTTACTTTTGCCATGATTCAATAGCCTCCATGGGAGATTAGAAGCTGGCACAACTCGATCGGCTCAGCTACATAGCAGCGATCATTAGATCGCTGCTATGTAGCTGAATTGCAGGCTTGCTATGAGCGCTCACAGCAAACCGGCATCAGTAACCATAGCGGTCTCAAGGACCTCTATGGTTACTATGCAGACGCATCGCTGACCCGAACCCCCCACCCCCATGTGACGGTGGCCGGAAGCGCGGGTTACATGCCGCTGTCAGTGGCATTTAACTAGTTAATAGCGGCGGGTGGATCGCGATTCCACCCGTCGCTATTGCGGGCACATGTCAGCTGTTCAAAACAGCTGACATGTCCCGGCTTTGATGCGGGCTCACCGCCGGAGCCCACATCAAACCAGGGGATCTGACCTCGGACGTACTATCCCGTCCGAGGTCAGAAAGGGGTTAAGGCTGCCGTCACACAGTCAGTATTTGGTCAGTATTTTACTGTATTGTATTCAGTATTTGTAAGCCAAAACCAGGAGAGGAACAATTAGAGGAAAACTATAATAGAAACATATGCACCACTTCTGTATTTATCACCCACTCCTGGTTTTGGCTTACAAATACTGATGTAAAATACTGACCAAATACTGATGGTGTGACAGCAGCCTAAATGTGAGTTTTTGAAATCCAAACCTAGGAGTTTCTCCCAATTTTCTGCCATGTTTTCCATGCATTTTGAACTTTTATTGAACTTTTATTTTATTGAACTTTAACTCGTATAGTAATCAAGTTTTACTTTTAAGCCTATAATGAAATATAAAATGTACTACGTAGAGTGAGTTTACGTCTGTAGCATTTTTTTTATTTATTTATATATATATATTTTTTAAATGTACCATGCTATGTGCATTGCCTTTTACTTTATTTTTTCCATAGGACGAGTCAAATACCAAAAATGCATATTGTTCAAATACAACAAAATAAGGTCACCAAAAATATTAAAAACACTAAAACAAAAACCCATGCACTTGAAGGAGGCCCAACGTTACGTGTTGTAAGGGTATGTGCACATGGAGCCTTTTTGCAGCAATTTCAGGAGCAGCAACTCAAAGCCATCGATATATCAAAGCAATGACGCCAGAATTTGGGGCGTTAACCACTTTCAAAGTAAAAAGTTTCTCGCGCCGGAAATCTCATTCCAGTCCCTGACTGGAGGAGTAAGATTCATTTTGATGTATGCCCGACGTGGCCAGAGAGCGTGTTCCTAAAAACGCAATGTGAAAGCATCCTTGGCAGAAAAAAAAAAAAAAACGCAAATTGGTGCAGATTTTTCTGCATCATTAAGAGTGTGTGCACACGTTGCAGATTGAGAAACCTGAAGTGTCATGCACACCTTGAGCATTTTTGACTTGCAGATTTGGTGCAGGAAATAATCTGCAGCATGTCAGATCTGTGTTTTTCACCCATTGAATGCACTGAAAAAAACGCACACATTGTTTTTAATTCCAAATTTTCCTGCCAATAGAGGCAGAAGTGGTGCAGAAAATTCTGCAATCAAATACTCAATGTGTGCACATAGCCTAATAAGCCTGGGTGAAATCTGCAGCAAAAACGCTGAAAGAATCGACATGTTGTAGATTTAAAGCTGCTGCAAATCTGCAAGCCACAAATAAGCAATGTGTGCATGAGACATTAGGACCTTTTTTTTTTTTTGGCTGGCATCAGAAAACCCTTCAGGTTCTGTGACAAATCTACACACAAAAAAACAGCAAAAACGCCACGAGTGCACACATCCTTAGGCTATGTTCACACGTTGAGTTTTTGCAGCTTTTTTTCATGCAAATTTTCAGCTGCGTTTCACAGTACCAGCAAAGTCTGAGATTTCAGAAATTTCATGCACACAGCTCGGCTTTTTTTCCTGATTTTTTTGTCAAAGAGCTTGGTTTTTCCAAAATGCAGCATGTCACTTCTTTCAGTATTTTTCACCCATTGAAAGCAATGGATGGTGTGAAAAACGCAGGCATCAGGTTTTGCTGTGTTTTGGGGGCCAAATCTGATTAAGTTCAGATTTTTTTTTATGCAATAGATTTTATCAGCATGCACAAGAGACAAATGAACCCTGACAAAAACGTACCAATAAAAATGCAGTAAAAATGGAAAAAAAAAAAAAAAATTGCTTTAGAAGCAGCTTAAACTTTGCTTTAAAAAAAAGCAAAGAAAAAAAAAAGCGGACCATAGCCTTACAGAAGGTATTTTGCCATAAAGTATTTGGCTTTTAAAAACATCACTGTAGAGATACTGCTAAAAACGGATTGAATCTGGCAGTATACGTATTTACGGTTTTCTTCTATAACGGTCTTGAAGTAAAGGTAAAAAGTAATCTTAAGAAGGATAATGCAGACATGAAGGATGAGAAAAAGATCTGGATCTCGTCCATAGCCGGTCATTTAATCATTTAACACGAGAGTCAGGACTCCAGTCTCCTGGACAGACTCAAAAACTAACGACTACCATCAAGAAAAACAACCAATCTGAATAGCCAAACAAAGGGAACTTGTATTATCACCATATTTATAACTGATAGTATAACTTTTCTACTAATAATACAGAGAACAGGCAGCGCCTTACTCACCAACACAAGCTCACAATACCAAAGCAGTATAGGGTTCAGCAGACGCCCATGATAAAGGCGTGGGCAGCACAGGTGCAAAATACTGATGAAACAACCAGTCACACACCTGCTATACATGGAGGGGGAGGGCGTCTAGTATAAGGCCAGATGTTTCCGGTACCGGAAGAAACGGTCCCGGAGCTATCCGTGTCCGAGTGTGCATGTAGGCCATCCGTGTACTGAAACAATTTGTTTCAATTTTAACCCTATGACTTTATAAAAAGCACACGGACAGCATCCGTGTGCGGTACGTGTTTACAAGCACCCATTGACTTCACCCATTGACTTTAAAGGGTCCGCGTGATCCGCGCGCTCCCACGAACACTGACATGTCTTCGTGTTTTGCACACGGACACACGGTCTATGAAAACACGCTGACATTTGCAGAGACACATTTATTTTAATGTGTCTACGCACGTGTGTCAGTGTCTCCGGTACGTGAGGAAACTGTCAGTACACGTACCGGAGACACTGACGTGTGAAACCAGCCTTAGCCCGGGGTCACACTAGCGTGTTTTACGGACGTATGAGAGACGCAGAAAATATGCATTGCACACGGTACAATGATTCTCTATGGCCCAGCTCCTCCTATCTGCCGTATTTTACGCATCCGTATTTTACGGTCTTGTACGGCCGTAGACAATCGCAGCATGCTGCGTTTGTGGGCGTATTGCGCAAATAAATCGCCAATGAAAGTCAATGGGTGAGAGAAAAATACGGATTACACACGGACCAACAGTGTGACTTGCGAGAAATACGCAGCGGTGTGCTATAGAAAAGCCGGCAATTCAGTGCGGTGTACAGTAAAATCACACTGACAGGTTAGAATAGAATAGCTAAAATAAATGTCTACACATAGTATAGGGGTATATATATATATATATGTCAGTGAGACATATATATATATATATATTTTATTTTTTTATTTCACACAGCGCTAGATAGCAGAAAAGCCGGTAATTCAATTTCCTGCTTTTGCTATCTCCTTCCCAAACTTGAAAGGATATGAGACATGGTTTACATACAGTAAACCATTTCATATCCCTTATTTTTTTAACATATTCCTCACTAATAATGTTCCAAGTGTCTGTGTGCAAAATTTGGGGGCTCTAGCTGTTAAAATAAAGGGTTAAATCGCGGAAAAAACTGGCGTGGGCTCCCGCACAATTTTCTCCGCCAGAGTGGGAAAGCCAGTGACTAAGGGCAGATATTAATAGTCTACTAACATTAGTAGTGAGGAATATGCAAAAAAAAAAAAGGGGATATGAAAAGGTTTACTGTATGTAAACCATGTCTCATATCCTGTCGGGTTTGGGAAGGAGATAGCAAAAGCCGGCAATTGAATTACCGGCTTTTCTGCTATCTAGTGCTGTATGAAATTATATGTGTGTGTGTCTCACTGACATATATATATATATATATATATATATATATATATATAGACTGTATATATGTTTTCACGAATATTTGAGCCCAAGGATCCATTGTATGTCCGTTTTGCAAGCCGGCGAGAAAATCTCGCTGTACGGATGTCATGCGCATTACATACGGAGGATGACATTCGCAAAATACGCTGCGACACCCTGCCTACAGATGACATACGGATCACTATTTTGGGAACATTTCTGCGTATTACGCATGTAAAATACGGACCGTATTTCCCTACGCTGAGTGTGACCCCGGCATTACACTGTGTAATTCCAAGGCCACGTTCACACATTCAGTATTTGTTCAGTTTTTTACCTCAGTATTTGTAAGCCAAAGCCAAGAGTGGAACATTGAGAGGAAAAGTAAAATAGAAACACGTCACCGCTAGTGATGAGCGAGTATACTCGTTGCTCGGGTTTTCCAGAGCACGCTCGGGTGGTCTCCGAGTATTTGTGACTGCTCGGAGACTTAGTTTTTGCTGACGCAGCTGCATAATTTACGGCTGCTAGGCAGCCTGAGTACATGTGGGGGTTGCCTGGGAACTCATCACTAGTCACCACTTCTGTATTTTTCACCTACTCCTTGTTTTGGCTTACAAATACTGAGGTAAAATACTGACCAAATACTGAACGTGTGTGACCATGGCCTAATACTAGACAACCTCCCCTCCATGAGTGGTCGTTGTGTGAGTGGTTGTTTCATCAGTATTTTGCACCTGTGCTGCCCACGCCTTTATCATGGTGGTCTGCTTGCTGCAACCTGTGTTGGTGAGTACATCTACCTTTTCTCTGTGATGTATTTTAGAATTTAGCTCCATTCTCAGTCAATTATATTATCGTTAGATAAGATTTAGGGTTTCCTATGAAGTTGAAAAAAATGCTATATATTTGTCTTAGGCTAAGTTCACATTTGCGTTCAGCAGCCCTGCGTACCTATCTTTAACATTGGGTACACAGGGACATGCGATGTATGCATATGCGGCGTTTTGATGTGCCCGCCAACCGCACCGGAATGCAACTTGTTGATCACCCCTCCTAATCCCTCTATATGGGAACCCAGGTCATAGGATGATGAATAAAATAATATCTTGATATCCGCGATCCGATGTCTTATTCCTGAGAAATCCACGTTTTTCTTAATATGTAAATGAGCAGTTAAGATCTATGGGCCGGACATAGATTTCCCCGAGAATCTGGAAACGTGGATTTCTCTTGAATAAGGCTATGCTCACACGCTGTGGATTTTGCTGCGGATCCGCAGCGTTTCCGCAGCTGCGGATCCGCAGTGGTTTCCCATGCATTTTACAGTACAATGTAAACCTATGGGAAATGCAATCCGCAGTGCACATGCTGTGGAAAAAAACGCGCGGAAACGCAGCGGTTTACATTCCGCAGCATGTCAATTCTTTGTGCAGAATCCGCAGCGGTTTTACACCTGCTCCATAATAGAAAACCGCAGGTGTAAAACCGCAGTGGAATCCGCACAAAAACCACGGTAATTCCGCAGGTAAAACGCAGTGCCTTTTACCTGTGGTTTTCACAAATCCGCTGCGGAAAAATCCGCAGACCTCAAGAATACATGTGCACATACCCCAAGACATTCAATTTCCCATGACCTACATGCCCATATAGACGGCTTAGGGGGGCTCATCCTACTGACAGATTCCCTTTAACCAGAGACTAACAAAAATCAAAAAAACTGGCCGTGTCGGCCGGATGCAGGAATGTGCTGTATTGCTCTAGTATTTTTTAGGAATCCTATTCTTTGCATTACTACTATAAATGTGCCGTATAAGCAGAAACCTCCCAATATTCTACATTATAAAATCATCTTTCTGTTGAAAATTCAAGTGGACTAAAAGCCTAAAATAACCAAGTGCGGCACAGCAAAACAATGTGATCTAAAACATATGGGGGACGGCTATATTAAGAAATTGGCTCTTCGCACCAGACTTCGTCTTTGTTACAGTAAGTAAAGAACAGGCTCAATAATTAGAGCTGAAAACTACACATGTAGCAGTGAGCATTTGCCATTTAGGATCTGTTCACATGTAGCGCAAATACTCTGCTGCGGAATTGTGTGCAAAGAATCTACATCGTATTGTAGCACCAGCAAAACAGGTGAGATTTTACCAAATCTCCTCCAAGATTTTCAGTGGATTTGTATTCAAGGCCTGTCCCACACGTCCAGATAATACCGTAACCGGAAAAATCGGTACCGGAATTGTCCGTGTGCTCACGTGGCACATCAGTGTGGCACACGAGCGGCAGCCGTGTGCCGCCCGTGTGCCAACTGGGTACCACATGGACCGTGCAGGAGACAGCGCTACAAGTAAGCGCTGTCCCCTGCTTTGGGTGCTGAAGCCCCATTCATTTCTTCTCTCCAGCAGCGTTCGCTGGAGCGAAGGAATGAAAAATCTTCTTTTTTTTTTTTGCGGTGTAAATAAAGTTCCCTGTAACCCATAGGGGTGGAGCCGCATATTCATCACTGTAATAAGCGGCACCACATGACCGCTCATACAGGAAGAGCTGCGACGCTGAGAGGAAGCATCGAGGGAGCTAGGTGAGTATTTTCTTTCCAGCGGGTGGGCGCACAGGGGATGGGAGGGGGTGGGACAGGGTTGGTTACAGGGAACTTTATTTACACCGCAAAAAAAAATATGATTTTTCATTCCTTCGCTCCAGCGAACGCTGCTGGAGAGAAGAAATGAATGGGGCTTCAGCACCACAAGCTGGGGGGACAGCGCTTACTGTAGCGCTGTCTCCTGCACGGCACACAGACTGCACACGGACAGCATCCGTGTGCGGTACGTGTAATCCGTGCACTCCCACGAACACTGACATGTCTCCGTGTTTTTCAAACGGACACACGGTCCGTGAAAACACGCTGACATGTGCAGAGACACATTGATTTTAATGTGTCTACGTGAGTCAGTGTCTCCGGTACGTGAGGAAACTGTCACCTCACGTACCGGAGCCACTAACGTGTGAAACCGGCCTAAAGGTGTATTCCCATGTCCAAGATCCTATCCCAATATGCAGTAGGTGTTATAATAATAATATTAGCAAATACCTCCAAATAGAAATGTAGTATAGTTCTTCTGATTCGCTATGTCTCTGTCCTAAAGTACAGGCATTGCAGGACCATAGGTATCCATGGTTACAACCACTGATATAGTGACAGCTAGTTGCTAGTGGTTGATATCTAAGGTCCTGCAATTCCTGCACATGAGGAAAGAGACTTTAGGAAAACTATGCTATATTTCTAATTGGAGGTACTTGTTAATAATAATAATAATAATAATATTACACCTACTACATATTGGGATAGGATCTTGGAGATGGGAATATTCCTTTAAGCTGTAGATATCATTGACTATAGTCGCGCTGTTGCACAAAGCAATGATAGGCTCGCTATTGTTTTTTTGGTTCCATTTAGGGGGTCCAATTGCAGCTTATTTTATATACTGAAGAGGCACAGTGGTTGCTTAATTTCTATACTGAGGTGCTTAGACTTTTTTTTTTCCAGGGATACAATGCTGACTTAAAGGGATGATGTCAACAGGATTTTGCTACCTCAGTTGAGAGCAGAATGAATATAGAGAAAGCTACCCTGATACTAACGATGTGTCACTTAGCTTACTGGGTTCAGCCGTTCTGACACAGTTCTTACATGCACTGCTGCTGTAGTCCAGTGGTGATAATCACCAGGTGATAAAACCTTCATTGTAAGTAAACAGCACACAGCCCGACACGTGACACATGGTTGAACCCCTACCTCATGCTGTCCTTAGACAACATGGCAACCTACTGACGGATTCCCTTTAAAAGGAACCTGAAAGCAGAATTTACTCTCATAAACTGTTGCTGTGTCCACCTCCTAATGACATTTGTAACAATAATGTCCTTATTATAAATGTGGCAAAATTGAAACGTAATCACTGCGATTGTCTTCCCGGACTAGTCCAGGGGTGCCATCACTCATCTCTGCCCTTCGCTGGCATCTTGTCCCCCCCCCTCCACAGTGTGATTGATAAACCAGTGTTTGCTGATAGAACGGGGAGGAGGAGCAGAGGGATGACTTGTTGTCCTCCTCCGTTCTCTCTGCGCACACTGGTTTATCAATCACGCCGTGAGGTGACGAGTTGTCAGCGAAGAGCAGAGATGAGTGACAATGATCCAGGACTAGTCCAGAGACCGAAACACTCAGATTAGACTTCAATTTTGCAGCTAATACAAAAACCCATGTATGGTAAGGACATTGCTCCAAACGTCATTAGGCGGCTGATTGAGCACTTTATGGGGGTAAATCCTGCCGTCAGGTTCCCTTTAACTGAATATGAGCTGATCTGCAATATCAGACAGCAGACACTAAAATATGACTCCACTTTGGTCCACCACTCTTTACTCTGTTCAGGACACTACAGTGATCAGCTATTACCAGATCCGGAAGGTTCCGGGTGTTGGATTTCCACTGACATGATTATTGCTGATATATCTAGAGGACGGTTCATCAATATAATAGTAGTGTAAAACCCTTTAAGATTACACTAGGTGATGTAGTTTACCACAGTACAAATATACATATATAGAACTGTGCAAAAATTGGGTTGTGGGACCATTCGGACCTCTGCATACAGTGTCCTCCCTTATGTTTAGTGGTGTCCTTTATTACATACAGTGTCCTCCCTTATTATATACTGGGTCCTGCTTTATTACAGTATACAGCGCCTCATGTCTTTGTGTCTGGTTTATTTGTTTAGGGGGTCTGTATTCATTTTAGGGTATGATGAATGGGGTCATAATTACTGTTTGTGAATGAAATGCCTCAGTTTGTACAGCTGTCTTCACCTGATGGCAGAATTATTTCAATGTCCCCTTCCAGAGGAGCATGCAAGGCATTTAAGTCTCCTCGCTCTGACATGCCAAGCCTGGCTTGTCACTCCCCACAAGGAGAAACGTTACCCCTTAGACCCCAATGTCCCCTCTCCAATTTATTATTCATAGGCATTTGGTATGTATATTGCCAAACACACCTATTCTCCATAACTACCACCGTCACTAATGTGTAGCATTGCGGTATTCTATAAGAAAGAATTGCTTTGCTGTAGATTTTTTGGGAGATTCATGGTTGAAGAATCTTGCCACGTGCGTCCTGTCCTTGCGACGAGTCGTAGAGGTCTGTGATCATTACCAAGATTTTTATCACCTGCAATACACACTGAAGATCCTACTGAACAGCCGCAATCGGAGATCTTGCAAATTCTTATAAATTAGTACATAAATTAGATTGGAAAATTCATAAAGATGCCGCCTATAGCTTTACAAAGATCTGATGGCATCCGTAACATAAGACCACATCTGCCACCTCTTTGTCTTGCCGGGAGCTAAACTTTCCACCGTCTCCCACAAGGACGCCGAGGCAAGACGTGAAATTTATATGCAACCGTAATCCATTACTAAGTTGACTGGGAGAGCAGAATATAAATGGTTTCCATAAATTGGGTGGACAGTAAATGTGAAATGTATCCTTAATCTCGGGGAGATAAACAGGTTTTCCTGGAGCCTATCACCTTATTAAACCGAATACTCATGCATACAAATTAGCAACAAGCAGTGACATTTCCAAGATGAAACCTTCTCATTTACAAACTATTCTGGAGCGGTTTAAAGCTGTCACATTCATTTCCCTCTACAGATCTTGTAAATGTCACAGATCCTAGAAGAGGGATGGCGGGAATTGTTTTTTTTAAATGTGCTGTTTTATTTGGTCCATGGGGAATCATCAATTGGTCACAGAGTGCGCCTGACATCTGCACTGATTATGTCTTCTACTTTCTCCTTTTCCATGAAGAGCTGATGAATCGTGCGTCTCAGAAGATGAGAAGGCCGGACCGAAGGCGCTTGGTGATGTGGGCCGATTGACTTAGCTCACATATACACCCACAGCCTGTTATCTTGCACCCAAAGTGTTATGCACCAGTGCTACAATCAGATCATGTACAGTGGGGCAAAAAAGTATTTAGTCAGTCAGCAATAGTGCAAGTTCCACCACTTAAAAAGATGAGAGGCGTCTGTAATTTACATCATAGGTAGACCTCAACTATGGGAGACAAACTGAGAAAAAAAAATCCAGAAAATCACATTGTCTGTTTTTTTTTAACAATTTATTTGCATATTATGGTGGAAAATAAGTATTTGGTCAGAAACAAACAATCAAGATTTCTGGCTCTCACAGACCTGTAACTTCTTCTTTAAGAGTCTCCTCTTTCCTCCACTCATCACCTGTAGTAATGGCACCTGTTTAAACTTATCAGTATAAAAAGACACCTGTGCACACCCTCAAACAGTCTGACTCCAAACTCCACTATGGTGAAGACCAAAGAGCTGTCAAAGGACACCAGAAACAAAATTGTAGCCCTGCACCAGGCTGGGAAGACTGAATCTGCAACAGCCAACCAGCTTGGAGTGAAGAAATCAACAGTGGGAGCAATAATTAGAAAATGGAAGACATACAAGACCACTGATAATCTCCCTCGATCTGGGGCTCCACGCAAAATCCCACCCCGTGGGGTCAGAATGATCACAAGAACGGTGAGCAAAATTCCCAGAACCACGCGGGGGGACCTAGTGAATGAACTGCAGAGAGCTGGGACCAATGTAACAAGGCCTACCATAAGTAACACACTACGCCACCATGGACTCAGATCTTGCAGTGCCAGACGTGTCCCACTGCTTAAGCCAGTACATGTCCGGGCCCGTCTGAAGTTTGCTAGAGAGCATTTGGATGATCCAGAGGAGTTTTGGGAGAATGTCCTATGGTCTGATGAAACCAAACTGGAGCTGTTAGGTAGAAACACAACTTGTCGTGTTTGGAGGAAAAAGAATACTGAGTTGCATCCATCAAACACCATACCTACTGTAAAGCATGGTGGTGGAAACATCATGCTTTGGGGCTGTTTCTCTGCAAAGGGGCCAGGACGACTGATCCGGGTACATGAAAGAATGAATGGGGCCATGTATCGTGAGATTTTGAGTGCAAACCTCCTGCCATCAGCAAGGGCATTGCAGATGAAACGTGGCTGGGTCTTTCAACATGACAATGATCCAAAGCACACCGCCAGGGCAACGAAGGAGTGGCTTCGTAAGAAGCATTTCAAGGTCCTGGAGTGGCCTAGCCAGTCTCCAGATCTCAACCCTATAGAAAACCTTTGGAGGGAGTTGAAAGTCCGTGTTGCCAAGCGAAAAGCCAAAAACATCACTGCTCTAGAGGAGATCTGCATGGAGGAATGGGCCAACATACCAACAACAGTGTGTGGCAACCTTGTGAAGACTTACAGAAAACGTTTGACCTCTGTCATTGCCAACAAAGGATATATTACAAAGTATTGAGATGAAATTTTGTTTCTGACCAAATACTTATTTTCCACCATAATATGCAAATAAAATGTTAAAAAAACAGACAATGTGATTTTCTGGATTTTTTTTTCTCAGTTTGTCTCCCATAGTTGAGGTCTACCGATGATGTAAATTACAGACGGCTCTCATCTTTTTAAGTGGTGGAACTTGCACTATTGCTGACTGACTAAATACTTTTTTGCCCCACTGTAACTATTCTGCACCAGCGCAGCCTGCTCGCCTCTTGCAGCCTGGCCACCCTCACAGCCTGCTCACTCTCGCCCCTCGCAGCCTGGCCGCCCCTCACAGCCTGCTCACCTCTCGCAGCCGGGCCATCCCTCGCAGCCTGCTCACCCTCGCCCCTCGTAGCCTGGCCGCCCCTTGCAGCCTGTTCACCCTCACCCCTCGCAGCCTGGCTGCCTCTTGCAGCCTGCTCACCCTCGCATCAGGCAGCCTGGCCACTTCTCGCAGCCTGCCGCCTCTCGCAGTCTGCTCACCCTCGCCCCTCGCAGCCTGGCCGCCTCTTGCAGGCTGCTCACCCTCATCCCTCGCAGCCTGGCCGCCTCTCGCAGCCTGCTCACCCTCACCCCTCGCAGCCTGGCTCCTCTTGCAGCCTGCTCACCCTCGCCTCAGGCAGCCTGGCCATCCCTCGCTGCCTGCTCACCCTCACCCCTCGCAGCCTGGCCGCCTCTTGCAGCCTGCTCACCCTCGCATCAGGCAGCCGGGCCGCCTCTCGTAGCCTGCCGCCCCTCGCAGTCTGCTCACCCTCGCATCAGGCAGCCTGGCTGCTTCTCGCAGCCTGCCGCCTCTCGCAGTCTGCTCATGCTCACCCTCGCCTCTCGCAGCCTGCCGCCTCTTGCAGCCTGCTCACCCTCACCCCTCGCAGTCTGGCCGCCTCTCGCAGCCTGCCGCCTCTCGCAGTCTGCTCACCCTCGCCTCTCGCAGCCTGCCGCCTCTCGCAGTCTGCTCACCCTCGCCTCTCGCAGCCTGGCCGCCTCTCGCAGTCTGCTCACCCTCGCAGCCTGGCCGCCTCTCGCAGCCTGCTCACCCTCACCCCTCGCAGCCTGGCCACCTCTCGCAGCCTGCTCACCCTCACTTCAGGCAGCCTGGCCATCCCTCGCAGCCTGCTCACCCTCGCAGCCTGGCCGCCTCTTGCAGCCTGCTCACCCTCACCCCTCGCAGCCTGGCCACCTCTCGCAGCCGCTCACCCTCACCTCAGGCAGCCTGGCCATCCCTCGCAGCCTGCTCACCCTCGCCCTCGCAGCCTGGCCGCCTCTTGCAGCCTGCTCACCCTTGCATCAGGCAGCCTGGCCGCCTCTCGCAGCCTGGCCGCCTCTCGCAGCCTGCCGCCCCTCGCAGTCTGCTCACCCTCGCATCAGGCAGCCTGGCCGCTTCTCGCAGCCTGCCGCCTCTCGCAGTCTGCTCACCCTTGCCTCTCGCAGCCTGCCGCCTCTCGCAGTCTGCTCACTCTCGCCTCTCGCAGCCTGCCACCTCTCGCAGTCTGCTCACCCTCGCCCCTCGCAGCCTGGACGCCTCTTGCAGCCTGCTCACCCTCACCCCTCACAGTCTGGCTGCCTCTTGCAGCCTGCCGCCTCTCGCAGTCTGCTCACCCTCGCCTCTCGCAGTCTGCTCACCCTCGCCCCTCGCAGCCTGGCCGCCTCTTGCAGCCTGCTCACCCTCACCCCTCGCAGCCTGGCTGCCTCTTGCAGCCTGCTCAACCTCACCCCTCGCAGCCTGGCTGCCTCTTGCAGCCTGCCGCCTCTCGCAGTCTGCTCACCCTCGCCTCTCGCAGTCTGCTCACCCTCGCCCCTCGCAGCCTGGCCGCCTCTTGCAGCCTGCTCACCCTCACCCCTCGCAGCCTGGCTGCCTCTTGCAGCCTGCTCAACCTCACCCCTCGCAGCCTGGCTGCCTCTTGCAGTCTGCTCACCCTCGCCCCTCGCAGCCTGGCCGCCTCTCTCAGCCTGCTCACCCTCACCCCTCGCGGCCTGGCCGCCTCTCGCAGTCTGCTCACCCTCGCCCCTCGCAGCCTGGCTGCCTCTTGCAGCCTGCTCACCCTCACCCCTCGCAGCCTGGCTGCCTCTTGCAGCCTGCTCAACCTCACCCCTCGCAGCCTGGCTGCCTCTTGCAGCCTGCTCACCCTCGCATCAGGCAGCCTGGCCGCCTCTCGCAGCCTGCCGCCTCTCGCAGTCTGCTCACCCTCGCCTCTCGCAGCCTGCCACCTCTCGCAGTCTGCTCACCCTCGCCCCTCGCAGCCTGGCCGCCTCTCGCAGCCTGCTCACCCTCACCCCTCGCGGCCTGGCCGCCTCTCGCAGCCTGCTCACCCTCGCAGCCTGGCCGCCTCTTGCAGCCTGCTCACCCTCACCCCTCGCAGCCTGGCTGCCTCTTGCAGCCTGCTCACCCTCACCCCTCGCAGCCTGGCTGCCTCTTGCAGCCTGCTCACCCTCGCATCAGGCAGCCTGGCCGCCTCTCGCAGCCTGCCGCCTCTCGCAGTCTGCTCACCCTCGCCTCTCGCAGCCTGCCACCTCTCGCAGTCTGCTCACCCTCGCCCCTCGCAGCCTGGCCGCCTCTCGCAGCCTGCTCACCCTCACCCCTCGCGGCCTGGCCACCTCTCGCAGCCTGCTCACCCTCGCCTCAGGCAGCCTGGCCATCCCTCGCAGCCTGCTCACCCTCACCCCTCGCAGCCTGGCCGCCCCTCGCAGCCTGGCCGCCTCTTGCAGCCTGCTCACCCTCGCATCAGGCAGCCTGGCCGCCTCTCGCAGCCTGCCGCCCCTCGCAGCCTGCTCACCCTCGCCTCTCGCAGCCTAGCCACCTCTTGCAGTCTTTACTAGTAGTTCACTGTTGCAGTCATCAGTGTCCGATCATTGAAGATCAAACCACTGAGAGCCCTGACGACTGCTAGATCAAAATCAAAGCACACTAGGAAAGTGGATAAGAAAGTTTAAGAGGAATTCCATGTAAGGAGAAACCCCCAGCTCCCATTGTCATTAGTTTATTAAACCTTTTCTTATGGAAGTACATGAACCTGCCACCATTACACTTCCAGCTTGATTTGCATATGATTTATATCCTATATTTCTCATGACCGGTGCATTGGACCTCTACAACGAAAGCTTTCACTTTTATTCGTAGGACAAACATACAACTACTTCCATACATAAAAACATGCTGACCGGTTCCCTCTACATCAGGGGTGTCAAACTGCATTCCTCGAGGGCTGCAAACAGGTCCTGTTTTCAGGATTTCCTTGTACTGGACAGGTGATAATTTAATCACCTACGCAAATAATGAGTTGGTGATTAAATTATCACCTGTGCAGTACAAGGAAATCCTGAAAACAGGACCTGTTTGCAGCCCTCGAGGAATGCAGTTTGGCACCCCTGCTCTACATGACCAGGTTTTTGCTACTCCATCTGAGATCAGCATGATGTAGGGGCAGAGACCCTGATTTCAGCAACGTGTCACTTACTGGACTGCTTGTTGCAACTTTGATAAAATCCTTGTTTTCTCTGCAGCAGATCTAGCAGTTCTCTGAATGCTGAGCCTTGCATAACCCCACCCACACCACTGTTTGACAGCTTTCTGTCTATGCACAGTGTACATAGAAAGGTGCCAATCAGTGGTGGGGTGGAGTTATACAGGGCTTATAAATATGGAGGACTACATGTCAGCAGGATTACTAGCCTTGTATTTATAAGCTCCTGTTGGAAAAACAGGGATTTAATCAAAACTGCAGCAAGCAGAACAGTAAAGTGATCTGTCCTTACATTATGCTGTTAACCAGAGTAGATGGTAAAAAAAAACAACAACCTGGCAACAGATTCCCTTTAAATAAGAAAATTACTAATCTTTTACTGACAGTTATCAGTATCTTAGTAGTTTCCTATGTGATATACAGTGCCTTGCAAAAGTATTCAGCCCCCTGGAACTTTTCAACCTTTTCCCACACATCATGCTTCAAACATAAAGATACCAAATGTACATTTTTGGTGAAGAATCAACAACAAGTGGAACACAATTGTGAAGTTGAATGAAATTCATTGATTATTTTAAATTTTTGTGGAAATTCAAAAACTGAAAAGTGGGACGTGCAATATTATATGGCCCCTTTACTTTCAGTGCAGCAAACTCACTCCAGAAGTTCATTGTGGATCTCTGAATGATCCAATGTTGTCCTAAATGCCTAATGATGATAAATATAATCCACCTGTGTGTAATCAAGTCTCCGTATAAATGCACCTGCTCTGTGATAGGCTCAGGGTTCTGTTTGAAGCACAGAGAGCATCACGAAGACCAAGGAACACAGCAGGCAGGTCCGTGATACTGTTGTGGAGAAGTTTAAAGCCGGATTTGGATACAAAATGATTTCCAAAACTTTAAACATCCCAAGGAGCACAGTGCAAGCGATCATATTGAAATTGAATAAGAATCATACCACTGCAAATTTACCAAGACCCGGCCGTCCCTCTAAACTTTCATCTCAAACAAGGAGAAGACTGATGAGATGCAGCCAAGAGGTCCATGATCACACTGGATCAACTGCAGAGATCTACAGCTGAGGTGGGACAGTCTGTCCATAGGACAACAATCAGTCGTACACTGCACAAATCTGGCCTTTCTGGAAGAGTGGCAAGAAGAAAGCCATTTCTCAAAAATATCCATAAAAAGTGCCGTTTAAAGTTTGCAACAAGCCACCTGGGAGACACACCAAACATGTGGAAGAAGGTGCTCTGGTCAGATGAAACCAAAATCAAACTTTTTGCCAAACGATATTTTTGGCGTAAAGGCGAGACAGCTCATCACCCTGAACACATCATCCCCACTGTCAAACATGGTGGTGGCAGCATCATGGTTTGGGCCTGCTTTTCTTCAGCAGGGACAGGGAAAATGGTTAAAATTGATGGGAAGATGGATGGAGCCAAATACGGGACCATTCTTGAAGAAAACCTGTTGGAGTCTGCAAAAGACCTGAGACTGGGATGGAGATTTGTCTTCCAACAAGACAATGATCCCAAACATAAAGCTAAATCTACAATGGAATGGTTCACAAATAAACGTATCCAGGTGTTAGAATGGCCAAGTCAAAGTCCAGACCTCAATCCAATCGAGAATCTGTGGAAAGAGCTGAAAACTGCTGTTCACAAACGATCTCCATCAAACCTCACTGAGCTCGAGCTGTTTGCCAAGGAAGAATGGGCAAGAATTTCAGTCTCTCCATGTACAAAACTGATAGAGACATACCCCAAAGCGACTTGCAGCTGTAATCGCAGCAAAAGGAGGCGCAACAAAGTATTAAGTTAAAGGGGCCGAATAATATTGCACGCCCCAATTTTCAGTTTTTGAATTTCCACAAAAATATAAAATAACCAATAAATTTCATTCAACTTCACAATTGTGCTCCACTTGTTGTTGATCCTTCATCAAAAATGTACATTTGGTATCTTTATGTTTGAAGCATGATATGTGGGAAAAGGTTGAAAAGTTCCAGGGAGCCGAACACTTTCGCAAGGCACCGTAAAACTAAAGTTTATTTTTAATAACTTTGTCCAGCATGGTAAGTTTTGACACTTTCCTAATCATTTCATTTGGGGATTTAGCTTCACTTCTTTTAATAATAAACAAAAAAACTCAATGAAAGCGACTTTCAAGACCCTGTATTTCCCCAATCTATTTGCCTGCCTTCAGCTGCACTGATATCAGAACGTACTTATTTGGAGTACTAATGATAGCAGTGATGGGTCAGCTCAGCCCCTGTGTCTCCTGTGTGTCACTAACTCTTGTGATAAGCTACTGCAGGAGATTGTTCTGATAGGCAAAACACTCAGGAGGAGGAGACAGGCGCTGACCCATCACTGCCATCATCTGTACTCCAAGTAACAATGTTCTGATATCAATGTAGCTGAAGACAGGCAGTAGACTGGGGAAAAGCTGAGGTTTGGAAGCCACTTACATGCAGTTATTTTACAGGAATGAATACAAATAAACTTATTTGCAAAACTTTCCATACTGAACATACAGTAATTATAAAAAAGGGACGTTACTTTTTTAAAAGGGGACAATTCAGGTTAAATAAAAATAAGGTGGATGTGAAATCTGCTTGCTTTTCTTTAGTACCAGCTGATGTGGTTGTCTATGCTTTGACTGTGACAGAAGGGATTTGGTTTAGCTATTAAAATTAGCCAGTCAGGCAGCCTCCTCCACACACATTACTGCTGCCTTGCTGTGCTGACACAGGAAACTTTCTGCTGTGTCGGGCACAGGAGAGGAAATGAAGAGGCCGGGCACTGATGGGGGACACTTTGAGAGAAAAAAAACATATAAAGTTCAACATATCTATATTACAAACATAAAATTTTCTAAAGGACATACCCGTAAATAACTTGAATTATTTGGGGAAAAAAGTGGTATTGCAGCATTTGTCATGACGTGTATCACATAGAGACCAAATAATACCACATACAAGGAACAAATACCACCACACCATGACCAGACCACATTTTACCATCACAGTGACCGAATAATACCACATACAAGGAACAAATACCACCACACCATGACCAGACCACATATTACCACCACATAGTGACCGAATAATACCACATACAAGGAACAAATAGCGCCACACCATGAACCGACCACATACCACATATTATTACCACACACACAGGGCTGGCATTAGGTGCAGGCAGACTAGACATCTGCCTATCTGCCTGGGGCCCCAACTACCTCAGGGGCCCCGAGCCCCAGTGGCATGTCACTAATAGTGGCAGACCACGCGGCCGCTATGGTGCCAGTGACTCAGGAGGGCCCGTGCCAGCACCCTTTTCCCCCACATTCAACTGTATTGGCATCATAGATGCTGATACAGTTGAAAGCAATCATGGAGAGCACGTCACCTGACGCTCCATCTCCCATCATCCCCCTCTGCCTATGACACAGCGGGCACGCATGACAGTGGAGCTACTGAGGTGAGGAGACAAGCTGCAGTGGGGAACGAGGAGTGGTGAGTATTGCATTTATTTAAGGGGGTTGCATTGCACTATATGGGGCTGCACTGTACTATATGGAGGGCTGTGGGGTGTGTATTGTACTGTGGTATTGCAGATTTTGTAATGGCCTGTATAAGTCTATTTCATTATTAATCCTGCAGGGTAGCCATAAAATATATAAAATATACCTCAGTATTTGTAAGCCAAAACTAAGAGTGGAACAACCAGAGGAAAAGTAAGTGTACGTTCCCACGGTCAGTTTACGGCAGCACTTTGGAGGCAGCACATGTCCGCTGAGTCCAAAGTGCTGCCGGCTATTGAACGCAGATGATTCCAGATGTGTTCACCGAACCATGCAGAATCACAGAGCCCAATACATTGTACGGGTGAGATTTATCTTGCGGAGACTGAGTGTCTCCGGAAGATAAATTGACATGCTGCGGTCTGGAAAGATGCGCCGCATGTCCGTCTCCGCAGGAAGCCGTGGGTGCCAGTGCACGCATAGTGGACATGGGATTTCTTGAAATCCCATCCACTATGCTGTAACATCTGGCCGCTGCGGGTTGGACGCTGCACAAGTACACAACGTTCAACCAGCAGCGTTTACTGATCGTGGGAACGCCACTTCTGTATTTTTATCCACTCCTGGTTTTGGCTTACAAATACTGATGTAAAATACTAAACGTGGCCTCATTTAATCAGCTTGTTTCTCTAACAGCAGCAAGCAGAGCCAGCTCTAATTGCTGCTGTTAAACCATTTAGATACCTCTGACAGCAGACGCATCAGCATGGCAGCCTGGGGACCATCTTGTATCACTACTAGGAAAGTAGACAATGGCCAGGTAGCGAGGGAGAAAAAGGCTATTCTTCCAAGGTGGTCTTCTCTTCTTCTTCGTGCCTCTCCCCCCCTTCCCGCAGCACCCCAGACAAATCAAGAATCTCGACAAAAACTTTAAGGTTGGGTTCCCATTTGGCATGTTGCTGGAGTTCCGTGTTTATTCATTGAACGTTCTGTAGTTACAAGACTTCATGAAACAGAATTCACGTTACATCTAAAGGATGCCTTTTTTTTAGGGATAGGATTTTCTTGCCCAAACCGCCCAGGACCCAATTCATTGCAGTAGTGTAATATAGTTTTTCATTGCAGCAGTTTGCAGGGCGTTGCTTTGTATCTTCACGATCAGTTCTGACACAGATGTCTCCATCAGCTGCTGTTTTTCTAATTTTTGGATGTTGTACATCAGAGATAATCTGTCGCTGTGTTCTGCTTCCACTAAAGCCCCAAAGGCTTTATTTTTGGATAATGAACCTTTAGGTTGGGCTCGCTTATTGTAGAGTATACCACAATCGTTACCTTCACTTCTTGCAGTTTGATCTTTGCATGGAGGAGCAACACCTTGCAAGAGCCGTTTCAGGGTCATCCCACAAACCCAACAAAACCGAATGCTACTGATGAGCGAAAACTTCAGGTTAGGTTTTATGGATCAAACAATGACTTTCAGGGTAGCAACCGATGGACGGTTTTCTTCCTTTTGGATGACAGCTGTTCTGCGTTATTTTTGTAAGACTCCCGATGCCAGATGGAACTCTGCAGGGAGAATCGACACCTTACAAAAAGTTGTTTGGAAAACTAGTCCTTAGGCCATGTTCACACAGTGCGTTTTTTACCGCGGAACCGCGGCGGTTTTGCCGCTGCGGTTCCGCAGCTGTTTTCCATGCAGGGTACAGTACACTGTACCCTATGGAAAACAGGACACACTGTGCACATGGTCCGGAAATTGTAAAAAAAAAAAAGCCGCGCTGAATAGCTCCCGGAAAAAAGAAGGAGCATGTCAATTCTTCTTCCTGAACCGCAGCGGTTCTGCACCCATAGACCTCCATTGTGAGGTCAAAATCGCAGTAAAACCCGCAGATCAAAAATATATCTGCGGGTTTTATTGCGATTTGATGTGCAGAACCGCTGCAGCAGGAAGTGCGGGGGAGCTGGCGGAAGTGCGTGGGCGGAGTGTGGCTGCCCCCCCGTGCTCCGATCCCGCCCCCCCGTGCTCCGATGCCCCCCCCCGTGCTCCGATGCCCCCCCCAGTGCTCCGATGCCCCCCCCGTGCCCTAATCTCCCCCCCTTATACTTACCCGGCGTCCCGGTGTCCGTCCGGCCGTCTTCTCCCTGGGCGCCGCCATCTTGCAAAATGGCGGGCGCATGCGCAGTGCGCCCGCCGAATCTGCCGGCCGGCAGATTCGCTCCAAAGTGCATTTTGATCACTGAGATATAACCTATCTCAGTGATCAAAATAAAAAAATAGTAAATGACACCCCCCCCACTTTGTCACCCCCATTGGTAGGGACAATAAAAAAATTAAGAATTTTTTTTTTTTTTTTTCACTAAGGTTAGAATAGGGTTAGGGGTAGGGTTAGGGGTAGGGGTAGGGGTAGGGTTAGGGTTAGGGGTAGGGTTAGGGGTAGGGGTAGGGTTAGGGGTAGGGTTAGGGGTAGGGTTAGGGTTAGGGTATTTTCAGCCATTTTAGCCCTAAAAAGCTTCCTAGGAAACACACAGTAAAAAAAGGATAAAAAAACGCATAAAAAAACGCATCAAAAAACGCATCAAAAACGCATCAAAAAAGGACAAAAAAAGGACCTGCGTTTTCTGCCAAGAGCTGCAGTTTTTAAAAAAAACTGTCCTGAAAAAAAAAGGATGGAAATCCTGAACGTGTGAACATACCCTTACCGTCATGTATCGGACGGTGTTGTGTCTGTACAGAGTATATCACAGTATGATGGCTTCATATACAAATATGGCACCAGATGTGGGGGCTAGATGGATCACTGTGGACTCTGGGGGACAGTTTGGCCTGGCAAAAAAAATGCAATAGACAAAAAGCACTAACTTTTTAGGTTGATTGATTTTTCTCTATCTTTCTTTGCATTTGCCGCCTGCCTCCACCCCATCTATAACCTTATATTCCATCATTGGGAGAAGCAACACCACTCATTACATTGCACATACGCAATAATACGCACCTCAATAAATCACATATATTGCATGTATCGGACATTGGCACCTATATACTAATAAGCATCATACACATTATACCTACATACTAATGGCACTGCAGACATTATACACTATTATATCGTCTACAATACATTGCAAACCTCATACATTAAATGACAGATAGACTATTATATTGCACACATCATACAGCATTATACTGCATGTCATACATTACATTGTACACACAATACATTAATAATAATTTAAGCAATACAGTACTGACATCATACATTATACTACACGTATACTTGTATTGCAAATATCATACATTATTACATTGCACACATCACACGTTATCCTGCATGCCACATATATATTACAGCTATCTAGTAATATATTGCACACATCCAGCATGATTATACTGCATGTCATTACACTGCACACACCATACATTACTATATTGCATACATTATACATTGCACACAGGTTTATTACCTACCTTCCCTGGGGGATCAATCTCACCTTTCCTACAATTAGCCCCCTGATCACTGACACAAAGGCTTTCATTCAAAGTTCCTGCCTCACTCACTCCCTGCACCTCTGGGGGGGATCACTGCAGCCATCACACAACCCACCATCACTCATGTACTCCATGCATTGCACAGTCCCAGGGTTAAGGAGGGGACAAAACAATGTCCAATGTGCAGAACAGCAGTAAATCTGTCCCCCTGTCCCTTCCAGCTTGATGCCATTGTTACTGTGGCTGTGCCAAGTGTGTAAGCAGCAGCCCCAGCAGACAATGAGCTGCTACAATCAGCAAACACATGTCCTCAAAGTGCAAAGATGGAGAGAAGAGGCTGGTACCTTGCTCCATCCTGGGGGTGAGTGCTGCACAGAGTCTCATCCAACTCATCTGCTGCTCCAGCACAATCCCTGCACACACTGTGCTGCTCCAGCACAATCCCTGCACACACTGTGCTGCTCCTCTGCTGCTCCAGCACAATCCCTGCACACACTGTGCTGCTCCTCTGCTGCAGTGAGATGGACACAGAGCTGCAGGGGGGCTCCTTCCTCCCCTGCCCACCTCCCCTCACTTTTGGTTAGGCGTGGTCTGGGAGTGCAGACCAACAAGGCTGGGAACTGGTACTCCTGAGCTGTCATCATCACCCAGCAGAAGCAGCAGCAGCAGCAATCCATGCTGTGTGTGTGTGGGAGAGAGGAAATCCAGGGAGCAGGCACAGCACATGGCACAGGGACCTTGGGTGGGATGTGCTGCTGCCCCTCACCACACTGACCCTGAGCTCACAGCCTGCACTGCACTTACTGCAAACTTCATGGATTCCTATAATTCTGCTGGAGGAAATTCTGCCTCTCCACATTCAGATACCTGAAAATATGGCAGGAGCCTTCCAGAATTTATACAAATTTTAAGAAAAACACATCAATAAGGCTGGGGCTAGAAGGTGACTTTGGCCGTGACACGCCACGTGCAGTCCAAGATGCTGGAGAAACCAGCATCCACATATATAAGACACGTACCACCTGCCCAAACATAGTACCCCTCACCAAAGCAGTGATAGTCACCACTAATGGCAGTGGTCTCTATCTTCAGGATAATGCCACACTGTCCAGAAACAACCGGAGACTAGACGGAGGTGGACATGACTTGGGCATGGGTGGACCGAGAACTCCTGCAGCTTTTGTTTGTATTGCAGTGTAGATTTTAAACGAGAGTTGTTGCTTTAAGAGGAAGTTTAGACAGGCTGGAGCGAACCGCCCGCCCCTCCCCCCCCCGGGCGGCGTAGGTGGAAGCCGCCATGACAGGGGGTTTGGAGCAGGCGACAAGTGGTGGGGGCATGTCGTTCGTTCCAGGGGGAGGGGTAGTGGTGGAGAAGGGGATGATGGGAGCGGGGGGTGGAGCGGTTCACTTACTGCTCTACAGACTCTGGAGAAGTCCTGCCCGCCCTCCCCTTTTTGTTGTGTTCACGGGTGGTTTGTCTTTATCTTTCGGGTCATAGTGGCTGTAGGCGGGGGGAGGGGTCCTTGGAGTTGGTGCTAAATTGGCCTGGGGGGTCCGTCGGGATACGGACTCTCCAGTTGGTTTAAGTTTTGGTTGCGGGTCTGGTGATCTGGGGGAATCGTGGTAATGGTGGGCCAGATTCCTAAGTTGGAAGTGGACAATGGTAACCCTTCGGGGTATTTTGGTGCTCTCGAGCCTGTGGGGTAACGGCTGAGAGTAATCTACGGTTGGTCTCTTGTCCACTTGTTCATACTATGGGTGACACCAGATTTTAGCTTCAAGGACCCCTTCCCAGCTGTTTATGGTTATATGTTTTGTTTGTAATAATAAAGGCCGCTGTGGCCAATTATATCCAACTTGAGACTCATGTCGTTATTCGGAGGTTGGGAGGAAAAGGGGTCGGTGATCCCTTGGGAAGGCACTTAATAAGGGGGGTAGTCGACAATACCAATGTCAAGATGTTTGTGTGTATTCTCTCACAGGATGGACAGGAGGAAACATTACCCGCCCTCCCGCCCTGTTTATAAACTTTTGTCCTTAAACTTTTTAATTATTGCTTGTATAATGATAAATGCTTTATTGTATTTTTGAATTCGTCATTGTATATCTTGTACCAGGTTCAATTGTATATTGGCTATAAAGAGTTATTATTTGCGGTAACCTTCTAAGCCCAAGGGAAGGGCAATCCTTCAGCCATGGTTCCCTGGAGGTTTCCTCCACAGGGGGTTTTTCCTCTCCTGAACGCTGTAGGATGACTCTTTGTGAGTCGGGGGTTTGCCAAGTTTAGTCCCATTAATGCTTTTGCAGGGACTTCTAGTTTTTAAGCTTACAAAAATGATTTAATTATTAAAAAAAAAAAAAAGGTGTCAAATGAGATTTGGAATTTATAACCCGTCACGGCTTTGCGGTTTAGGAGTCAGGTGGAAGTTGCAGACAATTTAAGGTGGACTCATTTTAACTAATAGAGGATGTAAAACCTCATGGTGGTGAGCAGGCTCGGCTTTGGTAGCCAGCCTCAAGGACGTTGTAATGGTAACATCAATCAGGGGCGGGCACAGTGGTTAAGCACAGGAGTGAGGATAATAGGGTCATTGGTGCCCTGAAAGTTTACTGGCTCTGCTTGAATGGCAAGCCAGTGCGTGCCGCCCCTTTATGGCTGTCTGTCCTGGTGCTGTATGTCAGACAGCTGGGGATATCGCAGTACTTGTGAATCCCAATGTACTAGCACTCCACCTGACTCCTACTGTGATTATTTAATCCTGTGATTTGAATAAAAGCTGTAGCCATTTTGACAACCAAAATAATGTGTTTTGTGTATTTATTTTAGACCTAGGTTTACAGTAGTTATGGTGGTTTTAAGAAGGAGTGGGGTCCATCCCAAACCCAAAAGTCAAGGAATGGTGCAAGAAAAAAGGCAAAAGATCAATGCGACGACTCGTCTCCATATCGCCCAGATCTCAGTCTGATTGACCGTATGTGGGATGTGCTGGAAAAACAAATCTGATCCATGAAGGTCTCACCGCAAACTTGTCATCAGGAGTTTATACCCCAAAGTTACGACATGTATGTAAATGTAATGCAGGTGACCAGATTAGCAAAGGAAGTTCTTCACTATGCAATACTGAAGTCCTCTGCGCGAAGGTGGTACGCCCATTCATGGTATTCACGTAGTTGCTCTCGCTCTCTGTATTTCTGGCCTTAGCGGGGGTCACCGGGTTTTCCCGTTGGGCTGCAACTCTCTTTCTGACGTAGTCTGTTAACATGCGTTGCGCTTCCTGTGCCTCAAATGGCCCCCTCCAAAGCGGTCATCCTAACCCCGGCCAACTGGGTACCGTATGTCCAGGCTGGGAAAAATTGCTTGCCAGAGCATGCAGTCCTAATTAGAGTTAAGTGAAGTTTTCAAAATTCGGTTCTGATTATGATTGGCGACGAATATCATTGACTGACAAATGTCATTGGAGTCAATGGGAGTAGAAATTACTGAATATGTTCAGAGCCGATAATCAAACATAAATTTGTCACGAATAGGGTATCAATATGGCACAAAAATGGCAAATTCAGATTCCGAACATATTTGCTCAACTCTATGGCTCATTCCAATGTCAGTTTTTCACTTTTATGAATTCTATCCTTGATTCCTCATGCCAAAGTGAGTTTCTAAAGAAGTTTGGAGGTCGAAATTCGCCGTATAAACCGTGTATTCTGTCATTGGTGAATAAGCTGGAATATTACTGGATAGGCATGATGGAGGACTTTTCCTTTGTAAGTCGGGTGTACGGCAAGAGGCCACAAATATTACAGGTGTTCCGAGAGAACACGGAGCGAGAAGTTCAGGCTATGACCCCAGACATCATGTGGAATTAATTCAACAATATGGAATGGAGCGTGCTTGGATGCAAATGGTGAACATTTTCAACACCTGCTTTAAAACATTAGTTTCTCGTGATCCAAAGCATGTAGAGTCAAAATCAAAATTTTAGTACGATACATCGAATTTTAGAAGTTATAGCAATTTTTACAGGTAAAAGTAGCCAGTAAATTACCCTGTATATTAATTGACAAAAATTAGCCCAACCCTGGAAAACCCCTGTAAGTGAACTGAAAATCCATTCAAGATCACGGTGATCTTTTCAAGGGGAGGTCTTCTGGAGACATGTCGCTGTATGAGCAGAATATATAAACATTCTAGAAAACATCATTCATGGTTTTAGTAGCACATTCTGCTTTCTTTTTCCCTGTAAACTAATGTGCTCCACCAATGTCCAGATCCTGCCCCTTGCCTACAGCCCTTCGCACCCAGGGTGTACTCATTACATCTGGAGAAGGAGCGTGCGCCGTTTTTTGCCTTGGCCTGAGGCTGTTTTTGTCACTGTGTATTTGACATTGTGCGCGGTGACCCATGGGCAGAGAGCGTTGACTCCTCCAGCTGAACTAATAAATAAGCTGGAGCAGGAACATGTAAAAAAGACTTGTTCAGTCTGTCACAGGAAAGATATATATCTTGGTACTGTGTTAGCCAGTAGATAGAAAAATATTTAGAATTGAGAGTCCTCAGTGGTTGATACCTTTTTAATGTATGAATATGTGATTCTTCAGAATTTCTTTTAGTCTTTGCCTGATGAAGAGACCTGTGTAGTCTCAAAAGCTTGCAATTTGTTACCATCTTCTCAGTTAGCCATTAAAAGGTATCAACCACTGAGGACTCTCAATTCTAAATATTGTTCAATCTTTAGAAGTGGAAAATCAGGTGCAGTATCTCCTGACCAATGCGGAGACCTCTGGAGTGGCCTGCTCTCCATCTGCAAGAAGGCTGGAAGGTGAGTATGTATCTGTTTTAGAGACTAGCAAATTTATTAATAACGTTTTTGCAATTTGGCCTGCCGCGATTGCCATTTTGCTGGTCCGTAGATGGCCAGATAAAAGATTTAATTTTTTTTACCTGTCATTGTACATATTCTCTTCATACATATTCTCTTCGGAATCTTCATTGCAGGCCATGGCTTCCAGTTTGACAAGACCTTGAACGTCACCGTGCGCCGTGTCGTTACGATGTGATGGCTTGTCACGAAGTGACATCAGTCAGGAGCCTTTGTGAAATTTCCAAAAAGAATTTGTGCAATTTGGGAAAAGGAAAAGTAGAGATGCCAAGAACCTGGTGGTGAGCTGCAAGGAGGGCAGTATTACATTTTTATTTTTTTTTTGAGAGGCCCCAGAGCATAATAAGGTATATTAAATTCCCGAAAAATAACTTCATTGTGAACAAATTTTTCTGTAAAATCTGTGTGGTTTGCAGAATTGTAATCTCATCTCTGCTCCGTTTATTCATTTTTAATTAATCCATGCCTCAGAAAACAATTATTATTTTTACTGTCGGACAAAGCCCCTGTAATACACCTTGGAGGATCTGATCTAACCACAGCCCCTAAAATGAAGGCGAAAAATGCAACTGTCCAACCTGATGCAATGATGATGCAGTTGTCTGCGGCTCGGCCATCGCCTCTGCTCCTGTTTGTGCCAATGAGCAACCTGCAAACATTTCAGACCTCGGCAGCAACACGCCGACAATAAAGCTGTTATTATGCTGTTTCCATGGTCACCACATTACTATTATTGAATTGTAATGATGGAGACTTTGTGTTACATGAGAAGTGCAGGAATTGTTACATTGTGTGAGCAATGAAGTCAGGCTGAGAACAACAAACCGTCCTGGGAAACATTATCAATACATGATTGTATGTTTATAGAGCTGAGCAGATTGATATATAGATTTATGGGACAAGATTCAGTATAACTTGTATTTTAAATTTCTGCTTATTCTGTAGGAGTCCAGTGGGTGGAGTCTACAGTTGGCATCAGTCAATAAATAGGACCGCCCATTGCGCACATAGACCCCGAACTTTTTATCCTTTTCAAAGAGTTTGATTTTACTTGAGAGTCCAAACTCCATCTTAGTCACAGCACAGTACGATGTTACATTCACATTTCTTTCAGCCTGAGTTATCCCTTTCTTGTCTGGCACCGCTGGCCCCTGAGATACTCTGTCTGGCTTAACAGCTCACATGGGTTCTGACCCACTTTTCTGAGGCGGTTCCCCATCCGACTTTCCTTTCTGGAAAGTGATACAGGCACGCTCCTCTGTACCTAATTCGGGCCGTAGGCCCTAGACATCCAGGTGAGGTCTGCTGAAGTTATTAGCGGTCATTCGCTTGCTGCCCAAAGTTTATTCTCTTGTGCTTTTCAGCCCTCTGACCTTGAACTATACTTATCACACCTTCCATCTAATCTTCTCATCAAATTTAAAGCAGGAAGTGTTCCCCTTTTTAACTAACCCTGCCCCACCCATATTGGGGTTGTTCCCAAACACTTTAACATTTTTCCTATTCTGCAGCTATCTACTTCCTGATTCTATTGTGCCCTCCACTGCACTTTCCCAATCCTTATCTACATCTACTGCCTTATCCTATTCCTATCCTTATGTCCTATTTTCTTACTTTAGGGAAATTATTATTTTTAGTGCATGAACACATTATGAGTTCTACAACATTAATTTTTAAAACCTTCTATAAAATTGTTCATATTACACCACTCATATAACCAACATAAATTTGTTCACATTTGTGCCTGTGATATTCTATGCGTTTGAAATACATTTTCAATTAACTAAAAACACAGAGACGTAAAAGAGCACGATTGAGCCTGACATACTCTTACATACTGTATCTAAACTGGAGTGGTAGCAGAGGCTCAATGTAGCAGAGCCAGCACAGTGAAGTAGCAGTAGTAGAAGCGTGAAAGGATGAGAAGGTTCCCAGTAAGCTACGGCAGCAAGATGCCAAGCACTTGAATACTCAGGTTTGACATTAATGGAGTGCATCAGGTTTCCGTCTTGCAGAAGTGTGGAGAATGGAGGATGCAGCACTCAGCCCAGGAGAGAGCAGAGTCCTCTTTCTCTATAAGGGTGGTTTCACATTTGCGGTTTTTTTTTTGCGTTTTTGCGGTAAAAAACGCAAAAAAGCATGCGTTTTTCCCCCTATATTTAACATTAAAAACGCATGCTTTTTTTGTATGCGTTTTGACGCGTTTTTGCAACGCATGCGTTTTTTTTCTGCATGCGTTGTGTTGCAGAATTGCAACATGTAGTATTTTTAGCTGCGGTTTTTATTGCGGCAATAAAAAGGCAGCGTTTGCACGCGTTTACATGCGTTTTTTCACCATGCGTTTTTTTTTAAACGCATGCGTTTTGAAACGCAAGTGTGAAACCAGCCTAACATGCTACTGGTAGATTACTTTCCCTATTCAAAGTGACAGCTTTCCTTTAAAACAAATGTAAGCAAAGTGGATGAAAATTGGAAGAAGATCAAGCCTGTATTGGCCACTGTTACTAGTCCACTGCTTGCCAGTAAGGTTGGCTGTGCCACACTCTCACTTTACTGCCAACACCATCACAGTAAGTTTTGGGTTCCAAGGAGATTCAGTTTATTCACTGTGGCTTATGTTGTAAAAATATCCTAAAGCATCATAGTTATACAGGAGCAAAAAGAAGGAAGAATAACAATGACGGGACCAGGCTGCTCCAACTGTCCCTGCCATGAAAAACATGTTATCATTCTAGAGTCTCATTATTTTATCAGTGCAAAAATTACAAGATCAGAGTGTATATGTATACACACAACATACATTTACATATATATCATACATGTACATCATTCACTTACAAATACATTGTGTGTGTATATATATATATATATATATATATATATATATATATATATATATATATATGTTTGTCATAACTCCTATAAGAACATTATAAGAACTAGATGGTGGCCCGATTCTAACGCATCGGGTATTCTAGAATATGATATGTATGTATGTACCGTATTTTCTGGTGTATAAGACGACTGGGCGTATAAGACGACCCCCAACTTTTCCATATAAAATATGGAATTTGGGATATACTCGCCGTATAAGACGGGGGTCATCTTATACACCCAGTCATCTTATACGGCATGTGGTTCCCAGGGTCTGGAGGAGAGGAGACTCTCCTTCAGGCCCTGGGATCCATATTCATGTAAAAAATAAAGAATAAAAATAAAAAAACATGGATATACTCACCCTCGGACGGCCCCTGGCTCACAGCGCTGCTAGCGTCTCCCTCCGTTCCTGAGAATTGCAGTGAGTGAAGGACCTTCGATGTTGTCGCGGTCACATGAGCGGTCAGGTGACCGGTCACCTGACCGCGACGTCATCGAAGGTCCTTCACTCACTGCATTCTCAGGAACGGAGGCAGACGCTAGCAGCGCTGTGAGCCAGGGGCCGTCCGAGGGTGAGTATATCCATGTTTTTTATTTTTATTCTTTATTTTTTACATGAATATGGATTCCAGGGCCTGAAGGAGAGTCTCCTCTCCTCCAGACCCTGGGAACCACACGCCGACATCCAGGATCACTCCCTGCACACGCCGTACCCGGCGTATAAGACGACCCCCGACTTTTGGGACAATTTTTAGGGGTTAAAAAGTCGTCTTATACGCTGGAAAATAGGGTATATAGCAGCCACATAGTATATAGCACAGGCCACTTAGTATATAGGAGTACTACGTGGCCTGTGGTATATACCATGTGGCTGCTATGTACATACATACATATTGTAGAATACCCGATGCGTTAATATAGGCCACGCAGTAAATAACACAGCCCACGTAGTATATGACAGCACACGCAGTATATAGCAGCCACACAGTATATAACACAGCCAACGTAGTATGTAACACTGGCCATGTAGTATAGAACACAGCCCACATAGTATCTAACACTGGCCAGGTAGTATATAGCAGCCACGCGGTATGTAACACAGCCCACGTAGTATTTAGCAGTGTGGGCACCATATCCCTGTTAAAAAAAAATAATTAAAATAAAAAATAGTTACCGGTATATACTCACCCGACAGGATCCAGTGTAGATCCAGCGAACCTCTGGCAATGCACGCGCGGCTGCCGCCATCTTGCGTTCCCAGGATACATTGCGAAATTACCCAGATCACTTAGCGGTCTCGCGAGACCGCTAAGTCTTCTGGGTAATTTCGCAATGCATCTCTGGGAGCGGAAGATGGCGGCAGGCGCATCATTGGACTACGGAAGGTGAGTATAGCAGGTGTTTTTTTTTTTATTATTATTTTTAACATTAGATCGTTTTACTATTGATGCTGCATAGTTTCCCGTGGTATAACGCGGTCCGTTACCGCTGGCTTTAACCCTGTGTGAGCAGTGACTGGAGGGGAGTATGGAGCGGGCACTGACTGCGGGGAGGAAGGAGCGGGCGCCAGGCACTGACTGCGGGGAGGAAGGAGCGGGCGTCGGGCACTGACTGCAGGGGAGTAGGGAGGGACTAATCGGACTGTGGCCGTCACTGATTGGTTGCGGCAGCCATGACAGGCAGCTGGCGAGACTAATCAGCGACTTGGATTCCATGACAGACAGCGGCCGCGACCAATGAATATCCGTGACAGACAGACAGAAGGAAGATGGAAGTGACCCTTAGACAATTATATAGTAGATATCATATTCTTGACTAATGTAGATGTTTTCACGGATACTGTTTAATGGCTCATCTAATTTTTTTTTCTCTTTATTGTACTTGTTAATTAATATTATGTATTGATTAGATTTTTATTAACCCAATGATGCCAAATAAGCTTAATTATTTAATCTTTATATTTTTCTTTTATTACTTTTTCTGGTCCCCATAGAGGACTTGAACCTGCGATTTTGCTCTACATACTGCCGTATTGCAGTATACTGTGAAAATGATGGTCTCCTGTGAAGCTCAGCCTGTGGTTGGCTCCACAAAAGTACCAATATGGTGGCACCAGGGGCCTTCAGCAGGCCTACAGCTGTTATGGCAACCCACTTGCACTGCTTACTTGATCATGTCACAGGAGTGGGCAGATGGGATCCTGAAACAGTGACCCCAGGATCATGTCACTTAAATGCTGCAGTCAGAGATTCATAGCGCTATTTAAAGTGGACCTGTCACCGCGTCAAAAGTAGCCAGTTTTTGCTCTTATTTTATTTCTGATGTTCCCCTGAGTAATAAGGTTTTTGTGTCTTTAAAATCCACCATTGGTTCCAGAGATTTGAGCTTTTTTATTCAGTGCTAATATTTATGATCATTAAATAGTGGGTGTGGCTCACAGGATCCTCTAGGGCGTGTCTTTAGGCTTCTCTGCATAATTATACTGGGAACCACGCCCTCTTGCAAAGACAATAAAAATTCGTATTAAATAGAAAAAAGGTCTATATCTCCAGAATCCTATGGCGGATTTAAAAAAAAAACAAAGAGCGAAATACGCAAGGCAGAAGTGGGAATAAAATTTAACAATTGGCCAGTTTTGATCTGGTGACAGATCCTCTTTAAAGGGACACTGTCACCTGAATTTGGAGGGAACAATCTTCAGCCATGGAGGCGGGGTTTTTGGATGTTTGATTCACCCTTTCCTTACCCGCTGGCTGCATGCTGGCTGCAATATTGGATTGAAGTTCATTCTCTGTCCTCCATAGTACACGCCTGCGCAAGGCAAGATTGCCTTGTACAGGCATATACTACGGAGGACAGAGAATGAACTTCAATCCAATATTGCAGCCAGCATGCAGCCAGCGGGTAAGGAAAGGGTGAATCAAACACCCGAAAACCCCGCCTCTATGGCTGAAGATTGTTCCCTCCAAATTCAGGTGACAGTGTCCCTTTAAGTGCTTAATCAGCACCAGCTTGGCACTGGTCACTGTTGTTAGATGCAGATGTCAGCTGTTTAACACAGCCAGCATCTACTCTTTGTGGAGTGGGATGAGCTCCTGAACCAGCTCCATGCACCCTCAGATGTAATGGGTTGGGTATTAATCCCTACTAGTTGCCCAATATATAAGAATGGCATTATATGTTGCTCTATCAATATCCTCGAAAATGGCAGTAAGTTGCAGGTATTGTTCTATTATAAATGCAAAAGCGATAAAAAGGGAAATGCAGTTTTTCGGTCCGGCTGACTTGAAGCATATGTCCGTGTATGAAATGAGAGGCGCAGAGGTACGGTGAGGTATATGGGCACAGGATTACCGCCATTACTCTCTGCGTGCACCCTCGGGTAAGCAGCATCTTTCATGAGCTCTTCATGCATCGCACTTACACAGAAAGGTCCATTTGTTCCCTTCTAATATATTTTGACAGGACATCTTCCTTGGTTGCCATGGAAGCAGAATGGAGAACATTAAGCAGGTGTTAACAGAATTGCAATCAATATGAATCAGTTCATGGTCCATCATCCTAAGGAATGTGCCGGGATAAATCAAATTAGATTTGCCTAAAGATTCGCTGTGCAGTTTGTCAAAATAAAGCGGGATATATCGAGCAGCCGCTAACTGAAGCTCCATTTTTCTTGGTTGTTTGTTACATCGGGGGAAGAAGGTTTTGTGGGACAGAAATTAACAATAAATCTATTTTGACTCTGCATCAGCACGCGAGATGCAATGGATCAGGATTCTGATATCGTAAAGATAGAAAATTAGAAAATTAAAGGCCACGGATGTAGTTTGTTAAAAGGAAAAAAAGTATTACTCACCCTCCTCGGGTCCAGCGCTCAGTCTCCGCTGCTGCTCTCAGTGTCAGTTATTGGCTATAGCACTGCAGCCAATCACTTAGCTCAGCGCCTCTACCTGTGTAGACAGAATGCCCCACTCAGAGCCGTTAACATCGCTGATTGGTTGCAGCACTGTACATGTGATGGCAGCACTGCAGCCAATCTGCGAGCTCAGCGGCTCTGAGTGGAGCACTCCATCTACACTGTGAGATGGTATGATGCCAATCTAAATTTATGTCCTGCCAGATAGTACCGTAATATGTCCACCGCCCACTTTATGACCAAGCACTCCTTCTCTACGTCCAAATAATTCCTCTCACATGAGGATAGCTTCCTACTCAAGTAGAGAACAGGGTGCTCCTCACCGTATATCTCCTGGGAAAGGACTGCTCCTAAACCAACTTCTGAGGCATGCGTTTGGCATATAAACTCTTAAAGTTGGGGGCCACCAGAACCGGTTGCTTACACAGAGTCCCTTTCATTTTTTGAAAGGCTGTCTCTGCCTCTTCAGACCATTTGACCATTACCAATTTTGTCCCCTTAAGGTCAATCAGGGGTGGGGCCTTCATGGCGAAGTTCGGGATGAACCTCCTGTAGCATCCCCCGATCCCCAGGAAGGCTTTAACTTTGTTTTTTTGACAGCTGTCTCGGCCATGTTTGAATTGCCTCCACTTTACTGATTTGAGGTTTGCTCTTCCCTCTACCCACTACATATCCTAGGTATTTGGCTTCTTCTTTCCTCAAGGCACATTTCTTTGGGTTTATTGAAAACCCCGCCTTCCATAGAGCATCAAACACCGCCTGGATCTTTTCCAGATGACTCTCCCAGTAGAGTTAATATAATCCAGGTATGCCGCGGCATATTGCTTATTGGGTGCAAGGATTCTATCCATAGCTCTCTGGAAGGTCGCCAGGACCCCTGCAGTCCAAACCGCATCCAGACATACTGGAACTATCCATCCGGCATAGAAAACGCAGTCTTCTCCTTTGCTCCCTGTGTCATAGGGATCTGCCAGTATCCCTTCGTTATATCCAAGATGATTATGTACCTTGCGGGCCCAAGTCTCTTGATTAGCTCAGCGACACGTGGCATGAGTTATGCGTGAAAATTGGAGACCTCATTCACCTTTTGATAGTCGTTGCAGAACCTTAAATCACCATCAGGTTTTGAGACCAGGACAATCGGGCTTGATCAACATCTCTTGGATTCCTCAATGATCCCAAGTTTTAACATACGCTCCACCTCCTTGGAGATCACTTCTCGACGGACCTCGACAGGGCTTTAAGTTTACGCGCACATGTGGCTCCATCTGAACTTCGTGTTCTACCACCCTTGTGCACCCTGGTAATTCTGAGAACAGGTCCCCTTTCTTCTGGAGCAACTTCCGGCACTGCTGTTTCTGGGACTTCGACAGCATATCCGCTATGGTGACACCTCCAACCTCACCTTCTGATTTGCCCAGCAAGCACCGAGTTTCAGCTGGGCCTCTGTCTTGCTATGGCTTGATGAGGTTGACATGGTAGATCTGATATGGTTTCTGTCTTCCTGGTTGATGAATCCTATAATTTACATCACCAAACTTCTCCACCACAACATACGGCCCTTGCCATTTGGCCAAGAACTTGCTATCCACAGTAGGAATTAGCACCAGAACTCGGTCTCCCGGATTGAACTGCCTCACTCTGGCTGACCAGTTATAGACCCTGGCCTGAGCTTCTTGTGCCTGGAGGAGATGTCCATTTATGATGGGCATCACCTTCGCAATCCTCTGCTGCATCAGTGCCACGTGCTCAATGACACTTCTGTGGGGCGTGACTTCGGCTTCCTTGGCTATATCTAGGAGACCTCACGGATGTCGGCCATACAAAAGTTGGAATGACGAGAACCCCGTAGAGGCCTGTGGAAATTCATGGATGGAGAACAGAACAGATATGGTAAAAGACAGTCCCAGTCGCTACTGTACTTTTCTATGGCTTTCCTCAGCATGCTCTTCAGTGTTTTACTAAACCTTTCGACAAGGCCATCTGTCTAAGGATGGTACACTGAAGTCCTCAACTGGGAGATTTGCAGGACCTTGCATAACTTCCTCATCACCTTACTCATAAAAGGTGTTCCCTGGTCAGTCAGATCTCCTTTGGTAAACCTGTCCGGGAAGACGTGGACCAATACGCTGGCTATACTCTTTGCGGAGAATTTTCACAGGGAAAAAACACCAACTCGCCCTTTTTGTTCCGAACAGTGAGAATAGGACTCGGTCCAATATTATACTATGAGGCAGTGCAGATCTGCAATTTATTTTCTTATGCTGATTCGACATGAGAAAACAATGACAGCATGCTGAGCGTGACTCCAGTATTTGGATCACACGCACCCATACAAGTCTTTTTATATTGTTAATCTATTAATAATCCCAGTGATCAGGATGTAGAACATTTGCCATTCAAAACGCATATCTTTCACGAACATGTCCCCCTTCATTTATTTTATTTTTGCATTATGTATATCTGTGTATGGATTAACACTAAAATCACAATTTTATCTGTAATTGGATCTGGACCTTTTTGTTTTTCCCTTTCATCTATAAACGCTGGGCAATGTTATGGCCTCATGCTTCCTCACTGTTCGGAACAGAAAGGGTGAGTTGGTGTTTTTTTTTCTTTATATTTTCACATCATTGTGACCCTTTACATATTATATATTGCTTTGGTCTTTAAGTTCTCAAGTTTATGTATTTTTATGTTTAAAGGCTTTTAGCACATTTGACATGGAATAAATGATTTTTACATATGTTTAACGATTAGTTAGTAAACTTGTACTAAGTTTGTGTCTCTTCTTTAATTTTCAGATTCCATATATGCAATTTGCAGACTGATCCAAGTCTCAGATTTTTTTTTTCTCTTGTAGGATTTATAATCCTGACATCCAAAGGTTTTATGTTACCAGAGGCTGCTGTCTTCAGTTACTTTCATGTCTCAGCACAGCTCCTATCTTCCACTTATTTTTTTTCCTCCTTTTCTATAGCTGGTTTTCTCTACCTTTCCTGAGACTTTACATACTTTCTCCCCTTTCTATTCTGTGGAGATCTCTGTACACCACTCACTCTTGGGCTAATTTTAAGGACGCAGTCAGGCGGCCATATCAGTGGGACCGAGATCGGAATGCAGTGCACAGACTGGTGACTCTCCCGATCCGAGCATGTCAGCCGCATAAAAATACATTAAACTGTTACGCTCTGTTTAGTAGAGCTGCAGGCCAGTCTGGGCATTGTGTTCTGATGTCGGTCGTGTACAGAGCGCACAAACCATATGGCCGGGGCTAATCGGCGTTTCAGGTCTTGCTTTGCCTCCTCTCGTTGCAATCGCCGTTCTCCTCCTTGCTTCATGTGGATGACATGTCCTACGTCCCCTATTGGGCTCCTGTGAATGCACACTTGCTGAGGTCAGAGCAATGCTTGCTTGTGCATGCCCTAATCATCTCCCGCCTCGACTACTGCAACATCCTCCTCTGTGGCCTACCTTCACTCTCGCACCCCTCCAGTCCGTCCTTAACTCTGCTGCCCGACTAATTAATCTCTCTCCTCGCAACACTCCTGCTTCCCCTATTTGCAAATCCCTTCACTGGCTCCCAATTTCCCAGCGTATCCAGTTTAAATTACTAACACTGACCTACAAAGCCATCCACAACCTTTCTCCTCCGTATATTTCTAAACTAATCTCTCAATATCTTCCCTCACATAATCTCCGATTCTCTCCTCCACACTTATTCGCTCCTCACCCAATTGCCTCCAAGACTTCTCCCGAATATCCCCCATCCTCTGGAATTTTGTGCCCCAACACGTCCGGTTATGCACCACATTTGGATCCTTCAAAAGAAACCTGAAAACCCATCTCTTCAAAGAAGCTTACAACCTGTAATGACCACACGGCCACTTCAACACCACCGGAGCTACTGCAACCCTCAACCTATTGTCTCCTTCCCCACCATCCTGTAGAATGTAAGCCCGCAAGGGCAGGGTCCTCTCCGCTCTGTACCAGACTGTCATTGTTAGTTTTGTTTACTGTAAGTGATATTTGTATTTTGATGTAACTGACGTGCCCACAGGGCAGTGGGGTACTCGGTAGTGGGTCCGGTCGCAGAGGGGGGATGTCACGGTGGCTGCGACCTGGTCCGTGGCCCTGGGCATCAACGTTAAAAGGGAAAGGTCTTTAAAGGGAATAAAGTTTATGTTCGTGACACCACCTGTGGTATTCGGTCAGTGGGAACTGATGCTGCTTTAGGGGTCCTCTGGGGTGATGTTATGGCAGCTAGATGTTAAAACTTCCCACAGGTGAAGTATATCCCCAGCACTCCCGGTGAGTAGATGTAACATGGTGAATGGCGCAGTAAAGAACGAGGACACAGGTTTGCAGTTTCTTTACATTGTTTACTGAAGACTTCAGGCAGCCACAGTCTAGGGCACCAGATCACAAGGCAGGCAGGGTCCGGCCAGCTTGGAGGCAAGTTAGGAGTCCCCTTGTCCAGGTGGAAATCAAAGCCTTCCTCTGGCGCCGTGGTGTTGTAGTCCCTTACTGCCTATGGCTTCCGATATGGTCCTCACAGATGTTCTCTCTCTCTCTCTCTGTCCCTCGTATAGGATAGGACATAACCCGTATGACTGGTGACTTGAGACGGTTTATAGGGACTCTAGCACGCCCCAGCCTCTAAAGGTTTCACTGTGTCTCCCGGGTATTAAGGCGGACAGGTAACCTGAAGCTCAGCTGTCCTGCCGGTCTCTGATGTAAGTCATAGAGGGCCTTACAACCTCGGTGTTCCGGCTACCAGTCTCTGCGCCTCAGAAGGAGGCAGCCTGCTCTCCCGCTGGTATCCTCTCCTGTGCTTCGCTCTCCTACATGCTCACTGCAATGTATTCGGCTTTCTGTATGTCTTTTTCCAGGAGCTGCAGCACTGTGGCTACACAGCTCCGTAGACCCTCTTCTGCCTCAGACTGATCCAGTCTGTTTCCTTGCAAGAACTGTTCTGAACGATGTTCTTCCTTCTCAGTTTCCTCTTTCTGTCAGGAGCTGCAGACCCCCATGTCTGCTCAGCTATTCTCCTATCGTACCAGCTCCGCCTAGCTGATGTTCCTCGACAAGCTCCCTTGTGGCATTCTCTCTCTCTAGCACATCTTTCTGCTTTTTTCCCCTCTGTCTCTCTGACAGGAACTGACTAACTTTCCCTCCAAAACTAACATACTGTATATATGGGGAGTCACCTAGTAAATAGGATCAAAAGCTCCCCCTAATGGCCTGGAGTGTGAATGTGTTGCATGTTTGTGTTTACCTGGCGACAGTTATCCCTTCTTGCCTCCAAATGTAACATCACTCTCCCTGTGATGAAAGCAATGCTACTGTGACGACCAGGCCCCTGCGGCGCCACATAACCCCTTCTCATTTACAGCACCATGGAATTAATGGTGCTATATAAATAAAAAATAATAATGTACGTTAATATGCAGCGGGAGAGGCCAAAGAGCGACATCTTTTGGTGTTAGCGACACGACATCTTTTAGGTGCAAAATTTCAAAATTAAAAAATGTTGAAAATGTTACGCCCTCTAATTTTTGTGCCCTTTGCAACTGCCTCAAAGACTGCTCTTCCCGTTACATTACTCCGCTGCTAACTCTTAACACAACAGTATGTGTTGTTACCATCCACCTCTCGTATCTCCCCTCATTCCTCTTGGTATCTGTTTTGATCTGTAATTATTTTTATGCTTATCCAAGAAGTATCGTTTCTCCTTGTGGAGATTGACATGCTAAGCATGCCGAGATGAGGAGACTTAAAGCCGCAATGCTCCTCTGGGAAATATGCTAATTATGCAAATTGTCTCTTCAGAGAGGAAGAGAGCTAGAACTCTAGTGCCACCTATTGGAAGTAGCAATCGTACAAGTCAATGTTGACCCTTTAACGAGCCTTGTCACATGACTTAGGATTAAAGCCAAACCAAAATCTCAATTTGCAAAATAGCATATTGTTATGCTGTAATGTCTATTGTCTATAATGTAAAGTGCTGCAGAATATGTTGGCGCTATATAAATAAAAATTATTATTATTATTGTGTCAAGTGTACCGGTTATTGACAAGGAAATTTGCCATTAAAAAAATGGATGGTGTTCGAACAATTCCCTTGACTTAGTAAAATGATCATTGTCATCTGCACAGAATTCAGCAGAGCGATGTATAAAGCCTTCACACATCTTCATGTACAATCTGAAACCTGTCTCAGCCGGCGGCGCGGGGAGGATACGTGTGAATTCAGTATACAGTTATATGAAAAGTTTGGGCACCCCTATTAATCTTAAGCTTAATGTTTTAGAAAAATTGTTTTCTTTGCAACAGCTATTTCAGTTTCATATATCTAATAACTGTTGGACATAGTAATGTTTCTGCTTTGAAATTAGGTTTCTTGTACTAACTGAAAATGTGCAATCTGCATTCAAACAAAATTTGACAGGTGCATAAGTATGGGCACCCTTATCATTTTCTTGTTTTAAATATTCCTACCTACTTTTTACTGACTTACTAAACCACTTTTTTTGATTTTCTAACCTCATTGAGCTTTGAACTTCATAGCCAGGTGTATGCAATCCTGAGAAAAGCTCCTTAAAGTGGCCACTTGCAAGTTGTTCTCCTGTTTGAATCTCCTCTGAAGAGTGGCATCATGGGCTCCTCAAAACAACTGTCTAATGATCTGAAAACAAAGATTATTCAACATAGTTGTTCAGGGGAAGGATACAAAAAGCTGTCTCAGAGATTTAACCTGTCAATTTCCACTGTGAGGAACATAGTAAGGAAATGGAAGAACACAGGTACAGTTCTTGTTAAGGCCAGAAGTGGCAGGCCAAGAAAAACATCAGAAAGGCAGAGAAGAAGAATGGTGAGATCAGTCAAGGACAATCCTCAGACCACCTCCAGAGAGCTGCAGCATCAACTTGCTGCAGATGGTGGCACTGTGCATCGGCCAACTATACAACGCACTTTGCATAAGGAGAAGCTGTATGGGAGAGTGATGCGAAAGAAGCCGTTTCTGCAAGCACGCCACAACCAGAGTCGGCTGAGGTATGCAAAAGCACATTTGGAGAGGCCAATTTCTTTTTGGAAGAAAGTCCTGTGGACTGATGAAACCAAGATTGAGTTGTTTGGTCATACAAAAAGGCGTTATGCATGGCGGCCAAAAAACACAGCATTCCAAGAAAAACACTTGCAAACCACAGTAAAATTTGGTGGAGGTTCCATCATGCTTGGGGCTGTGTGGCCAATGCTGGCACCGAGAATCTTGTTAAAGCTGAAGGACGCATGGATTCCTCTCAGTATCAGCAGATTCTTGACAATAATGTTCATGAATCAGTGACAAAGTGGAAGTTACGCAGGGGATGGATCTTTCAGCAAGACAATGATCCAAAACACCGCTCCAAATCTACTCAGGCATTCATGCAGAGGAACAATTACACTGTTCTGGAATGGCCATCCCAGTCCCCAGACCTGAATATCATTGAACACCTGTGGGATCATTTGAAGAGGGCTGTCCATGCTCAGCGACCATCAAACTTCACTGAACTGGAATTGTTTTGTAAAGAGGAATGGTCAAAAATACCTTCATCCAGGATCCAGGAACTCATTAAAAGCTACAGGAAGCGACTAGAGGCTGTTATTTTTGCAAGAGGAGGATCTACTAAATATTAATGTCACTTTTCTGGTGGGGTGCCCATACTTATGCACCTGTCAAATTTTGTTTGAATGCAGATTGCACATTTTCTGTTAGTACAATAAACCTCATTTCAAGGCAGAAACATTACTGTGTCCAACAGTTATTAGATATATGAAACTGAAATAGCTGTTGCAAAAAAACCAATTTTTATAAAAAATTAAGCTTAAGATTAATAGGGGTGCCCAAACTTTTTCATATAACTGTATGTAATAGGACAAGAAACATGGGGGGGTCCAGGACGCGACCTCTGCACAAGGAGACACTTTTACTAATGGGACATTGCAATGCTCAGTTTGGTAGAATCCATGCGGAATGCAATATATATATATAGTATTTCAGGTAGTAGCCTTCATTAGGCGTCAATGCACCACAAGTCTCAGAAATTATCCAAATGGACGTGTCCCTGTGTATGGCTGAAGCAGGAAACTCCTTTCATGTAAAGAATCTATTCACTTTCTGATTCACAGGATACAGTCATTATAGTCATTATTCCGTACAACCAATAGGGTGAACTGCAGGCGGCCGCACAGGTGGATACATGGCGGTACACAGTGACCATTTCATAGAATGGGGGACTATGTAATACCTTAGCCCTGAGTCCTTTGTAGCTGCATGTTGCTCCACCTCAGAAGGGGAAAGCACCTTAGAGGAAACTCACACAAATCATTTAAAAATAAACCTACATTACATACTGTATATATATGCATACTGTGTATATATAAAGGCCCTGGATGAAAGCCAGCCGAATATTCAGCTTTTCTTGCCTTGGCAGTGCTGAGGAGCCGAGGACAGAAAAGTCACCAACACTCTGCTAACTGCAAAGTCCATACTGTCTCTGGAATAATATGAGTACAAAAACTTTGCTTCCACTGGGAGCTTCATAGCCAAGCAGTTGCATGAAGACTTATATCACCAAGCACAATGCAGAACGTCGGATGTAGTGGTGTAAAGCCGCCACCACTGGAGTCTGGAGCATTGGAAACATTCTGTTCAGTGAAGCTTCGTTATCTGGCATCTGATGGAGGAGTCTGGGTTTGGTAAATGCCAGGAGAACGTTATCCACATCACTCCATTGTGCCAGGTGGAAAGTTTGGTGGAGGAGGGATAACGATGGGCTTGTTTTTCAGGGCTCAGTCTTTGCCCTTTTGGTCCAGTGAAGATACATCTTGATGCAAGGCAATCCCCGGGAATCAGCCCACGGGTTGGAGAAAAGATCATCTAATAGGTTACTCACTCCTGTTCTAAAGGAACAAAAACTAGGCATTGAAACGGCACAGCATCCTACGGAAGAAATCAAAATAAAGCAATTGCATATATTACAAAAATACTTGTGCAATGCCTGGACAATAATTACATTATGAAAAAAAAAACCTGTTTAAACTTGTCTAAGAATATATTATATTAATCTGAAGATGGCATTGGTAAAAGAGCGCCGTACACCATACATCATGCGATCTTCTCCATTTATTCTCTATGCCACAGTGACAGGTTGAAAGGTGGATCAGCCGTTAAATCAGCCCAACTAGTGCCGTGCTCGGATACATTCCTATAAGTCATCATCCGGACAAGCCGTCAGAATAATAGGTATTTATTTGGAGACTAAAATGACTTGTGACACTTTCTTTCGTCTAATTTTTTTTTTACTGTATAATTGTGGTTGGTTCCAAAGTCTAATCAATATCCTTTACATAAAAAAGCTGCCAGCAACAATGTCTGACCCTCGTAAACCTCATCCCATGCGACCCAGCACCTCGTCCACGTCCTAGTGCCATGTGTTTATCATCAAGGCTATGCAGAAGTTAAGTGAGCAAGTAAATCAGTTATTGATTGCTTGTGCCTTGAGCCATTTACCCTTTTATAGGCTCATCATGAAAGCAGCAGGGTCTGCAGGAAAACTAATCTAAATAAGAACAGGTCTAACCCTTTCTGTGCCGGGCCGCGCGCCCCTTTCTGGGCCATGCACCCCTTTCTGGGCCGCGCACGCCTTTCTGAGCCATACACCCCGCTCTCTTCTGCCACGCTCAATAACTAGAAACATAAAGATTCACAAACACAAATTGTCTCAGTGGCGGATAAATGAGGAAACCTTAATGCAGTTTCTACACATATTGAGTCTTGCCCACATGACTACATGAATGGAGCCTTTCATTCAGGAACAGAATGCCATTTTCCTAGAGCGGCTCTCATCTGCACTTAATGGGTAGCAATTTATTTCCATGCTTCTTTACCTTTTTATGTGAGTGACCATAATTTAACCCTTTGCTAATGCCTTCCAAAGGATTTGTATCGTCATAAATGTACATTCTACATAAATCAGATTTTTATTAAACACTTTTTTTTGCTGTTTTTTTTTTTTCTGTATATATAAAATTATCCAAGTGACCGGTCCAAAGGGTAAGGTGAAAGGTTTGGTACAGTGACATAACATAGAGGAGGGAGCTACAGGGTCATCAGACGCCATATGCTTTAGGGGCATGCAAAATTAAGGGCCCCCTCCCTTTATTCTGACATACTTTTTTCTAACAATAATTGTGGTTAGGGCTAGAGCTAGGTATAGGCTTATGATTAGGGCTAGAGCTAGGCTTACGGTTAAGGTTAGGGCTAGGCTTATGGTTAAGGTTAGGGTTAGAGCTAGGCTTAGGCTAAAGGTTAGGGCTAGAGCTTGGCGTAAGGTTAAGATTAGGGCTACAGCTAGGCTTAAGGTTAGGGCTAGAGTTAGTCTTAGGGTTAAGGTTAGGGCTAGAGTTAGTCTTAGGGTTAAGGTTAGGGCTAGAGTTAGTCTTAGGGTTAAGGTTAGGGCTAGGCTTAGGGTTAAGGTTAGAGCTAGACTTAGGCTTAAGGTTAGGGCTAGAGCTTGGCTTAGTCTTAAGGTTAGGGCTAGCACTTGGCTTATGAGATGCGCAGAAAATTTCTTGAACAGTGATCCATATTCAATGTGAGGATGCAATTTTTTCTCCAAAAATTATCCGTGTGTCATCCGTATGGCATGCGTACGGCTTGCAAAATGGACATAGAATGGATCCATGGCCTCAAATATTCGTAAAAACATATATACAGTCTATATATATATATATATATATATATATATATATATATATATATATATATACAGGTATATATATGTCATTGAGACACATATATATACATTTATTTATATTTCATATAGCGCTAGATAGCAGAGAAGCCGGTAATTCATTTGCCGGCTTTTGTGATCTCCTTCCCAAGCCAGACAGGATATGAGACATGGTTTACATACAGTAAACCATTTCATATCCCTTATTTTTTTTACATATTCCTCACTAGTAATGTTAGAAGTGTATGTGTGCAAAATTTGGGGGCTCTAGCTGTTAAAATAAAGGGTTAAATCACAAAAAAAGAAATGGTGTGGGCTCCCGCGCAATTTTCTCCACCAGAGTGGTAAAGCCAGTGACTGAGGGCAGATATTAATAGCCTGGAGAGGGTCCATGGTTATAGGACCCCCCCTGGCTAAAAACATCTGCACCCAGCCACCCCAGAAAAGGCACATCTGGAAGATGCACCTATTCTGGCACTTGGCCACTCTCTTCCCACTCCCGTGTAGCGGTGGGATATGGGGTAATAAAGGGTTAATGTCACCTTGCTATTGTAAGGTGACATTAAGCCTGGTTAATAATGCAGAGGTGTCAATAACACACCTCTCCATTATTAATCCAATATTAATAAAGGGTTAAAAAAAACACACACGCATTAGGAAAAAAGTATTTTAATGAAATAAAGACACATGGTGTTGTAATAGTTTATTAAACGCTCAATCCAATTGAAGACCCTTGTCAAATGAAACATAGTTCAAACAAAAAAACAATTTTTTCTGTGATTTAACCCTTTATTTTAACAGCTAGAGCCCTCAAATTTTACACACATACACTTCTAACATTAGTAGTGAGGGATATGTAAACAAAAAAGGGATATTATTATTATTATTTATTATTATTTATTATTATAGCGCCATTTATTCCATGGCGCTTTACATGTGAGGAGGGGTATACATAATAAAAACAGGTACAATAATCTTGAACAATACAAGTCACAACTGGTACAGGAGGAGAAAGGACCCTGCCCGCGAGGGCTCACAATCTACAAGATATGAAAAGGTTTACTGTATGTAAACCATGTCTCATATCCTGTCGGGTTTGGGAAGGAGATAGCAAAAGCCGGCAATTGAATTTTATGCTATCTTGCGCTGTATAAAATATAAATATATGTATATATATGTGTCTCACTGACATATATATATATATACCTATACTATGTGTAGACATTAATTTTATTGTATTTTACTGTACACCGCAATGAATTGCCGGCTTTTCTATATACCGTAACACTGGTGCGTATTTCTCGCAAGTCACACTGATGGTCCGTGTGTAATCCGAATTTTTTCTCGCACCCATAGACTTGCATTGGTGATTCTCGGCCGAGATATGCTGACAATCGCAGCATGCTGCGATTTCACTCAGATCCTGAATACGGCCGAGAAAACAACGGATAATAGGAGCTGCCCCATAGATTAACATTGGACCGAGTGCTATGCGATTTTTTTTATCGCATTTTACTCGTCCGTATTATAGTCCAGTGTGACTCCGGCCTTAGGCTTAAGGTTAGGGCTAGAGCATTGGCTTATGGTTAGGGCTAGAGTTAGTCTTAGGCCATGTTCACACCATCCTTTTTTTCATGCGGAATCGCCGCGATTTTCCCGCTGCGGGTCCGCAGCTGTTTTCCATGCAGGGTACATTACAATGTACCCTATGGAAAACAGGAACTGCTGTGCCCACATTGCGGAAAATCGCGAAAAAAGCCGCACTGGATAGCCGCGGTAAAAAAGAAGTACCATGTCACTTCTTTTTGCGGAACTGCAGCGGTTCTGCACCCATAGACCTCCATTGTGAGGTCAAACCCGCAGTAAAACCCGCAGATGAAAAAAAATATCTGTGGGTTTTCTGCGGTTTGTTGTGCAGAACCGCTGCAGTGTGGCTGCCCCCCCGTGCCCCAATCCCACCCCCCCATGCTCCGATGCCACCCCCCGTGCTCCGACGCCCCCCCGTGCCCTCATCTCCCCCCCTTATACTTACCCGGCCTCCCGGTGTCCGTCCGGCCGTCTTCTCCCTGGGCGCCGCCATCTTGCAAAATGGCGGGCGCATGCGCAGTGCGCCCGCCGAATCTGCCGGCCGGCAGATTCGTTCCAAAGTGCATTTTGATCACTGAGATATAACCTATCTCAGTGATCAAAATAAAAAAAATAGTAAATGACCCCCCCCCCTTTGTCACCCCCATAGGTAGGGACAATAAAAAAAATAATAATTTTTTTTTTTTTTCCCACTAAGGTTAGAATAGGGTTAGGGGTAGGGTTAGGGGTAGGGTTAGGGGTAGGGTAGGGTTAGGGGTAGGGTTAGGGGTAGGGTTAGGGTATTTTCAGCCATTTTAACCCTAAAAAACTTCCTAGAAAACACACAGACTCTGCATAGAAAACTGCATAAAAAAAGCATCAAAAAACGCATCAAAAACGCATCAAAAAACGCACCAAAAAAGCACCAAAAAAAGGACATGCGTTTTCTGCCAAGAGCTGCGGTTTTTAGTCCTGAAAAAAAAGGAGGGAAATCAGGAACGTGTGAACATAGCCTAAGGGTTAAGGTTAGAGCTAGGATTAAAGTTAAGGCTAGAGGTAGGCTTAGGTTAAGGTTAGGGCTACAGTTAGAGCAAAGGTAATAAGATAGTTACATGGGAACAAAAACTCATAAAGGTAATAAAATAATCAAGCAAAATTTAAAAGAACTTGAAGGGCAAAGTATAATTATATCAGTATTTTTTTTTATACCATACTTTTTGGGGGATAAGATGTGCTAGCACAAAAAACTTGCCCCGCGCCACGTGCTGGCAATCCGCTGGTTCTGTGCTATCCATGTTCTAAGAAATCTGGTACAGTAAGGACTAGGAGATGACACTGGGGCGTCTAAAAACATAGGAAAGTTTTCAGCAAATGGGGTATAAATAAATATTGAGTAATGCAGTCCACATAACCGGTCACATGATTTGGGGAACACAAGATCAGCGATTTCAGCTCTGGATGAGGCACTTCTCTTAAATAATCTCTTTGGAAATAAGACCATCTCTAGTGACGGGTGCAACTTCAGAAATGGATGACGGCTTAGCACTTTACCAACCCTTTAAAAAAAAATCTAACATAGCTGTCATGGCGCTCTGAAAGGGAACCTGTCGGGTCAATTTTACTACTAAAACTAGTAATATGGCTGAATAGGTCCCAGTACAATAATAGAAATGGTACCTGTCCTGTAGTATTTTGATGTGTCAGCACTGAGAAATCAAGATTGGAAGCCACATGCAAATTAGCCCAGTAGTGCATTGGGGGCTTATTTGCATGTGGCATCAAAGCTCAATTTCTCAGCGCTGGCTCAACAGATTAGTACAGGACAAGTGTCATTTCAATTGTAGTACAAGGACCTTTACAGTCATATAATGTGTTTCAATGGTAAAATTGTGCTGACGGGTTCCCTTTAAAACAGAACCTATGAAATTGGTCTGAAAAGAGGCTTAAAGATGTCTTCCAGGAATGTAACATTGATGACCCAATCTATTAATTTTTTTATCAAATAAATCGGAGAAGAAAGAGCGCCCATTGTTTGCCCGCCGACATGTCGATACGGGTCGCTGTGCCTTGTGCCAGGCCGATTCATCAGACATAGATGTAACACCGCTGAAAGACGCTTTATGGAAAGAAACAAGATCTTACTTTTTCACACCTGACGAAAATACTGATCATATAAATATGTGCAATGTAGATTTTGCAAGTTTAGTCATTTTCTGTTTTTGCATTGTATTCATTTTTGCTCCAAAATGTGTTTTGAGCTTTTTTCTTTTTTTTTTCTTGTGTGTGTGTGTGTGTGTGTGTGTGTGTGTGTGTGTGTGTGTGTGTGTGTGTGTTGTGTACGGGGCTTTTTTGAGATGTTGCAGAAATTATAAGAAACAAAAAAAAAATACACATGTGATCTATGGAAAGCCAGAATATGCCTGACTACAATGTCAGCTTAGCTTTGATCAGAAGTCAAGGATCTCGGAAAAGGAAGAAAAAATGAGCTCGCTGATGGATTCTCAGTCACATCGTTCTGCAGCCAGCAATAGACAGTGCAAGGGCTCGTGCAGACGACCCTTTTATCCATCCAAGTGCAAACCAGCAAAACATCTGATAGCACCTGGGCCAATGTTATTCTACGGCGCCGTGCACATGTCTGTTTTTATCTTCTCTTCTAGAGTCTGCACTATCCCTAACAAACAGATTAAAGAACATAAACGGTGGAAAGAGTGTAATGAAACCCAATTGCAATTTTTTTTTTTTTTTTTTACAAGAAAACAGAATAGAGCAAAAAGATTTGCAGGGCCCTGGAATAGTAAGCCACATATGTAGGACATGACTGCCAGACAGGAACCCTGCAACCTTTCTCCTACCTGCTGTAATTTTCGTAATAAATGGGACCAGCACAACATCATCATTGTGGTGGGACACATGAAAAGCCATGGAAGCTGGCTGGAAGGAGGAGGTTAACATGGCTCTGGTTGGGCAACCACGGAAGTCCAGTGTTGCCTCTCAACTAGGGTTCTGCGAATCAGTTTGCTCAAACGTGCATTTAGGCAAACAAAGACTAAAAATAATTTGTCTATACCTTTTATTAAACTGGAATCCATCATTAGATGGAAAAACTTGATCTGTGAGAAGCATAATGTAGAGACAGACCCTGATTCCAGCGATGTGTCACTTACTGGGTTGCATGCTGTAGTTTTTACAATCTGATGCTAAAACAGTGATTTTTATTTTTTCACTAGAGGACTAATAAACTTGCAGCCAAGTAGTCCAGCCACACCCCCACCACTGATTGACAACTTTCTGCCTATGCACAGTGTACATAGCTGCCAATCAGTGGTGTGGGTGGGGTTATACAGAGCTCAGCATTCAGAGAACTGGTAGATCTGCAGAAGATAAAACAGCGAGCAACCCAATAAGTGACACATCGCTGGAATCAGGGTTTCTGCCCTTTCATCATGCTTCTCAGGTGGGGTATCAAAAACCTGATGACAGATTCTCCTTAATGTTAAGTATAATTTTGTGTACAGTGAAATGCTGTTTTTCCATAAGAAGGTTGCTATTCGCACACGCTCCCCAGTGGACGCCCTTATTGTCTTCATTACTATCAGCAGAGTTTCTACCCAACCTATTGTGCCCATGACACATACAGTAACAAGGGAGAACCAGGCGCAAAGTGCATTCTTGTGTGTTGTGGATCCATTTTCCAGCATAACATCCTTTTATATTATTCCTGCTCTTTGTTGAGTGAAAGCAGAGTACTTGTCCTTGCAGCAGAGGGACATTATCAAAGGACGGTGACGGATGCCATCTGCTTTCTTTGTCATGGAGTCACCGTTGCACTTTGGAAGGCCGCAGCCGGCCAGACTTGCTATCTCCTCCACACACTTCAGATTCCCGGCCATCTGTTAGAATAGAGAGCACAAGAACAAGTTCATCATCTGCAGCAGAATGTTCACAGCTTCTGCCATCGCTTGCCACCATCTGCCACAGTCACATCATCTCCTCTATGATGTCTGTTTTCTTCCTGTACATTACGTTTCCAAACTCTCCCCCCCCACACACCTAAAAAGCTAAACACAGTTGATGGCCTATCTCTGTACCAGCCCACCCTTGTACGGGACAGTGGAGTCACAAATGAATATGTACTGGACTTTAAAATAACAGTGTGGTTTAGAAACCCCATTTTCAAACACCCTACTAGTAAATGAACCCCTCAAGGACCAAGCCACTTTGTAGGCCAATGACCCCGGCCTAAATTTTGAAATCTGACCAGTGTCATTTTTATGAGGTAATAATTCTGGAAAGCTTCAACGTATCCCACTGGTTCTGAGAATGTTTTTTCGTGATATATTGTACTTCATGATAGCGGTGAAATTTATTCGATATGACTTGTGTTTATTTGTGAAAAAAAACGTAAATTTGGCAAAAAAAATTTGAAAATTTCACAATTTTCAAAATCAATTTTTGTGCCCTTAAGTCACAGAGTTATGTCACACAAGATAGTTCATAAATAAAATATCCCACATGTCTACGTTATAGCAGCACAATTTTTGAAATATATATTTTTCTTGGTTAGGAAGTTATAAGGGCTAAAAGTGGACAAGTGATTTCTCATTTTTTTCATCAAAATTTACAAAACCAGCTTTTTAGGGACCACCTCATATTTGAAGTGACTTCCAGGGATCTATATGCCAGAAAATAACCAAAAGTGACACCATTTTAAAAACTGCACCCCTCAAGGTGCTCAAAGCCACATTCAAGACGTTTATTAACCCTTCAGGTGCTTCACAGGAACAGAAGCAATGTGGAAGGAAAAATGAACATTTTACCTATTTTCACAATAATTATTTAAGAACAAATTTTCCCAAGGGTAACAGGAGACAATGGACTCCAAAAATTGTTGTGCAATTTCTCCTGAGCATACCAATACCGCATGTGTGGAGGAAAACCACTGTTTGGGCTCATGGAAAGGAAGGAGCATTATTTCATTTTTTTAATGCAAAATTGTCTGGAATCGAGAGCAAACGCCATGTCACGTTTGGAGAGCCCCTGAGGTGCCTAAACAGTGGAAACCACCTACAAGCTGAGAAAATAAAAAAATAAAATTTTTCTTTTAGCTCCAAATTTTTTATTTTGTCAAAAGTAACAGGAGAAAATGGACCCTAAAATTTGTTGTGCAATTTCTCGTGAGTACGCCAATCCTCCTTTGTGTGGATGAAAACTACTTTTGAGGCACAGTGCAAAACTCAGAAAGGAAGTAGCACCATATTGGATTTCAGATTTTGCTGGAATAGTTTGAGAGTGCCATGTCACATCAGCAGAGCCCCTGAGGTGCCAGAACAGAAGAAACCCCCCCATAAGTGATGTCATTTTACAAACTACACCTCTCAATTAATTTATCTAAGGGTGCAGCGATCATATTGGCACCACAGGTGTGTCACAGAATTTTATACCATTGGGCAGTGAAGAAAAAATAATTACATTTTTACCAAAAAATGTTGATTTTACATTCTCACACAGGAAAATTGGTAAAAATAGCACCAAAATTTGTCCCATAATTTCTGCTGAATGTAGAAATACCTCATATGTAGCTGTATAGTACTATTCAGCCATACGGAGAGACTTGGGAGGGACAGAACGCCATTTGTCTCCTGGAGCGCAGATTTTCCTTGAAAAATTTGCTGACTCCATATACAGAGCCCCTAAGTGCTAGAAAAGCAGAATCCCCCTCTGGTGATCCCATTTTGGAAATTATACCCCTGACGAACATGAGGACACTCTATGTAGTTTAGGCACACTGTGCGGCTCAGAAGGGTGGGGAGCATTTGCATTTGGGAGCACAGAATTTGCTGAATTTCTTTTGGGGGGTGAGGAGCCATTTTGCTTTTCCAGAGCCTTTGTGCTACCAGTGAAGCCCCGTATATTTCCGTTAAGATACAGTACAGACCAAAAGTTTGGACACACCTTCTCATTTAAAGATTTTTTTCTGTATTTTCATGACTATGACAATTGTACATTCACACTCAAGGCATCAAAACTATGAATTAACACATGTGGAATTATTTACTTAACAAAAAAGTGTGAAACAACTGAAAATATTTCTAATATTCTAGGTTCTTCACTGACTGACCTTCATTTCTTAAAGTAATGATGGCCACTCGTTTTTCTTTACTTAGCTGCTTTTTTCTTGCCATAATACAAATTCTAACAGTCTATTCAGTAGGACTATCAGCTGTGTATCCACCAGACTTCTGCACAACACAACTGATGGTCCCAACCCCATTTATAAGGCAAGAAATCCCACTTATTAACCCTGACAGGGCACACCTGTGAAGTGAAAACCATTTCCAGTGACTACCTCTTGAAGCTTATCAAGAGAATGCCAAGAGTGTGCAAAGCAGTCATCAAAGCAAAAGGTGGCTACTTTGAAGAACCTAGAATATAAGACATATTTTCAGTTGTCTCACACTTTTTTGTTAAGTATATAATTCCACATGTGATAATTCATAGTTTTGATGCCTTCAGTGTGAATGCACAATTTTCATAAAAATACAGAAAAATCTTTAAATGAGAAGGTGTGTCCAAACTTTTTGTCTGTACTGTATGACAGACCTGAGTGGGGGCTTTTTTGTGGTTTGAGCTGAAGCTTTTATTTGGAACATTTTACATAATATTTGGGATCACATTTATCCGGCGCTCTACGCTGAGCACTTAATTTGGGGTTTCCGTTTAAATCTTTGAGTGATGTGACAGATGAAACACCCTAGTGATCCAATCACTATAATGAGGCAGCAGGGTTACTCCGGACTCTGTCCGGCCTCTGTTCACCGGAGTCCTCCTTTTCAAAAGTTCACAAAACTATGGTTGACCGCGCTTTTATGCACTCCTAAAAAAGATGGACATCTCCGGATCACAGGCCAGACGGCGTTCACCGTGCCTCCATCTGCCTCATTATAGGGAATCTTCTGCCAGAGGTTCCGTCTGAATCACGTATTTCAGAGATTTACATGCAAACACTGGTGTAAGCGCTCAATGCAGCGCACAGGATAAATGTGAGCTGAGCTTTACTGCACAAATTAACAGCACGTGAAGAATTTGTTTTATTTATTTTTTATACCGTTCCTCGTGTGGTATAAGTGATTAGGCGACTATTAATCGGGTATCGGGTCGGTGTGATTACAGCGATACCGGATATATATCGGGTTTTATGTTTGGCTGCTGTCACACACTAAAAGACAATCTTTATTGTAAAAACTCATCCCTATACTTTGAGAGCAATAATTTTTCCATGTTTTGACTGACTGGCATGTGAGGGCTTGTTTTTGCAGGATGATTTGACGTTTATTGGAACCATTTTCAGTCACATGACATTTTTTGATCGCTTTCTATTCCGATTTTTGAGGAGGTAGAATTAACAAAAACCAGCATTTCAGGAAAAAAAATTTTCTTTTCCCTTCTGTGTGTGGTAAAATTGATTAGACACCTTTATTCTTTGGGTCTGTACGATTACAACTATACCTCATTTATATAGTTTTTTTATGTTTTGGTGCTTTTACATAATTCAAAACTTTTATAGAAAAATTATTTATCCATCCCTTTAATTCTGCGAGCTATAACTTTTTTATTTTTCTGCTGATGGAGCTGTACGGTGGCTTGTTTTTTTTTGTGGGACAAGATGACATTTTCAGTGGTACCATCTTTATTTAAATTGGTCTTTTTGATGGCTTTTTTTCCACTTTTTTTCCAGGTAATGATGATAAAGCATAGTTTGCTACTTTTTTGTGTGTGTTTTTATTTATGGCGTTCACTGAATGGGTTAAGTCAGTAGTGTGACACTTTTCTAGATTGGGTTGTTCCAGACATGGCAATACCAAAGTACTTTTTGGGTTTATTATTTTTATTTATTTTTTTTACATAAAAATGTGTACTTATTAGTGTAATAATGTTTTATTATTATTTTCTAATTTTTTTCAACATTTTTTTACTAAGTCCCTGTATGTGACCTTCACTTTTTAAAAAAAATATAAATAAGACATTTGGATGGCATATGGGTAACAAAACGGATGTAAAATGTGTCCTTTTTTTTTTTTCCTGGGTGAGAAAGTGACAAATTTTTCAGCAGCCAACTGGGCCAGACTTTCAGGGGATACATAATATGATTGTGGGGTTCCGGCCTCTGCTAGTTTAGAAAAGTGTTCCTTTCGGGAGGGGAGGGAGTTAGGTTTCTGCAGGATATTACTAGGATAGAGGGAGTTTGCGTAGTTTATGGACACGGACTTGCTTCCTAGTTTCAGGCGACTGCTTTAAGGATGTTTATTTAGATGGTACATTTCATGCGGAGAAGCTGCCATTTGTAAAGCATGTCCTCCCATCAGGTTACAGATAGGCCTGGACCAGAGGAGATGCATTTGTAGCTGCTGCTTGTGAACCTTAGTTAGTATTAGACTGCCATCTAGTGGTACACATAAAAGTGATAAAAAAAAATCAAAATTACATTTTTCTTCAAGATCTACTGTTCCTACAGGGCTGAAGTGCATTTCCTCTGAAATGTAGATGATGGTCTGATGCACCGTCTTTTATTCACTTAGTATGGTCCTGCCCCAAACTGATTATTTTATGACTAGAAGTCCTTCCTATATGAGCACTTTGATTTTCCTAAATTATTTCCCCCGCAGATGTAGTTTTGGGCTTATAACCTGTATAATACAAGGAGCCATCGGGTCTCCGCTTCACCTCTGTGCACATGGTGCCAGGACATCACTACATCGCACCTCCTGTGCCAGGAACATACACAATGAGAAGGGAACGTGGCTAGTCTCATTGTCTAAATGGGGCTTGGTGAGTATTTTTAATTTCATTTTTTTGTATGTTTGCTGGTGAAGGGAAGTGAAGTAGCACCATTGTGTGTGTGTGTGTGTGTGTGTGTGGATGGATGGTGTGGGGTATCCTACTGTGGGGGCATCAAAATGTGCGGGGCTCTTACAATATGGGGAGCACCATTCTGTGTGTGGAGCACAGTGGGAGTGGACTGAGGGCGTTATAATGTGGAGGGGCGCACTAATAATAATGTATGTAGGGGGCATCACATTGTGTGGGGGCACTGCGGAGACATCTTGATGTCTATGAGGCCATTGTACTGTCTGTGTAATGGAAAAATGTGTGAGCAGAATTTTTGGGGCATCATTCTGTCTGGAGGCCACACAAGGGGTAACACTAAGGGGGCTTCATGAGAGGCACTATTCTGTGTGACTGCACAAAAAGAACTTGGTGGAGTTAAGGGGTGTCCCCATTACTGTCCTTCCATGAGGAAGCTTGGTTTATTTAAATGCAGTCCTTTCTGGCTTGGGGAGGTCAGACCCTGGGGAGTAACTTGAACATTCCTGTTTATAGCGCCAATGATGTTGGTAAGTATGGACTCCTTTTGTGCAGCTATCGTCTCACTTTTTACAGAGGGGCGCAAACTACACATGGGAATAAGCCTCCTCGGTCCCTGTACTTTGGCAATCCTTCTACTTTTGTAGGGATGTGGACTGTCTTGCCCTGTTCCTGCCCCTTAAGATACAGACGCACTCTGTGAATACCGTCGTGCTGTTTTATATGCGATGTAACTTGTGTCTAATGTAATGTATCGTGTGAAGTACTGTATATAAAGTGTTAGCGCATAGTGTGAGTATAGCATTAGGATAAATTTAGGACAACATAGGATATAGAACAACTTAACATGTGCATATGTAACACCCCAGGTAACTGGTTGTTACAGTGATGTTGCCTTCCTTTCGGGGAGGGTGATATCACGCTTGGAGGCAAGGAGGATTATCTCTATCAGGTAAGGCACTCACATTCAACACAATCTGAATCCAGGCCAGAAGGGGAAGCTCAGGACCTGGATTCATGGGAGCTCCCTTAGACTTTATGTATCCTAGCCTGGAGGAGGAGTCAGTCAGTCTTAGTTAGTCTCCAGGAGGGAGAGATAGAGGAAGGACGTCTGGAACAGACAGAGAAGCCTAGCAGCCACGTGGAAGCTGCAGCCTCTGGAAAGAGTGAGAATTTGAAGGCGTTGAATAGTTGAGGAGCTTAGAGGAAAGGAGCACAGAGGACGAAGAGGCTCAGGAGGGGAAACAGTGGAAGGACACCCTAAGAGCCAGAGCGCAGAAACTGGGTACTGGGAGCCCAAGGTCGTGTTGTTCTCCAGGACGCGCAACAGAACCGGAGGGCATAGGACTGTATGTCAATTGCCCACATCAAGTCTGAGGAGAAGCAGTAACCTCAGAGCCTGGGTCGTGATAGAGACCCTATAAACCGGCTCACACTGCCTATCGTACAGACATCTGTCTTAGACCAGAAGAGAGGGGACTTTGCAACCAAGCTTCAAGTGGCAGGGACCTTGCCAACTAAAGTAGCACATGTAGAAAAGGCTTACGGACCTCACATGGGAGAGGGATCCCCTATTGCCTCCAAGCCGGCCGGACCACAGCTACCCTGCACTTGGTACCCTGGACTGAGGACTGCTATCATCAGTAAACCAGGTAAAGACGGCAAACCTGTGTCCTCGTTCTTTGCCATACCATCCACCACACCATCGGTGCCTGGGAAGCCCTGGGGATCCCGCTTCATCTGTGCGAAGCGTCACCTCTTGCTGCATACCATCACCCCAGAGGACCCCTTTAAGCAGCGTCAGTCCCTACTGACCGCAAACCACAGGTGGCGACACGAACATAGACATTACAAATCATATTAAAGACCGTTCCCCTTTAATTGGGCGCCCAGGGCCACGGACCGGGTTGCAGCCACCATGACATCCCCTTTAAGTACCGGACCCGGTACCGAGTACCCCATGGCCCTGGCGGGTGTTCCACATAGAAAGTGGTTAATGATAGGAAGAGCCCAGTGAGAGAGCACCAGGGCTGATAATAAGGGGGGCACATCCTTGTTAGAGTGCGTTCAGTCAGTAGTGATGGGCAGACCACTTTTTTTGGTGATCTGGCTCCGCTCACTAAAAAGAGACGGCTCTTATGGATCCCTATTAAAAATGTGTTCACAATAGGAGAACACATATTTAAGCTCACATTATTACTGCCGAAACCTCGCCCTCACATGGCCGAAACTCTGCCTACTTGATGTTAAACTATTAAATTGTTGAGTTGGCGGAGTTTAGTTTGGGTAGCCAGAGTTGTGCCCGCCGAACATCAGAATTTTATGCCAAGTGAGAGCCATTCAGAGAATTTCGTGGCTCTCACCGGGGCGCCGGCTCCCATTGTACACAGCAGGGAGACTGATCTTCTGTATCGGATCATTCGCAAAAGAACCATCAGTAGGTCTGTGTCAACCAGTGAAGTGTTGAGAAGAGTTCAGGTGGGGTGGGTTGCTAGGTGCAGCATGGGCCAAACATTCACGACAGTGGGCAGCCAAATGGAGTCCTATGATGGACAATCCAACGAAGTCTGAAGCCTAGGGCTCAGGCCAGGTACTCTGGAGCAGGCCTCGTCTTCCGACATCATGAGGTTGGTGGACATGGAGTTACATGGGGGCAGGTGGCTGGTCCTGTTTACATTGCCGAAGAGGGTACCAAATCCCCTGAGGCTGCTGGAGTCAGCGGGCTTGGGGTAGTCCAGAATGAATGTGTGGTAGAAGAGGGACCGCAATTGGTGCTAGGGTACTACCCTTCCTGTTGTATGGGGCCCAATGAGCAGAAGTAAAGAGGGGGTCCCCCGTCTTGTGCTTCTGATCACCGGGCAACAGGGCATAATGAAGCATTGTGTGCCGGCATGCCACCATCGGCCTTTCTGGTGGTTCACAGAACGGCCATGTAGCTGTGAGGTGGCCGTGGTAGTAGTTGTGGCGAGGTCCTGCAGTTCCTTCATGGCCTGGCACCCCATAAATAAAAGATAATGTCCTGTCTGTCATGTGGTTTGTGCATAGTGTACAACACTCACATTTGGGGTTTAAGATTCCTCTGATCCTGCGATCCCGGATCCGAATCCTACCACACATTCAACAACAGACTCTGTTGTTTCCTTTTTCAATATCTCAACTTAACATCAGATAATTAATTGCAGACACAGCACAGTATGTGTCCATTCATTCATCCTGAGCTTTCTTACACCACTGACCCGGAGACGCTCTCTTCACCCCTGCAGCTCCCATGCTTTAGGTTCCACTCTTCGGACATGGTTTCCCATCCAGCTTCCCCTTATGAAAAAGGCATCTGCTTTCTTGCCCTGGATATCCTTGGAAGATCCACTGAAGTTCTTAGCGACCGCCCGCGTGCTGCTTCCTTTGGAGTCCCGTACTCTTCAGTACTATCCAGAACCTGGTCTTAATCTGCTTTCCTTACCATATCACTATCTCTCCAACTAACTATCCGCCAGGATGTGTCTTAGGCCGGGATCACACATGCGAGAAACACGTCCGTGTCTCGCATGTGAAATCCAAGCTCTGGCGCCGGCACTCCAGAGCGGAGCGTGCGGCTGCATAGCAACACATGGAGCTGCACGCTCCGCTCCGGAGTGCCGGCACCAGAGCTTGGATTTCACATGCGAGACACGGACGTGTTTCTCGCATGTGTGATCCCGGCCTTACTCTTTTACTGCTCCTACCCTTTCCCAACTGGGATATTCCCTACACTGGGGCTGTTCTCTTCTCTGCTTAAGCCTTTCCTAATTGTATAAAACTACTTGCTTACCTCCAGTGCACTCCATTGTACTAAACCCAATCCTAGCTATAGCTACTTCCTCATCTTATCTTTTACATCTAAATCCTAATTCCTTACCCTAAGGGTACCGTCACACTATACGATTTACCTACGATCACGACCAGCGATATGACCTGGCCGTGATCGTAGGTAAATCGTAGTGTGGTCGCTGGGGAGCTGTCACACAGACAGCTCTCCAGCGACCAACGATGCCGAGGTCCCTGGGTAACCAGGGTAAACATAGGGTAACTAAGCGCAGGACCGCGCTTAGTTACCTGATGTTTACCCTGGTTACAAGCGTTAAACTAAAAAAAAACAAACAGCACATACTTACATTCTGGTGGTCGTCAGGTCCCTTGCAGTCTGCTTCCCGCACTCAGTGACTGCCGGCCGTAAAGTGAAAGTGAAAGCACAGCCGCTGTGCTCTGCTTTCACTTTACGGCCGGCAGTCACAGTGCTGGAAGCAGACTGCAAGGGACCTGACGGACACCAGAATGTAAGTATGTGCTGTTTGTTTTTTTTTAGTTTAACGCTTGTAACCAGGGTAAACATCGGGTAACTAAGCGCGGTCCTGCGCTTAGTTACCCGATGTTTACCCTGTTTACAAGCAAACGCATCGCTGGATCGCATCGCTAGATCGCTAGATCGGTGTCACACACACCGATCTAGCGATGACAGCGGGAGATCCAGCGATGAAAGAAAGTTCCATACGATCTGCTACGACGTACGATTCTCAGCAGGATCCCTGATCGCTGCTGCGTGTCAGACACAGCGATATCGTAACGATATCGCTGGAACGTCACGAATCGTACCGTCGTAGCGATCGAAATGTTATAGTGTGACGGTACCCTAACACATTTCACTATCTTATCACAATATCAAAACATGCAAAGTAGTTGCAAAACCCAGTCACAATGTAATAATCACATTATTATAAGCAAGGTATACATAAGCCACATTTACATTAATTATACACAAGTTGTCATTAGGGGGAGAAGCACATGACCGATCCTGTAACACCCTTACATGGCTCCAAGGGAGTCCCTCTGCCTCTTTTTTGATGTGCTGGTTATGGCGCATAAGTGATGGCATAATCACTTACAAGCGCCACTTGTCAGGATACCACAAGTAGAGCTGCAGAGGATTGTATGAGAGGTAAGTATGATTTTTTTTTTAATTAATAAAATGAATTAAATGGGCTTGGGGGACCATGATGATGAATTGAGATTGTTGGACGGTGGACAGTGAATGATGATGTATTGAGGTGGAGAGCGCAAATAATGATGAATTAGGGGTGGGGGACAGCAAATAATAATGAATTAAGGGTTGGGGTGGGAGAGAGAGGACATAACAATGAATTGGGGTTGGAGTAGGGCATGTAAATATAATGGATCCAGAGAGCAGGAGGTACAGAGTGGGGAGTGTTAAGGATGCAGGGGTGTGACTGGTAATGAATTGGGGGAATGCGTACAGGTTTTAATTGGTTTATATATTTATTGGTTGGGGAAAGTGGTTACTTATAGTTAATGGGGGAACATAGTGGATTACAATTTATATTTGGAATGGTGGGTTGCATAATAAAACTAATATATTAATGATGGGTGCATGTCTGTATTCAGCTGTGTAGTGTAGATGTTGGGAAAAAGTGGGGACTGTGCTCTGTAAGCGGGGCTCTAGGTAACTGTGTTATTATCTGCAGAAACAAGTCCTGGCTGGAAGAAGTAATGGTGGTCTGTGCTGGATGAAGAAGAAAAGCGAAGACAAAGGACTTCAACTATAGACATCACTTTTGAGTAAGTGAGTTACCTGTAAACTGACAGTATACTGTCACTACTCTGTTGCCAGATGTCCCGGGACCAGGGGCTCCTTCCCTGTCCTTAATGCTAGGGTCGCCCTAGCTCGCTCTGTTCCCAGGATTACTTCTGATGCTGAAGTGCCTTGCCTTAGCTCCTGAATCCGCCCTCAGTCTTTACCCTTCCCCCACTCATGGAAGAGGGGAGTGGTAGTGTACCCTACTACACCAACCAGACTAACAAGGTAATACGAACAGGGGTACGAAAAATACCAAACATACAATTATCCTCACAAATAGCAGAGTAATGCATCGGGGGAGTGGACGATGGGGTTAAACCAAAGTAGGAGAAGAAAGGGAATTATCACACACTCAAAATCTATCAACAGTCTCTGATAAACCCACCAAACAACTTCTCCTATATTAACCAACGACAACCTCCAGCCATGCTGCATAAGCTACTCTGACAATGAGTGCTAACCAGGGCATATTTTATATAGATGAGAGTGGCAAACAGTGCACAGCTGAGAGCCTTAGCTCCAGGAGATTTCAGCTGAGCAGATTAACCCCGGCATTTCCAAAATAAATTTACACAGTTTAATAAGAAGGTGAAGTGCTTCTAATTGGTTCTGGACTAGGAGAAATCAGACGCTGCGGTCTTCTGGCTCCTCTCTGTCATGGTAAACCCATGACATATACACTATATACTATGTATAAATGTACACTATTCACCAGGGGTGGGCAATTAATTTTCCCAAGGGGCCACATGAGAGACCGTAACTGTTGTGGAGGGTCGAACCAATAGGCAGAAATGAATTCTGCTCAATGCTAATATCTATATATTATAATTATTATAGTATTGATAATAATAATAATATTAATTCTATCACTTAATATTGAGCATAATTAAGTATGCTGATGTTCCCCTATATATCGTTTGAACCTTCTGTATATCGTATGAGCCCCCCAACAGCCACTTATATGCTGCATGAGCCCCACACAGCCTCCCCATATACTGCATGAGCCCCACACAGCCTGCCCATATACTGCATGAGCCCCACACAGCCTCCCCATATATGGCATGAGCCCCACACAGCCTCCCTATATACACTGCATGAGCTCCACACAGCCCCCCCATATATGAGCATGAGCCCCACACAGACTCCCTATACACACTGCATGTCGCCCCATAGCCTCCCCATGTGCAGTATGTCACCCCCATATGCAGCACCATGTGCAGCATGTCACCCCAATGTGCATCATGATGTGCAGCATGTCACCCCCTTGTGCAACATGCCACCCCATGTGCAGTACCATATGTAGCATGTCACCCCATATGCAGCATGTCATCCCCATATGCAACTCCATGTGCAGCATGACACCCCCATGTGCAGCACCATGTCACCCCCCGATGTGCAGCACCATGTCACACCCCCATGTGCAGCATGTCACCCCCATGTGCAGCATCTGCAGCACAATGACACCCGGTGCTCAGCAGCATGTCACCCAAATGTGCAGCATGTCACCGCCATGTGCATCATGACATGCCCATAGCCTCCCCATGCCCACACAAACATCCCATATACATGGAAAAAAAAGAACACCACATACTCATCTCGGTCCCATTCCCCGGCACTCTGCTTCTCTCTCTGCCTCCGGTGCACTGACTCCCTGCAGTACACAGCTGAGACGATGAAATAACGTCATCACGTCAGCTGTATCAAACGCTGATTGGTAGAGGAAGTGGCCAGAGGCCCCTCCTCCACAGATGCAGTCAGCGACTATGGAGACAGCGAGTGGGCAGGCACGGTGCGGCCTGTGGACCTCTGGTTTCCAGCTCCACGGCTGTCTCGGTTCGCGGGCCGGACTGAGAGAGCCAGAAAGCTGGATGTGGCCTGCGGGCCACACTTTGCCCAGGTCTAATATACACTGTATACAGAGCTCCTGTGTATAATGTCACTGGTGATCCCTGTATTACCTGTACACTGACACTATATACAGAGCTCATATGTATAATGTCACTGGTGATCACTGTATTACCTGTACACTGACACTATATACAGAGCTCCTATGTATAATGTCACTGGTGATCCCTGTATTACCTGTACACTGACACAATATACAGAGCTCTTGTGTATATGTCACTGTTGATCTCTGTACCACCTGTACAATTACACTATATATACAGAGCTCCTGTGTATAATGTTACTGGTTATCACTGTGTTACCTGTACACTATACACAAAGCTCAAGTGTATAATCTCACTGGTGATCCCTGTATTACCTGTACACTGACACTATATACACAGCTCCTGTGTATAAAGTCACTGGTGATTACCTGTACACTATATGCTATATACAGAGCTCCTGAGTATAATTTCATTGTTTATCACTGTATTACCTGTACATTGACACTATATACAGAGCTCCTGTGTATAATGTCAGTGTTAATCTCTGTACCATCTGTACAATGACTATATATACAGAACTCCTGTGTATAATGTCACTGGCGATCATTGTATTATTATTATTATACATTTTTATAGCGCCATTTATTCCATGGCGCTTTACATGTGAATACGAGGCAAATATAGACAAATACATTAAACATGAGCAGATAACAAGGCACACGGGTACATAAGGAGGGAGGACCCTGCCCGCGAGGGCTCACAGTCTGCAGGGGTTGGGTGATGGAACACTAGGAGAGGGTAGGGCAGGTTGCGCGGCGGTTCAGTAACTTCAGGATCACTGCAGGCTGTAGGCTTGTCGGAAGAGGTGGGTCTTCAGGTTCTTTTTGAAGGTTTCTATGGTAGGCGAGAGTCTGATGTGTTGGGGTAAAGAGTTCCAGAGTATGGGGCAAGCACGGGAGAAGTCTTGGATGCGGTTGTGGGAAGAAGAGATGAGAGGGGAGTAGAGAAGGAGGTCTTGAGAGGATCGGAGGTTGCGTGTAGGTAGGTACCGGGAGACCATGTCACAGATGTATGGAGGAGACAGGTTGTGGATAGCTTTGTATGTCACTGTGAGGGTTTTGAACTGGAGTCTCTGGGCGATAGGAAGCCAGTGAAGAGCTTGACATAGGGGAGAGGCTGGGGAATAGCGGGGAGACAGGTAGATTAGTCGGGCAGCAGAGTGTAGGATGGATTGGAGCAGTGCCAGAGTGCTAGAGGGGAGTCTCTGAACACCTGAACACTATATACAGAGCTCCTCTATATAATGGCACTGGTGATCAATGTATTACCTGTACACTGATACTATATACAGAGCTCCTGTGAATAATGTCACTGGTGATCTCTGTATTACCTGTACACTATACAGTATATACAGAGGTCCTGTGTATAATGTCACTGGTGATCCTTGTATTACCTGAACACTATATACAGAGCTCCTCTATATAATATCACTGGTGATCACTGTATTACCTTTACACTATATACAGAGCTCCTGTGTATAATGTCACCGTTGATCACTGCATTACCTGTACACTGACACTATACAGTCATGGCCAAAAGTATTAACACCCCTGCAATTCTGTCAGATAATACTTAGTTTCTTCCTGAAAATGATTGCAATCACAAATTCTTTGGTATTATTATCTTCATTTAATTTGTCTTAAATGAAAAAAACACAAAAGAGAATGAAGCAAAAAGCAAAACATTGATCATTTCACACAAAACTCCAAAAATGGGCCAGACAAAAGTATTGGCACCCTCAGCCTAATACTTGGTTGCACAACTTTTAGCCAAAATAACTGCGACCAACCGCTTCCGGTAACCATCAATGAGTTTCTTACAATGCTCTGCTGGAATTTTAGACCATTCTTCTTTGGCAAACTGCTCCAGGTCCCTGATATTTGAAGGGTGCCTTCTCCAAACTGCCATTTTTAGATCTCTCCACAGGTGTTTTATGGGATTCAGGTCTGAACTCATTGCTGGCCACCTTAGAAGTCTCCAGTGCTTTCTCTCAAACCATTTTCTAGCGCTTTTTGAAGTGTGTTTTGGGTCATTGTCCTGCTGGAAGACCCATGACCTCTGAGGGAGACCCAGCTTTCTCACACTGGGTCCTAAATTATGTTGCAAAATTTGTTGGTAGTCTTCAGACTTCATAATGCCATGCACATGGTCAAGCAGTCTAGTGCCAGAGGCAGCAAAGCAACCCCAAAACATCAGGGATCCTCCGCCATGTTTGACTGTAGGGACCGTGTTCTTTTCTTTGAATGCCTCTTTTTTCTCCTGTAAACTCTATGTTGATGCCTTTGCCCAAAAAGCTCTACTTTTGTCTCATTTGACCAGAGAACATTCATCCAAAACATTTTAGGCTTTTTCAGGTAAGTTTTGGCAAACTCCAACCAGGCTTTTTTATGTCTCGGGGTAAGAAATGGGGTCTTCCTGGGTCTCCTACCATACAGTCCCTTTTCATTCAGACGCCGATGGATAGTACGGGTTGACACTGTTGTACCCTCGGACTGCCGGGCAGCTTGAACTTGTTTGGATGTTAGTCTAGGTTCTTTATCCAACGTCCGCACAATCTTGCGTTGAAATCTCTTGTAAATTTTTCTTTTCCGTCCACATCTAGGGAGGTTAGCCACAGTGCCATGGGCTTTAAACTTCTTGATGACACTGCGCACGGTAGACACAGGAACATTCAGGTCTTTGGAGATGGACTTGTAGCCTTGAGATTGCTCATGCTTCCTCACAATTTGGTTTCTCAAGTCCTCAGACAGTTCTTTGTTCTTCTTTCTTTTCTCCATGCTCAATGTGGTACACACAAGGACACAGGACAGAGGTTGAGTCAACCTTAATCCATGTCAACTGGCTGCAAGTGTGATTTAGTTATTGCCAACACCTGTTAGGTGCCACAGGTAAGTTACAGGTGCTGTTAATTACACAAATTAGGGAAGCATCACATGATTTTTCGAACGGTGCCAATACTTTTGTCCACCCCTTTTTATGTTTGGTGTGGAATTATATCCAATTTGGCTTTAAGACAATTCTTTTCGTGTTTTTTTCATTTAAGACAAATTAAATGAAGATGATAATACCAAAGAATTTGTGATTGCAATAATTTTCAGGAAGAAACTGAGTATTATCTGACAGAATTGCAGGGGTGTTAATACTTTTGGCCATGACTGTATGCAGAGCTCCTGTGTATAATGTCACTGGTGATCCCTATTACCTGTACACTGACACTATACAGTGAAGGAAAAAATTATTTGATCACTTGCTGATTTTGTAAGTTTGCCCACTCACAGAGACATGAACAGTCTATAATTTTAAGGCTAGGTTAATTTTAACATTGAGAGATAGAATATCAAAAATAAAATTCAGAAAATCACATTGCATAAATTATATAAATTTATTTGCATTTTGCAGTGAGAAATAAGTATTTGATCCCTCTGGCAAACAAGACTTAATACTTGGTGGCAAAACCCTTGTTGGCAAGCACAGCAGTCAGATGTTTTTTGTGGTTGATTATGAGGTTTGCGCACATGTCAGGAGCAATTTTGGTCCACTCCTCTTTGCAGATCATCTCTAAATCATTAATATTTTGAGGCTGTCGCTGGGCAACTCGGAGCTTCAACTCCCTCCATAATTTTCTACGGGATTAAGGTCTAGAGACTGACTAGGTGACTCCATGACCTTAATGTGCTTCTTTTTGAGCCACTCCTTTATTGCCTTGGCTGTATGTTTTGGGTCATTGTCTTGCTGGAATACCCAGCCACTACCCATATTTAATGTCCTGGCAAAGGGAAGGAGGTTGACACTCAGGATTTTATAGTACATGGCTCCATCCATTCTCCCATTGATGCAGTGAAGTACTCCTGTGCCCTTAGCAGAGAAACATCCCCAAAACATAATGTCTCCACCTCCATGCTTGACAGTGGGGATGGTGTTCTTTGGATCATAGGCAGCATTTCTCTTCCTCCAAACACGGCGAGTTGAGATAATGCCAAATAGCTCAATTTTTTGTCTCATCTGACCACAGCACCTTCTCCCAATCGCTCACTGAATCATCCAGGTGTTCATTGACAAACTTCAGACAGGCCTGCACGTGTGCTTTCTTGAACAGAGAGACCTTGCAGGCACTGCAGGATTTTAAACCTTTACGAGAGATCAGTAACAAGTTCCCCCCGTGTAATTTTAGGCTGATCTTTCACCTTCCTCATGATCAAGGATACCACACGACGTGAGAATTTGCATGGTGCCTCAGATCGATGTTAATTGACAGTCATTTTGTATTTCTTCCATTTTCTTACTAGTGCACCAACAGTTGTCTCCTTCTCACCCAGCGTCTTATGGTTTTGTAGCCCACTCCAGCTTTGTGCAGGTCTATGATCTTGTCCCTGACATCCTTAGAAAGCTCTTTGGTCTTTCCTATGTTGTAGAGGTTAGAGTCTGACTTATTAATTGAGTCTGTGGACAGGAGTCTTTTATAAAGGTGACTATGTAAGCCAGCTGTCTTTAATGCAGCTAACGAGTTGATTAGGAGCGTCTAACAGGTCTGTAGGAGCCAGAACTCTAAGGGTATGTGCACACGTTCATGTTACGTCAGGATTTCTTGCAGAAATTTCCTGACAAAAACCAGACATTTCTGCCAGAAATCCGCATGCGTTTTTTTTTGCATTTTTATGTGTTTTTTGCGCATTTTTTGTGCGTTTTTTTGCGTTTTTTCCCAATGCATAGAATAGCGGGAAAAACGCGAAAAAACGCAAAATTAATGAACATGCTGCTTTTTTTACTGCGATGCATTTTGTCGCAGAAAAAAACGCATTATGTGCACAAAAATTGCAGAATGCATTCTAAATGATAGGATGCATATGTCTGCGTTTTTAATGCGTTTTTATAGCGTTTTAATCATGAAAAAAACGCGAAAAAACCTGAATGTGTGCACATACACTTAATGGTTGGTAGGGGATCAAATACTTATTTCTCACTGCTAAATTACTGGAGGAAGGTAACGAGAAACACACATTAAGGGGTCTCTGCACGTGGTCAACTGGTACTGATTCAGTGGTAAATATTGTGCCTGTTTATATGATTTGATGTGATGGTCGCCCTGCACTATTGGACCATCTTTATATGCACTTTTACACTTTTAATGATTTTTGTGATGCACCTTAATAATCCTGTCAATAGGTATATTTACTTGACCTGAAATATATTAAGTAGTGACTGGCACCATCCACAATACAAATACAGAGAATTTCTTTCTCAAAGGCTTAAGTGGGAATTGCTCAATTATAGTCAAACTAGATGGTAGCCCGATTCTAACACATCAGGTATTCTAGAATATGTATGTAGTTTATTTATGAAGATTTTAGAATACATTGAATACACAGGATTCGGCTGGCCGCGACCAATTAGCGAAGCGTGGTTCAAATCCCGCACCGATTCGCGGCCGGACTGCACCTGTCGCTGATTGTTCGCGGCCGGCCACGTAGTATATAGCACAGCCACGTAGTGTATAACAGCCCACGTAGTAAATAGCACAGCCACGTAGTATATTGCACAGCCACGTAGTATATAGCACAGCCACGTAGTATATAGCACAGCCACGTAGTATATAACACAGCCCATGAGGTATATAGCACAGCCACGTAGTATATAGCACAGTCCACGGAGAGTATAACAGCCCACATAGCATATAACACAGCCACATAGTTTATAACAGCCCACGTAGCATATAACACAACTCACGTAGTATATAACAGCCCACGCACGCAGTATATAATACAGCCCACGAAGTATATAGCACAGCCACGTAGTATATTGCACAGCCCACGCAGTATATTGCACAACCCACGCAGTATATAGCACAGCCCACGCAGTATATAGCACAGCCACGTAGTATATTGCACAGCCCACATAGTATATTGCACAGCCCACGCAGTATATTGCACAGCCCACGTAGTACATTGCACAGCCCATGTAGTACATTGCACAGCCCACGTAATATATTGCTCAGCCCACGTAGTATATTGCACAGCCCACGTAGTATATAGCACAGCCCACGCAGTATATAGCACAGCCCACGGAGTATATTGCACAGTCCACGTAGTATATTGCACTGCCCAAGTAGTATATTGCACAGCCCACGTAGTATATTGCACAGCCCATGTAGTATATAGCAATGTGGGCATCATATCCCTGTTAAAAAAAAAGAATTAAAATAAAAAATAGTTATATACTCACCTTCCGTCGGCCCCCGGATCCAAGCGAAGTGTTTACCGACGCTCCTCGCACGCTGCGGTCTCAAGAGTGCATTGCGGTCTCGCGAGATGATGACGTGCGGTCTCGCGAGATGATGACGTCGCAGTCTTGCGAGACCGCTACGTCATCATCTCACAAGACCGCAATGCATGGACCGGCCATCGGAGCGTCGCGAGGAGCGGGAAAGGCCTGGGCTGGATCCGGAAGGTGAGTATATAATGATTTTTTATTATTTTTAACATTAAATCCCGCGCCAATGTCGCTGATTGGTCGTGCCAGCTGGGCGCGAGCAATCAGCGAAGCGGGATTTAAATCCCGCACCAATGTCTGGGGGGGTAGTATAGAGGGGGCACTGACTGCAGGGGAGTAGGGAGCGGCCGGACTGTGCCCGTCGCTCCCAAGAGTGCATCGCGGTCTCGCAAGATGTTGACTTTCGGTCTCACGAGGCCGCTACGTCATAATCTCGCGAGACCGCAATGCATGGACCGGTCACCGGCGCGTCGCGAGGAGCGGGAAAGGCCTGGGCTGGATCAGGAAGGTGAGTATATAATGATTTTTCTTTTTTTTTTTAATTATTTTTAACATTATATCTTTTTACTATTGATGCCGCATAGGCAGCATCAATAGTAAAAAGTTGGTCACACAGGGTTAATAGCAGCATTAACAAAGTGTGTTACACATCGGCATAATGTGGTCCGATAACGCTGCCAATAACACAGTGTGAGCGCTGACTGGAGGGGAGTATGGAGCGGCACTGACTGCGGGGAGGAAGAAGCGGCCATTTTTCCGCTGGACTGTGCCCGTGCTGATTGGTCGTGGCTGTTTTGCCGCCACCAATCAGCGACTTGGGATTTCCGTTACAGACATAAAGACAGACAGACAGAAAGACGGAAGAGACCCTTAGACAATTATATAGTAGATTTGGAAACCATTCCAATATTATCCACTAGATGGCAGTTTAATAGTCATACATAAATACTAAGAGTATATTTGAGCAAAACATATACACATGAGCTCGATAACTTGGGGTACACAAACTTCCTCCCTTTTTTCCCTACTAATAAGCCTTTCAAAATTCTGCGCAAGCAGTTCTATGATCTTAGATAATAATTTTTTTTACTGTGAAATTCTGTTATATTTTTTCTAAAGAATATTTTATAAAATATAAAACTCACTATTTACGTAACTCAATAAAATAACATTCTCTATTGAATGTATTTATACCACTTCTTTACTAGAGTGTACCGTGTCTTGTCTCATCATGTATTACCTCATAACCCTTATGTTATTTTTAAGAAACTGTTATTGTATTTAATAAAGATTTTTGTATTGCCATTTTAAACAGAGTTCTCCATTTTTGATAGGATGAGTTAGTAATGGGATAGGAGATACTATACACTTTTGGCCCAACTATCAGATATTTACACTATATACTTTATACAGAGCTCATGTGTATAGTGTCACTGGTGGTCACTGCACTACCTGTGCACTGACACTATATATAGATCTCCTATCTATAATGTCACCGGTGATCACTGTATTACCTGCGCACTGACACTATATATACAGAAGTCCTGTGTATAATGTCACTGGTGATCACTGTATTATCTGTCCACTGTATACAGAGCTCCTGTGTATAATGTCACTGGTGATCACTGTACTTCCTGTACACTGACACTATATATACAGAAGTCCTGTGTATAATATCACTGGTGATCACTGTATTACCATTATACTATATACAGAGCTCCTGTGTATAATGTCACTGGTGATCACTGAATTACCTGTACACTGTATACAGAGCTCCTGTGTATAATGTCCCTGATTATCACTGTACTCCCTGTGCACTACATACAGAGCTCCTGTGTGTAATATAAGTGGTGATCCCTGTGTTACATGTACACTGACACAATATATATACAGAGCACCTGTGTGTAATGTCACTGATAATCACTGTATTATCTGTACACTGAGTGGTGGCATTTGCTCCTTATATATGGTATTATTCGGTCACTATGTTGTGTTGTGTGCTGTGTTCATGGTGTGGCTGAATTTGTTCCTTATATGTGGTATTATTTGGTCATTGTGTTGTGGCAATATGTAGTCTGGTTATGGTGTGACAGAGCTCCTGTGTATAAAAGTCACTGGTGGTCCCTGTATTACCTGTACACTATATGCTATATACAGAGCTCCTGTGTATAATGTCACTGGTGATCACTGTATTACCTGGTACACTGACAATATATACAGAGCTCTTGTGTATAATGTCACCAGTGATCACTGTATTATCTGTACACTGACACTATATACAGAGCTCCTGTGTATAATATCACCAGTGATCACAGTATTATCTGTACACTGACTACATACAGAGCTCCTATGTATAATGTCACTGGTCATCACTGTATTACCTGTACACTATATACAGAGCTCCTGTGTATAAAGTCACTGGTGATCGCTGTATTACCTGCACACTATATGGTTTATACAGAGGTACTGTGTATAATGTCATTGTTTATCACTGTATTACCTGTACACTGACAATATATGCAGAGCTCCTGTGTATAATGTCCCTGGTGGTCACTGTATTATCTGTACACAGACACTATATACAGAGTTCCTGTGTATAATTTCACTGGTGATCACTGTATTACCTGTACACTGACACTATATACAGAGCTCTTGTGTATAATGTCACCAGTGATCACTGTATTATCTGTACACTGACACTATATACAGAGCTCCTGTGTATAATATCACCAGTGATCACAGTATTATCTGTACACTGACTACATACAGAGCTCCTATGTATAATGTCACTGGTCATCACTGTATTACCTGTACACTATATACAGAGCTCCTGTGTATAAAGTCACTGGTGATCGCTGTATTACCTGCACACTATATGGTTTATACAGAGGTACTGTGTATAATGTCATTGTTTATCACTGTATTACCTGTACACTGACAATATATGCAGAGCTCCTGTGTATAATGTCCCTGGTGGTCACTGTATTATCTGTACACAGACACTATATACAGAGTTCCTGTGTATAATTTCACTGGTGATCACTGTATTACCTGTACACTGACACTATATACAGAGCTCCTGTGTATAAAGTCACTGGTGATTACCTGTACACTATATGCTATATACAGTGCTCCTGTGTATAATGTCACTGGTGATCACTGTATTACCTGTACACTGACACTATATACAGAGCTCCTGTGTATAAAGTCACTGGTGATTACCTGTATACTATATGCTATATACAGAGCTCCTGTGTATAATGTCATTATTTATCACTGTATTACCTGTACACTGACACTATATACAGAGCTCCTGGGTATAATGTCACTATTGATCTCTGTACCACCTGTACAATGACACTATACATACAGTTCTCCTGTGTATAATATCACTGGTGATCACTGTATTACCTGTACACTTACAGTAAATACAGAGTTCCTGTGTATAATGGCACTTAGTGGAGGTGGCTCATATGCTTCATATTAGTTAGTTCACAGACGCCGATGCAAGCACTGTGTGACGCACATTACACAAGTCTGGAATGGTGGACAGAAAAAGGTTAAGAAGCCTCAACTTCAATATTGTCATAACAGGTGTCAGTTTGAGTTTGCAAACAATTACAAGAAGTGGACATTTAAAGATTTGAAATGGTTGATTTAGAGCGATGAGACGAAAGTCAGTAGACTAGGCTCTGATATGTGCAAATGGGTCTGAAAGAAAAAAAGGGGTTAACAGATTGAGAAATTGAAGGAAATATCAAGATCCGTGGAGGAAGCCTGATGATATGGGGTTGTGTAACAGCCAAAGGCATTGGATACCTAACCAGGATCGATGGTGGTCTCAATGCTGAGCTATATGTGAGTATACTACAAGATGAGTCACAGTCAAGTACTATGGATTGGCCGCCACAGTCCCCATACCGCAACCCAATCAAATGCTTGTGGCTAGAATTGAAAAAGCTTTATACATATCCAAGTATGCACCAACTTTTGGAACGTGTAGAAGAGACTTAAGATCAAATTTCGGTCGACTCATCTTTGAATCTAAACAAGAGCATGCCCAGAAGGATTGAGACAATTTTGAAAGCTAAAGGTGGATTTACAAAATAATAAAAATTAAAAACTAGGTCTTTAAGCGCAAAACAGTAACAATGCAGTGACAAGAATCTGCATAACTAGTCATATGCTAAATAGTTGCAAGTCAAATTTAACCCCTTTACCCCAAGGGTGGTTTGCACGTTAATGACCTGGCCAATTTTTACAATTCTAACCACTGTCCCTTTATGAGGTTATAACTCTGGAACGCTTCAACAGATCCCGGTGATTCTGACATTTTTTTCTCGTGACATATTGTACTTCATGGTAGTGGTAAAATTTCTTTGATCTTTGATATTACCTGCGTTTATTTGTGAAAAAAATGGAAATTTGGCGAAAATTTTGAAAATTTAGCAATTTTCCAACTTTGAATTTTTATGCAATTAAATCACAGAGATATGTCACACAAAATACTTAATTAAGTAACATTTCCCACATGTCTATTTTACATCAGCACAATTTTGGAACCAAAATTTTTTTTGTTAGGGAGTTATAAGGGTTAAAAGTTGACCAGCAATTTCTCATTTTTACAACACCATTTTATTTTAGGGACCACATCTCATTTGAAGTCATTTTGAGGGGTCTATATGATAGAAAATAACCAAGTGTGACACCATTCTAAAAACTGCACCCCTCAAGGTGCTCAAAACCAAATTGGAGAAGTTTATTAACCCTTCAGGTGTTTCACAGGAATTTTTTTAATGTTTAAATAAAAATTAACATTTAACTTTTTTTCACAAAAAATTTACTTCAGCTCCAATTTGTTTTATTTTACCAAGGGTAACAGGAGAAAATGGACCCCAAAAGTTGTTGTACAATTTGTCCTGAGTACACCGATACCCCATATGTGGGAGTAAACGACTGTTTGGGCGCATGGCAGAGCTCGGAAGGGAAGGAGCCTCATTTGGAATGCAGACTTAGATGGATTAGTCTGCAGGCATCACATTGCGTTTGCAGAGCCCCTAATGTACCTAAACAGTAGAAACCCCCCACAAGTGACCCCATATTGGAAAGTAGTCCCCCCAAGGAACTTATCTAGATGTGTTGTGAGAACTTTGAACCCCCAAGTATTTCACTACAGTTTATAACGCAGAGCTGTGAAAATAAAAAATCTTTTTTTTTTCCACACAAATTATTTTTTAGCCCCCAGTTTTGTATTTTCCCAAGGGTGACAGGAGAAATTGGACCCCAAAAGTTGTTTTCCAATGTGTCCTCAGTATGCTGATGCCCCATATGTTGGGGTAAACCACTGTTTGGGCGCATGGGAGAGCTCGGAAGGGAAGGATCACTGTTTTACTTTTTCAACGCAGAATTGGCTGGAATTGAGATCGGACGCCATGTCGCATTTGGAGATCCCCTGATGTGCCTAAACAGTGGAAACCCCCAATTATAACTGAAACCCTAATCCAAACACACCCCTAACCCTAATCCCAATGGTAACCCTAACCACACTCCTAACCCTGACACACCCCTAACCCTAATCCCAACCCTATTCCCAACCATAAATGTAATCCAAACCCTAACCCTAACTTTAGCCCCAACCCTAACTGTAGCCCTAACCCTAGCCCTAACCCTAGCCCTAGCCCTAACCCTAACCCTAACCCTAGCCCTAACCCTAGTCCTAACCCTAACACTAGCCCTAACCTTAGCCCTAACCCTAATGGGAAAATGGAAATAAATACATTTTTTTAATTTTTCCCTAACTAAGGGGGTGATGAAGGGGGGTTTGATTTAGTTTTATAGCTGTTTTTGAGCGGATTTTTATGATTGGCAGCCGTCACACACTCAAAGATGCTTTTTATTGCAAAACATATTTTTAGCATTACCACATTTTGAGAGCTATAATTTTTCCATATTTAGGTCCACAGAGTCATGTGAGGTCTTGTTTTTTGTGAGACGAGTTGACGTTGTTATTGGTAATATTTTCGGGCATGTGACAATTTTTGATCGCTTTTATTCCGATTTTTGTGAGGCAGAATGACCAAAAACCAGCTATTCATGAATTTCTTTTGGGGGAGGGGGGACGTTTATACTGTTCCGCGTTTGGTAAAATGGATAAAGCAATTTTATTACATTATACACTATATACAAAGCACCAGTGTATAATGTCACTGGTGATCACTGTATTACCTGTACACAGTCACTGCATACTAAGTACAGATCTCCTGTGAATACTGGCACTTATGGTGATATTAGTATTGTGGTTTTTTTATTACTGATCAGTATTGTAGTATTCAGTCACTATGTGGTGGTAATATGTTGTCCGGCCATGGTGTGGCGGTATTTGTTCCTTACATGTGCTATTATTTGGTCACTATGTGGTGGTAATATGTGGTGGTAATATGTGGTCTGGTCATTGTGCGGTGGTATTTGTCTCCTGTATGTGGTATTATTGGTGATCATATGGTGGTAATATGTGGTCTGGTCATGGTGCGGTGGTATTTGTCCCCTGTATGTGGTATTGGTCATTTTAAAAATTGAAAAATAAATAAAAATATACCTAAATTGTATTGGATACTTTAACAAATGTTTAATAGGTTAGAGTAGGGTAGGGCCCGACCCTGTCGTGGTGGGGGCTTTAAAAATCTTTTGACTGTGGACAGTTTAAGGGGTGGAGGCGGGTCTGGGGTGGAGCCTGGGCAGAGTCTCAAGGGGGCCCCGAAAATTTTGCCAGTATGGGGCCTCGAAATTCCTAGTGGCAGCCCTGCTGGCATGCTTCATTTAATTGAAGGAAGGATGAATGAACACATGTACAGAGATGTAACGTGGTAACCATGGGCGAGGTACTTGTCTCTTGCGCGCTGGCACATTATATGAAAGTGAGGGTACTGACTGGGTATGTGGACTTGTGCTGTGAGAACGCTACGCCCCTGCAGGTCACATGTAACTCATGACACTGGTTTGCCAGGACCAGATGTTATCCAGTTCATGAAAGGAGATCGCCATTTCAACGCTTTACTAGCAGCCATTGCATGGCAGCTATGTACACAGGATAGTGGGTACACAACTTTTTGCACGTTTCTTCATTGATATAGAGCATCTCAATACACAGTTTCATCACTTCTTCAGGCTCGCACATTCCTGTCTCCACTAGTTTGATTTCCTTCCGGGAGTACACTTTGGGACAGTCATTTCTTCTTCCCACGGTTTTGCATCTGATTCTCCTCGTAGACAAGAGGGTTTGCCAATATAACTAGACTCAACTTTAAGTTCTCTGACACTTAGGGAACTCCTGCCCGTTACCTTTAAGAGCTTAAGAGTCCTTACTGCTAGGCGTACCTTCTCTAAACCCTTCACACTTAGTCACTCTGTTCTCTAATTATTCCTTTGAGCTGGCACTGTCCTTCTCTCTGAGTCTCTGTAATTCTCTCGCTCTGTCTCGGTCTGTTCCCCAGGATCATGCTATCTCTGTCCCTATCTCCTTTCTCTCTTGCCATAGATCACACGTGGTGAGCACTCAGACCAAACATTGCTCTAGCTGCAAGTTAGGCCCTGTCTGACACTACCAGGAAGTTCTCTCAGATCCTGCTACATAGCCCCTCCTTCTCTGGGCTAGTCCCAAAATTTAACTATGTGTTACCTTACTCACTGTCTGATCGCATTGATTGGAGAAGGAGCAATACGCTCCTTCTCCCATCATCCCCCTGTCAGTGTCTGGCGACACTGACACTGACAGCAGGCGCGATGACGTCACTGCCTGGCGCCCGCTGTCAGGAGATGAGCGGGCGCTCAGAGCTGCGGAAGAACCAGGAAGAAAAGAGATGAGTATTTATTTTTTATGGGGGCTGCCTTATACTCTAGGGTCTGCCTACGGGGTGCTGCCTTAGATTACAGAGTCTGCCTATGGGGTGCTGCCTTATACTAGAGTCTGCCTATAGGGTTGCTGACTTATTTTACAGGGTCTGCCTATATGGGTGCTGCCTTATACTACAGGGTCTTCCTACAGGGGTGCTGCTTTATACCACAGGGTCTGCCTATGGGGTGCTGCCTTATACTACAGGGTCTGCCTATTGGGTGCTGCCTTATACTACAGGGTCTGCCTATGGAGGTGCTGCCTTATACTACAGGGTCTGCCTATGGGGGTGCTGCCTTATACTACAGGATCTGCCTATGGGATGCTGCCTTATACTACAGGATCTACCTATGGGGTGCTGCCTTGTGCTATAGAGTCTGCCTATGGGGGTGCATTATACAATATAGAGTAGGCCTATGGGGAGTGCATTATACTATATGGAGGCTTATTGGGCGTGCATTATATTACATTTAGGACGATTTGGTGCATTTTACTATATGAAGGCTATCTGTGGAGATTACAGTGAGGGGCCCATCGTACAGTGTGGAGATTACAGTGAAGGGACCATCATACAGTGTTGGAGCCATCAAACAGTTTGGAGGCTACTAAGGGGTCAGTATACTGTGTGGGTGGTACTATACAGCAAGGGGGCATTATACAGTGTATAAGAGAGCATCATACTGTGTATAGAGGAGCTGTACAGGGGCAGACTCAGGACTTTATTAAATGTAAAGTGGACACTTTTTGTTATAGGGGAACTCAGGTTACTGTGACTGTCAAAGGGGCACACACAGGGCTTTATTACTTTCTAGGGGGCAAAATGTGGACGCTGTTTTCTAGGGCACTTGCACCCGGCATTACTATATTGCGGAGAGTTGCTTTAGAATTTAGAGGGTACAGAGAACCGCACAGCAGGGGCAGTAATAGAGACACATACGGCAGCAGCGGCTCAGTATTGGGGTATCAGCAGGATTAGGAGTTTGTGCAGGTTGGGAATAGATGGTGATTCCTGGAATATGAGAAGTGAAACGTGTCTTTGTTGTATTCGCTGCAGACCAGTCCTGGCTGGAAGAAGTTGTCATGTCGGTCTGGGACAGATGGAAAATACGGGAATAGTGAACGATTCCATCAGAAAGAACGTCAGCGGTAAGTCACCATCTATAACTGTACTGTGATCTCTTATATGTTCTGTAGGTCGGGCCATATGGTGGTAATATCCATATTGGTCTTTATATAGAGATTATCTTCAGTAACAGCGCGGTCATCTGTTGAGGTTCTCCTCCACTATTAAGGTGCGTCACCCAGTTGTAATCAAGGTTACCTGGTTAGGGGCCCACTCAGAAGCTTCGCCCCCCTGAACCAAAATCCTAGCTATGCCGTAGCAAAACATTACAATACACCACATCACAATAACGCATGACATTACACACACTACACTTTACATTGTACACAGCACTGATGTCTTCAAGGGTGAACAGGGCAATATGTCCATCTCCTTACAGTGACCATCTTGATAAAAATCTGCTGCCATCTATCAGGATGATGAAGATGAAACATTTGTGGACATTTCAGCAAGGCAATGATCCCAAACATGCAGCCAAGGAAGCTCTCAATTGGTTTCTGAGAAAGAAAATAAAGCTGTTAGATCGGCCGAACCAAACACCTGACCTGAATCCAATAGAAAATGTATGGAAGGAGCTGAAGCTCAGAGTTCATAGAAGGAGCCCACAGAAACTTCAGGATTTGGAAAGTGTTTGTGTGGAAAAAATGAGCCAAAATCACACCTGAGCAATGCCTGCGACTACTTTCTCCAAACGGGAGGTGTCTTGAAGCTGTCATCACCAAAGGCTTTTGTACGAAGTATTAATTAAATTTTTCTGTGTGGATTGGATGGGTTGCTACCAACATCTGGTGAGAATTTTATGTCAATTGCACCTTTAGGAATATATTTATTTAGAAAATTGGTAACGTGTTTAATACTTATTTTATCTGTGCATGCGCTAGTGTTAAAAGTACGTAGGAGGTGAGCATCTAAGTGGCCACCACGTGTTCACTGGAGCTCCTGATGAAGGAGTCAGACTTAACTGCAGGTAGAAGCGAGGTACCACTCCTAGGCAGTCACCGATACTGCAGCTGACCCTAGGGGTCAGGTATGCAGACGCAGTTATGGACCTAGACTCTGTTCAGTCTCATAGGTTCTGGTGGATCCTCAGGCAGAACTGTTACTGTAGAGGGACAGGACTGATTTAGGTGCCGCCGAAGCGGCTTTAGGATACAGGTGCTGCTGCTGCGGATTCAGTGTTAAGAGACTTGTTGTAGCAGTCTTTATATATAGGGTACTCAGATAGGCACATGTTCAGACACACGTCTCAGATATTGTTTCAAGGACTGGCCACACCAGGACCAGGGACTTCAAGTTCAGGACTGGCAACACCAGGACCAGGGACTACGGGTTTGGGACTGGCCGTACAAGGACCAAGGACTTCAATTTCAGGACTGGCCGCACAAGGACCAGTGATTCAGATTCAGGACACTGGCCACACCAGGAGAAGGGAACCTCACAACTGCACTGGTAGAACACCACACTACCTAATGACTCAATGTGTTGCTTGACACTTCCCTATTGGGGAGAGTGCATTTTAAACAAGAAGCCTCCCAGCTTAAGGCTGGTAGCCTTCTTGCAGGTGTACTGTTACAACAAATGCCTCTCAGCTATAGGCTGGTATCCTTCTTGCAGGTGTACTGTTACGACAAATGCCTCTCAGCTATAGGCTGGTAGCCTTCTTGCAGGTGTACTGTTACAACAAATGCCTCCCAGCTATAGGCTGGTAGCCTTCTTGCAGGTGTACTGTTACGACAAATGCCTCTCAGCTATAGGCTGGTAGCCTTCTTGCAGGTGTACTGTTACGACAAATGCCTCTCAGCTATAGGCTGGTAGCCTTCTTGCAGGTGTACTGTTACAACAAATGCCTCTCAGCTATAGGCTGGTAGCCTTCTTGCAGGTGTACTGTTATGACAAATGCCTCTCAGCTATAGGCTGGTAGCCTTCTTGCAGGTGTACTGTTATGACAAATGCCTCTCAGCTATAGGCTGGTAGCCTTCTTGCAGGTGTACTGTTACAACAAATGCCTCTCAGCTATAGGCTGGTAGCCTTCTTGCAGGTGTACTGTTACAACAAATGCCTCCCAGCTATAGGCTGGTATCCTTCTTGCAGGTGTACTGTTAAAACAAATGCCTCCCAGCTATGCCTCCCAGCTATAGGCTGGGAGCATTTTATCAGATACAGAAACTGGAAGGAGACATGGAGCATGTGGGGGACCACATCGCACGGCTGGGACAGTGAGTATGGGAACCATACAGGGGCACCGGCAATAGCGTTACACAGTTTCAGATTGTTGGGAGAGAGGCGCTAGTGCACGTTTAACATTGGCTCCACAGTAGCTTCAGAATACACCCCTGGGTTACAATGTTTAATCCCTATCTGTAGAATTAACTGACAATTAAATACCTTTTAAAAAGTATTTTTTTTAATGTCAAAATAGAGCTAAGCTTTCGTACACTCATATCATAAAGGAGTGTTGTGTGCTCCATACTATAAGCTACGCCTCCATTTGTCATCATTTTTATAATTAGTTTTCTGTATTGATTCATAAAAAAATATTGAGAGAAAGATTGTGGCCTGTTCCACCGCATTCCATATTATGCTTGATTGCCCTATATTCGGCTGTTTTTCTCCCCTCCGGTGAGGTAGTAAAACTCTGGCGGGAACATGGTGGCAGAACTTATACCAGTTTTATGACTGACAAAGCACATTCATATGGGTCACATACAAACCAGGCAGACAAATACCTGAACCTGAAAGGTCTCTGTTCAGACTAGGAAAAGCCGTTCTCTGACCCTGGTAGCTGTTCTCTGAGCCTGGTCTGTTCCTGCCTGACTCCGGAGGTTGGCACCCTAAGATAATGTATTGACACCCGCACTCAATGGCGGCTTACCCTGAATGTCCTCATCAGCTCCTAGGATCCCTAGAGTAGCAGTTCCCTAAGAAGAAAAGGAGTCACACACAAAACTACTGCAACCAACACAAACAACAGCAAAGTGACTGAATCCAACAAAGTTTATCACCAGCAGAAAACACCAGCAGGGGGAAGTTATTTAAAGCTGCACCCGAAAGGTGATAGGACAGACAGACAGAGTCAATGAAAAACATGTTACCAAAACCGACAGAAGCAAAGATAACAGAACTAAAACATCCAAAGAAAAGGTTTTACCAGTTGTGGCTCAGTGGAAAGAGACGCCGACCACAGAACACAGAATCATGGGTTCGAGTCCAGAAGCATGACAGCCAGTTTTATTTAGGATTATTCCTATCACCCTGGAGCATCAAATGTTGGCTTGAAAAAGGTCCTATGTGCCGGAAACTTTGCATTTATCTTTTGTAAGTGGCAACCAATAAAGAGATCCTTGGTGCCTGATAGACAAATCATTGGTAGGGAAAGGTTAAACGTGATGGACTTATGCCTTTTTTTCAACCTATGTAACTATTGAAAACCCTATATATCACACAAGCAGGTAAATACTAAATTCGAAGTGTTATATAAATAATAGTTACATTATATAATATGATTTGCAATCAGTGAGGGTACGATTTACTGGATTAGATTTATCTAGGATGTTAAAATAAAGCGTTTTCCTGCTTTAATCAATATTGTCCACGAGAGGGCGCCGTAAGACCAGCCTGTTTGAGCCACCTGCGTGCCAAGGACCTGGTTAGCAACAGACCCAGGAAATTAATAAAAGTTTGCATTTCTGAGATTTTTAAAAAAATATTAACATAATATCACACAACGGTATAAAAAAAAACCAAAAAACAAAGTGTAGAATATTGCCCTATGCAATTTTACAATAAAATAAACTTCCTGCCACTGAATACACCCAGAAAAAAATGAATTAAATATTAAAGAAATAAAATAAACAAACACAATATTAATAAAATATAAACACTCAACTTATCCATCTTCTATTCTGTAAACCTTGTTTCCTATTGATATTTTCTGGTTTAAGAGAAAAAAAAACAACGAGTAACTGATGAAAGTGATCACTGTGTTACTACAATATGTCCAGCTTAGATTATTTCTGCATTAGGCTTGTAATGAAAGGAGAATTTCTCAGGAGCAGAGTGTGTGAATGTGAAGAAGTGCATTTACAGGACATCTCTGGGTAACATGGAGCTGAGGGCTGGATGACAGATCAGCTCTACATAAACTCACAGGAGAACTGGAGGATTTTACAGGTCTGGCCATAAAGAGAGGGGGTCTATAAAGAGCCATTACTATCACATCTGCTGACACACTGAGGGTCCTGCCCATCCAGACAGCGACCTCCCCTCTCCACAGACCCCACTGTGCCTGAAGGTTCTGATCCAGCAGCTTTTATCCCAGGACTGCCCATCTACTGTGGCCAATAATGATGATGATGAAATTCACACATATTGACTTATAGGAATATACCCATAGGGGCATTCACAATAAAAAAATATGCATCGGTATAGAAATAACTATATATTAGTACTCAAGTGTTAAAAGCTACAAGAATAATTCAATATTTTATTATAATAATAATTGATTCAAAATTTTCATAGTTAAATATTATAATTTGTTTCATATTATTATTATTATTATTATTATTATTATTATTATTATTATCTGTAGTATTGTGTTTATTACTAGATTAATTATGTCTATTATTATGTTTATTATTAGGTTATGTTATTAGATTAATTATATGTTTATTATTATTAGGTTAATTATGTTTATTATTAGGTTTATTACTATATTATATTTATTATGGTTATTATTAGGTTAACAATTATGTGTAGTATTATTATCTGTACTATTATTATATCATTATAATTATGATTATGTTTATTTTTGGATTAGGTGTTTTATTTTTATTAATATTATTATTATTATTATTATTATTATTATTAATAAGAGTAGTAGAGTACTATGTTCTTGCTGTTATTGTCTGTATTATTATTATTATTATTAATAATAATAATATATTATTTTTATTTCATTGTTGTTATAATAATAATAATATTATTATTATTATTATTATTATTATTATTATTATTTCTGCTCAGGAGTGAAAATATCTACAAATAATAATCATCGACCTATAAATTATAATCCAGCAGTCCTGAACTATTGTAGACCTCTTTTAATAGAGATATTGGTAGTAAAGATTATGTGGATCACAATAATAGTAATAATAATAATAATAATAATAATATTCATTTACTTCATTTTTAATAATCCTATACTCATAGTACTAGCACTATGTGATTATGTCACTGTAACCTTTCTCTTTCTGCTCTTTCATGATGTGCAATAAAAAAATATATATATACTTCCGATGAAGGAGCCTCCGTGCTCTGATAGCTTGCAAATATCATTTTTTTCTGGTTAGCCGTATCAGTCTTTTAATATTTTTTGTCTTTTGGGGCATAAAAGTGTTTACATATTTGTGCTTTTTCGAAATCTGAAAATGACTAAAATTCAAATAATAATAATCCAAAGATAATGATTATCATTTGCAGCAATAATCATAGCGTTACAATATTTATTTATGATGTTGTTTATTATATTGGAATTATTCATTATTGCATTAATATTACCCTGCGGTATTTAGTATTGTGTTTTTATTAGTTGCATTATTAAATTTATAAATAATAATAATAATAATAATAAGTATATATATTATTAGCGCTAAATCTCATTAATAATTATGTATAAAGCTTTTCCCCAATACAGGTCATCACAAGAGATAAAACAGTATTTTGGGACGTCCATTATGACTGTCCATATCAGTGCAGAGGAGAGAGGAGCAGGGCACGATTACTGCCCCACAAGTGTCAGTGACAGCGACAAATGCGGCAGCATCCTGCGACTCCACAGATCTGCTCTCTCAGCCTGGAGTGACATATGTGCGACATTTCACCTATCATCTGCGACATTTCACCTATCATCTGCGACATTTCACCTATCATCTGCGACATTTCACCTATCATCTGATACTGTCCAATAGAAGATCAATAGCGTCCCAAAATAATATATATATATATATATATATATATATATATACATATATATATATGTATATATATATATATATATATATATATATATATATATATATATATATATATATATATATATATACATACACACACACATGGATGAATATACATATATATATATATATATATATATATATATATATATATATATATATATATACACACACACACATGGATGAGGGACACCTGGCTGTATACAGGTCAGTGACTGCTGGCTCCTGCTATACTAACTGCAGAGGAGGAAGAGTATGGGACTTGTTGTGCAGCAGATCTGCAGACAGGATGACTGTAAGTAAAAAAAGGAAGCAATATGCTTTTAAATTGCAAATATATTGTTTAATAGGTAATAATCATACACCAGCAATCTGTACTGAAGACAAGCAGACATTTGTTTGATGGCAGCTACATATTACATCTCCAGATGTGAAGGCATACAGGGGAGCCCTGCTCTTTACTTGCCCCCTTACTATGAGGCTTCTACACTCCTAGCATTCATACTGTGATAATCATAACAATAATACAAACAATAGCAACAAGAACATAATATTAAACAGAATAAAAAAAAACTAATAAAGTGATAGTAGATTACAGATCGCCATTATCCTAAACTCTAACTTAAGTCTATGAATTATAATTGTGATTAAAACACTTAACCCGTTAGAACCAGGACACAAAATCGAAGTTTGGAGCATAAATATTATGTGATTAATATATCCATCCATAAACCCATATGTACAATGGGAAATATTCCGAATCTACAGTAATTAGTTGAAATGATCCTAAGTCTCAGGTATTAGAGACAAACTAATACACAGGATATTATACTGCAACTAACCGCAATGATCGAAGCAGTGATGATATCCAGTCTTATTACAATTCTTTATGTTCAAATAAAGAAAAAAAAACAGGTACGGATGTATTCGAAAAATAATTAATAATATTGGTGCAATTTCTCATTTTTCTGTAGGGTCTGACTATAGAACAGATATTCTAGAGAAGGAGCCTAAGGATAGATGGACGGATGGATAGATAATAGATAGATAGATATAAAATCAGAAAAAAAAGATAGGTAGATAGATTGATAGAAGAATGGATGGATATAGATAATAGATAGATGATAGATAGATAGATAGATAGATAGATAGATAGATAGATAGATAGATAATAGATGATAGATAATAAATATATAGACATATAGAGACATAGATAGATAGATAGATAGATATATAGAGATAGATAGATAGATAGATAGATAGATAGATAGATAGATAGATAGATAGATAGATAGATAATAGATAGATAAATATATAGACATAGATAGATAGATTGACAGATAGATGATTGATAGATAGATAGATAGATAGATAGAGATAGATAGATAGATAGATAGATAGATAGATAGATAATAGATAGATAAATATATAGACATAGATAGATAGATTGACAGATAGATGATAGATAGATAGATAGATAGATAGATAGATAGATAGATAGATAGATAGATAGATAGATAGATAGATGGATGGATAGATAGATAGATAGATAGATAATAGATAGATAGATAGATAGATAGATGAATAGATAGATAGATAGATAGATAATCGATAGATAGATAATAGATAGACATATAGATAGATGATAGATAGATAGATAGATAGATAGATAGATAGATAGATAGATAGATAGATAATAGATGATAGATAGATAATAGATAGATAGATAGACATATAGATAAATGATAGATAGATAGATAGATAGATAGATAATAGATACATATGAATAATGGAGGTGTTGGTGTATGTATATGGTGTGTATACCCTGTGTGTATAATGGACAGAGGTCTGGGAGGGAGCTGGGGACCTTGTCATTTCAGGACTATATTAATGGCAGCAGTTTGTCACTCTGGGCAATCAGGACAGGTCACATCCCATCATTTCTCATTCATTCTAGCAGACAGGCCTCTCCTATATCCACATATAACCCTCTCCATGTGGAGGGTCTCAGCACATAATAATATCTCCAGGAGAGAGAGAAGGGGTCTTCAGACTATATACAATGGAAGCCTGAAGACAAAAAGCTCCTAGTGATGAGAAGACATTGTGGGGTGTGATGGCTGAATGCACAATCTCCATTTACTGTCTCTATTGTGTTCTGCCTGTAAAGTCCCTACCTCCAATGTGTGCCCCCCGAATCTCCCACCACCGCCTGCCGCCGCTGCTGCTGCAGAACTTCTCCTCTCTGGAAAACAAGCAAAAGTCGCACCGCTGTGTCTGCAAAGGTTGGAAGTTTCAAACATCCGAAAAGTAAAATAGAAGCATATTCATGGAGTAATAGAAATAATCTAATAAATATTAGGAACTTATGTAATGTTAGGACTGCTACAATACAACTATATCCACAATATAACTGCTAGTAGTAAAAGAGTTCTAATGCTGATAATAGGAGCAATAATGCAACTAACACCACTACTGAAAGTGAGAAAACAGCTAAGCAACACCAAATAAATAAACCCATAAATGCAGAAAGACCCAAATAGATACATTCACTAATAAAACTACTCTTTAGCACCAACAGAATAAACAACATTACTATATATATATATATATATATATATATATATATATATATATATATATATATATATATATATATCTGATACAATAATACTATAATAATACTGCAATAATATGAATGCAACCAGTAATACTATAATACAACAACAATGATAATAATATAATGATTATAATACAATAACAGCAATGATAATACAATAAAATAATATTACTACAAAACAACAATGACAATAATATAATAATACTGTAACACAACAATGATAATACAATAGAATAATAATACTATAAAACAATTGCAATAATAATAATAATATAATAATAATAATAATACCATAATCCAACAATGATAATACAATAAAATAATCCAACAATGATAATACTACTACAATAATACTGATAAATATATAATAACATAGTAATAATAATAATAATAATAATAAAAGGTGTGATACTACCAAGAGCCTCCAGAATAATGATTCCACTACTTATAATAAATAATAATAATAATTTCCATTTTGGCAGCAGACCCCACATCGATGCTACAAGTTGTAGCTGTTTGGGATAATTGAGCACAATGAGTGGAGATCTATTTGCTCTTGGTGATTTATAAGGACCCAATATATCTAAATATATATATATATATATATATATATATATATATATATATATATATATATATATATATATATATCCACGAGTGTCTGCTGCTTCTCTGTGGGTAATTATTTACTATAGATCACTGTGATTATTGCACTTTATTTCTTGCCTTTTTAACTAAGACAAATGAATCGTCCTCCCATAATGACCATCATCCCATCTCCATTCTCCCCCTGTGATCAGATCCAGGGCTATAGATTCCTCACTAAACTCTCATTGCCGGGGATTTATTTGGTGGCTGGAGATAAATCAGTGTGCATGGACCGCCATGTGCAGCACCTGCCTGTATCCTCGGGGCTGAGCGCAGCAGTGACGTGTGCAGAGCGGGGGCCTGGGCTGGGGCTGGCCAATCAGGGGCCTGGGCTGGCAGGTGCTGGCCAGTTATCAGAGCTCCAGGATGACTGGGTGGCAGTGGGCTGTGTGCAGGGCTCAGGCTGGGGACACTCCGCTCCTCCAGGATCCATCAGCAGCAGCAGCAGCAGGGGCCCATAGACTAGGCTGGATGCTGGAGGCTGGTCTTCTGCAGAGGCTTCAGTGGTGGCTGAGGACTGCTCTGGTTTCCCACACAGGCTGAGGCTGCTCTGGACGCTCATCCCCAATGTTAGCTGTGGGGCAGATGGATACTAACAGACAGAGTGCATTCGTGCTGAGCAGTACCCCCCTGGCAGCCCTGCACAACATGGCAGAGATGAAGACCACCTTGTTCCCTTATGCCTTGCAGAATCCTTCTAACTTCAAAGCCCCAAACTTGTCGGCTCTGAGTGCACAGTTCCCCCTGGGGACACCTCATGGGATTAGTGACATTCTCAGCAGACCCCTGGGCACCGCTCTGGGGGCATCGGGCACCCTGCTCTCCAGCCTGCCTCGCATCAATGGACTTGCCACTTCCACGGGGATGTATTTTAACCCAGCAGCTGTGTCTAGATACCCCAAACCACTGGCTGAGCTGCCAGGGAGACCCCCGATCTTCTGGCCAGGAGTTATGCAGACCTCTCCATGGAGGGATCCCAGGCTGGCCTGTCCTGGTAAGTGCGACCCCACACGAATCACACGTAGAAGATCAGTGCAGCAGCATCATCACTAGGAACAGAACATGGGCCAGGGCAGCACAGCTGTGAGCTCAGCATTACCAGAAAATGTATTCTTACTATTAATGTGTCATTCATAATAACCTGCATTATTACAGTGTATGCCTCAGTGCATACTATGAATAGTGCAGAAGATTCCACAACAGATAATATATAGTGCAATATACACCAATATATATATACTGTACATAGTACAGTAGATTCCACAACAGATAATATAGTGCAATATACACCAAAATATATACTATATATAGTCCAATATACACCAAAATATATACTATATATAGTACTGTAGATTCCACATCAGATAATATATAGTCCAATATACACCAAAATATATAGTACAGTATACACCTAAATATATATATTCTATATATATATAGTACAGTATACACCAAAATATATACTATATATAGTGCAATATACACCAAAATATATACTGTACATAGTACAGTAGATTCCACAACAGATAATATATAGTGCAATATACAACAATATATATACTCTATATATATATATAGTCCAATATACACCAAAATATATATATAGTACAGTATACACCAAAATATATACTGTACATAGTACAGTAGATTCCACCTCAGATAATATAGTGCAATATACACCAATATATATATATATATATATAGTACAGTAGATTCCACATCAGATAATATATAGTACAGTATACACCACAATATGATTGATATATATATATATAGTGCAATATACACCAAAATATATACTATACATAGTACAGTAGATTCCACAACTAATAATATATAGTACAATATGCACCACAATATGATATATATACAGTACATATACACCAAAATATATACTATAAATTGTACATTATACACCACAATATATACTAGATATAGTACAGTAGATTCCACAACTGATAATATATAGCAGAGTATACACCACAATATATACTGTTTATATAGTCCAGTATACACCAAAATATAAACTATGCATCTATATATAGTACAGTATGAACCACAATACATAGAGGAAATAGTATAGAAAATACCCTAGTAGATTTTATATATATATATATATATATATATATATATATATATATATATATATATATATATATATATATATATATATATATATATATATATACATAGTACAGTAGATACCACAATACATATATATATATATATATATATATATATATATATCGTACAGTAGATACCACAATACATATATATATATATGTATCGTACAGTAGACACCACAATACATATATATATATATATACATATTTGTATAGTACAGTAAATACCACAATACATATATATATATATATGTATAGTACAATAGATACCACACTACATATATATATATAGTACAATAGATACCACACTACATATATATATATATATATATATATATATATATGCATATTTGTATAGTACAGTAAATACCACAATACATATATATATATATATATATATATATATATATAGTACAATAGATACCACAATACATATATATATATATATATAGTACAATAGATACCACACTACATATATATATATATATATATATATATATATATATATAGTACAATAGATACCACACTACATATATATATATATATATATATATATGCATATTTGTATAGTACAGTAAATACCACAATATATATATATATATATATATATATATATATATATATATATATATATATATATATATATAGTACAATAGATACCACAATACATATATATATATATATATATATATATATATATATATATATATATATATAGTACAATAGATACCACACTACATATATATATATATATATATATATATATATGTATTGTACAGTATATACCACAATGCAAAGTATATGTTACAGTATATAATATATAGTACAGTAAGTATCACTATATATGACAGTATATACCATATTCTATACGATATAGTGCATATATACCACAATATATACTGTGCAGCACAGTATATAGCAGAATATAACACGATGGGCTGCTGCCTCAGAGTTAATAGTCAGAGATCTCTATCCTGGATGTTAGACCCTCCAGTAACATTATTGTGACCAGTGTCCCCATATTCAGGCTTTTCTTGTTATCACATACGTTGCTGCATGATGTCATTATAAATAGTTATAACATGAAACCAAATCCTAAATTCCAAGCTGCTTATCCAGAAAATGATTTGAATCTGATGGTGCTTTCCTGCTTCTGTGGTGGTACTACAACGCCCAGCAGGCTCTTTACTAATTGCTGTTATTACTGGTGATGTCTTTAGCACAAGCCGGGCTGATGCTGGACAAAGACGGCAAAAAGAAGCACTCGAGGCCCACATTCTCGGGGCAACAGATATTCGCCCTGGAGAAGACCTTCGAGCAGACCAAATACTTGGCAGGGCCAGAAAGGGCACGACTGGCATATTCCCTGGGCATGACCGAGTCTCAGGTCAAGGTAAGAAGCTGCACCCCTGGCATCACAGATATGGCGGCTTCATACATAGGATATGTTCAGCACTATATATATTCTGTAACTTATAGATACTGCTATCAGGATTGGCTCTTTATAGATGTAACACTATATGTTTCTAAGCTACAGTTTTCAGCTCATAAAGCACAGTATATCATTATATACAATATAATAAAAACTATCTACATTATAAGTGATATACTATAAATATATATTAATTAACATTGATTATAGAATATATATTGTATATATTATACACACACACATTTATTATATATAGGTTTGTGTAGATATATATATTTAACATACACACAATAACACAATATTTACTATATATATTACTACTATACATAGTAATATATAATACTATTTTTAGTATATTACTGTAATTATAGATTGCAGAGTAGTAATAATATGTAACCATTTACTACATATAGTGTAATATTAAAAACATAGTATATTTATAATTACTGATATAGCTACTGTAGTAATAATAATACATAATATATTACAGTATGTATAGTGTAATATTACCGATATTACATATATTATTGATAGCTTTCTTACATAATTTTTAAGTTTATATATGAAATTGTATTATTTCATTTTACGATTGTCTTTTTTTTTTCTACCATTCACATTGTTTATAGAGAATCTATCATAATGTAACAACAATTGTAGAATGCAAACAATAATAAGAAGCAGGTTTTGCTATATACCATGTATTGGATATGATTAGCATAAAGTGCTCCTGACAGGCAGTAATAATTATTAATGACAAGTCTATTACAGATAATGACAAATCACTGAGCTGTCACTTTTATTCTACATTTCAATTACAGTCTGGTCGGAATTTTATTTCACATTTGTTTATTTGATGGGAAGGGAGGAGAGATTTCATATAACTTATTGTTTTATTTTAATTGCAAATTTATTGCACAAATGAGAATTAAACGATCTGAAATAAAAAAAAAAGCAGATGGAAACATCTATATACACTAAACTATAAAAATAATAATAATAATCACCATATAATGTATGTATGTGAATGTGACTGACTGCAGTGCTGGAGACACCTGCACACCGAACTACTAGAGTTTAAGCAAAACAGTTGTTTTTCCTAATAATTTAATCATTTATGAGCTGGATATAAAGAAGTAATTGCAATATATATCCCTATAGAAATAGTATATATGTACTTGGGAAAACTAAAGTATAAATATCTTGATTTTAATTCGCTCCTAATATGGGAATCTACTGGATAGTAATAGTAATAGTAACAGCTCTGCTCACTGTGTCCATGATCAGCCTGCAGAATAAGAAATACAATGTACAGACACATAGTAAGGGCCCAGTATAATGCAGCATTGCATGCTCAATAACACCAGGAGCAAAGGTGCAAGGAACTGGCATGGAGCGATTGATAGGGTAATATGTGATGTTAGTGGACTTTCAGATTTTTTTTTTTGTTGAAGATAGAAAAAAATAATACATCACACAAAATGTATTACTACAATCATGTAAATTCCATGCAACTTTTTTTTAAGCATTCATTTTAATTATTTGCCATAGTTCTTGAATGTTTTATATGTAATTTTTAAGACCACATTATAATTTTCTTTTTCTTTATATTCGTTTCATTTATTTCATTACCAACTGTAGAGCTTTCCAGGCATACATCAATCCCCCAATATACACAAATGCTCCCAATAAAGAAAATTAGAAAATGTAATAGCCCATTACGACCGCCATGTGTACACACACACACACACACACACACACACACACACACACACACACACACACACACACACATATATATATATATATATATATATATATATATATATATATAACTTATGTATTTATTTTCTTTTCTTGTTTTAGGATTTGTATATAAAGGGGACTTCTGAAAAAAAGTTCCAGTGTGTATGTGTGCGTGTGTATATATATATATATATATATATATATATATATATAATTATAAGTAACACTATAACTTATGGAATATACTGTATATATATTTATATATATATATATATATATATATATTATGTGTGTATGTATATATATATATATATATTTATTTATTTATATCTGCATGTAATTAATTATAATTAACACTATAAGTTATGGAATATACTGTATATATATTTATATATATATTATGTGTATATATATATATATATATATATATTTATATCTTCATATAAATAATTATATTTAACACTATAACTTATGGAATATACTGTATATATATTTATATATATATATTATTTTTGTATGTATATATATTTATATCTGCATGTAATTAATTATAAGTAACACTATAATTTATGGAACTTGTAGATACTAGTATTAGTTTTTAATTAGTGTATATATATATATATATATATATATATTTATATATGCATGTAATTAATTATAAATAACACTACAACTTATGGAACTTGTAGATACTAGTACTGGGTTTTTATCAGTAATATGTTATATGTGTCATACCTTATTGTGATAGTCAGCACAATATATTTCATATTTTCTATATTGCTATAAATGTAAAGTAATTTTATATATGGTACTAGAGACACATTGTTATTGTATGATTTAGCAATGTACAATTTACCAGTATAATATATATGTATATATCAGTACATACTTTATTTTATATGATGCTCTTACAGTGTAGTCACAGTATATATAGAGAGATAGAAAGATACTCCATAGCAAATTTATTAGCAATTAGCAACTTACTTTATTATCAAAATAATTAGGTCTTAACAGTGAGCAGTTATTCTTTGCTTTTATTGTTTCCACCTTGCATCATTATTATATACAATGTGGAAAGTATTATTTGTATAACGTAAGCATTATTTCTGATACCATAGACATACAGTTACAGAGTGTATGTAGATGTGTTCTTACTTATTAGCAGCAGTTGTGTATCACATACCCTGCACACACTGTGTATTGTGCTAGGACACATGGTTGTGGTTTCTCATGGGTGATTATCCTGCTTGTTATATAGGTTTGGTTCCAAAATCGGAGGACAAAGTGGAGGAAAAGACATGCAGCAGAGATGGCCACAGCCAAGAAGAAGCATGACTCCGAAACAGAGAAGATGAAAGAGAGCTCAGACAATGAGGAGGATGATGAGTACAACAAACCCCTGGACCCCAACTCAGATGATGAGAAAATCTCCAGGTTGTTGAAAAAGCACAAAAACGCAAACTTGAATCTGCTGAGTCCATGCAGCAATAACTCGGACACCTTGTGATCCTCTCCTTCAGAGACTGCACCTCTTCCTAAACTCCTTCCTTATGGAACCCCCAGAGCCTGCACCTATTCCCTCCCTCATATCCCCAGAGACAGCACCTCTTCCTTCACCCTTATCCCCAGAGACTGAACCTTGTTTTTCACCCTCCTCCCCAGAGACTGCACCTATACTTTTACCCTTTTACCCCAGAGCCTGCACCTCTTCCTTTAACCTTTTACCCAGAGCCTGCACCTCTTCCTTTAACCTTCTCCCCCAGAGACTGCACCTCTTCCTTCACCCTTCTTCCCCAGAGCCTGCACCTCTTCCTTCACCCTTCTTCCCCAGAGCCTGCACCTATTCCTTCACCCTTCTTCCCCAGAGCCTGCACCTCTTCCTTCACCCTTCTTCCCCAGAGACTGCACCTATTCCTTCACCCTTCTTCCCCAGAGACTGCACCTCTTCCTTCACCCTTCTCCCCCAGAGACTGCACCTCTTCCTTCACCCTTCTCCCCCAGAGACTGCACCTATTCCTTCACCCTTCTTCCCCAGAGACTGCACCTCTTCCTTCACCCTTCTCCCCAGAGACTGCACCTCTTCCTTCACCCTTCTCCCCAGAGACTGCACCTCTTCCTTCACCCTTCTCCCCCAGAGACTGCACCTCTTCCTTCACCCTTCTCCCCCAGAGACTGCACCTATTCCTTCACCCTTCTCCCCCAGAGACTGCACCTCTTCCTTCACCCTTCTCCCCAGAGACTGCACCTCTTCCTTCACCCTTCTCCCCCAGAGACTGCACCTCTTCCTTCACCCTTCTCCCCAGAGACTGCACCTATTCCTTCACCCTTCTCCCCAGAGACTGCACCTATTCCTTCACCCTTCTCCCCCAGAGACTGCACCTCTTCCTTCACCCTTCTCCCCCAGAGACTGCACCTCTTCCTTCACCCTTCTCCCCCAGAGACTGCACCTCTTCCTTCACCCTTCTCCCCCAGAGACTGCACCTCTTCCTTCACCCTTCTCCCCCAGAGACTGCACCTATTCCTTCACCCTTCTCCCCCAGAGACTGCACCTATTCCTTCACCCTTCTCCCCAGAGACTGCACATTTTCTTTCCCTACTACATCACATAACCCCAGAGACTGAACCTCTTTCCTTCCACTTCCTCTAGAGCTTGCACCTCTCCCTTTTCCTTCCCATTGCAGGAGCTCCAGTCCAGCCTGCACCTTTTCCATCCCCTCCTCACCCCAGGACCTCACATCCACAGAGGGGGCCTCCTCCTGACTGCCTTCATCTCAAGACCTCTTCTCCAAAGGCTGCAGCTCATCCCTACCCTCCTCACCCCAAGAACCTCTTTTTAAAGCGCTTTACCAGCTGAGATGACCAGGGTATTCACATTATAAATAAGAGTTGTATGTGTATGTAAGTGCTATGTGTTGTACAGACTAAATTGTATGTTGAGATGTATATATATTTTTTACAGAATAAGTTATAAAAATCTTATCGCTTGTATATATTAGGCTGAAAGGACTCTGAATGATTCCCTGTCATAATATATCACCCTTCCAACCCCATGCCCTTCTATTATTACACCGCCCATACATATAATATATATATATATATATATATATATATATATATATATATATATATATATACAATTTGTTACTTGTTTTGTACAGATCTTCCTGTCACTTTGTATATAGAAAATTATAGATTTTTTTTTCCGGGTGTGTTGTTTTCCAAGGCAATAAAATTAAGCTCTTTGCATTTCTCTCAAGTCCACCCCCTGAAAAAAAAAAGGCCTGTACCCCAAAACCTGCCAAAAATACAGTGACATGAAAAAAACCATCAACCTGACATTGTGCTCCAGTTACTGGAAACAAAAACAACTTTGTATAAAAAATAAAATAAATTATTTAACAACTTATTAAGAGATTGTCGGTATATGTTCTGTGTTCTGGAATTCTCCTCTGGTTCTTAATTGTACAAATAGGTAATTAATGATAAGTAGATTCTTATGTTTACACTTTATTTTTAGCGATAAATTCTAAATATATGCTAAATAGATAGGTAGAAAGATATATAGATGGATACATAGACAGAAGAGAGGGATGTTCGAAACATTCTTTACAGACTGTGTTTGTGCCTGTCTGATACATGTAATCCAGGATTTTATGTGTAATTAATTGTCTAACTGCTGCACATAAATTGTAAACTGGATTTAATACATATATAAAAAATAGGGCATTTTCTTGCATAAATGTGCACATAGATATTATGCTATAAATACACAAGAAAACTTGCTATTTTTAGTATATATCTAGAAGTATATAATTCTAAGCACTAAAGCCAACATCTCGTAAAAAATAAATTTACCAATTTATGTACAGCAACCATAATAAGTGTATTAAACAATTACATATAAAATCATGAATTAACCCTGCTGTTCTGTTCGGTCTGGGGAGACCTATTTTGAACTTTGGTATTTTTTGGGGTGTTCAAGATGCGATTCTGAAACTTGTGGTTGATTGACTTAAATGAGGATGGGTCGGTCGGCCACGGGTTTCAGAGCCGCATCTTGAATATTTTAAAGAATATTGAAGTTCAAAGTCGGTCATTTTTGACCAACAGAACAGCAGGGTTAAATGTATGACACACACGCAACCCATTAATGTGCATTTATGCACATGTACATATAGAATTTTTACAATACATTGTATAACTGAAGTTAATTATTTTTACTATATATCTCAATACTTTCAATAAATAATATGTGTACTATAGTATGTGTGTGTATGGATACAGTGGGGAAAATAAGTATTTGATACACTGTCGATTTTGCAAGTTTCCCCACCTACAAAGAATAGAGAGGTCTGTAATTTTTATCGTTAGGTACACTTCAACTGTGAGAGACAGAATCTTCAAATAAAAAATAACCCAGAAAATCACATTGAATGATTTTTACATAATTAATTTGCATTTTATTGCATGAAATAAGTATTTGATCCAATAGAAACTTAATATTTGGTACAGAAACCTTTGTTTGCAATTATAGAGGTCAGTCGTTTCCTGTAGTTCTTGACCAAGTTTACAAACACTGCAGCAGGGATTTTGGCCCCCTCCTCTATACAGATCTTCTCCAGATCTTTCAAGTTTCGGGCTGTCATTGATCAACATTGAGTTTCAGCTTCCTCCAAAGATTTTCTATTGGATTCATGTCTAGAGACTGGCTAGGCCACTCCAGGACCTTGAAATGCTTCTTACAGAGCCACTCCTTAGTTGCCCTGGCTGTGTGTTTTGGGTTATTGTCATGCTGGAAGACCCTATCCACGACCCATCTTCAATGCTCTTACTAAGGGAAGGAGGGTTGTTGACCAAAATCTCGCGATAAATCCTCCCTAAAATATGATGCAGACATCCTGTTCCCTTTGCAGAAAAGCACCCACAAAGTATGATGTTTCCTACACCATGCTTCACTGTTGGGATGTTTTTCTTGGGGTGGTACTCATTCTTCTTCTTCCTCTAAACACTACCAGTGGAGTTGAAACCAAAAAGCTCCATTTTGGTCTCATCTGCCACGTGACCTTCTCCTATTCCTCCTCTGGATCATCCAGATGGTAATTGGCGAACTTCAAAATGGCCTGGACATGTGCTAATGTGAGTAGGGGGACCTCACATTCCCTGCAGGATTTAAATCCATAAAGGCGTTGTGTGTTACTAATGGTAATGTTTGAGACTGTGGTCCCAGCTCTCTTGAGGTCACTGACCAGGTCCTCCAATGTAGTTCTGGGCTGATTCCTGACCTCTCTCAGAAGCATCCTTACCTCACGAGGTAAGATTTCGCATGGAGCCCCAGAACGAGGAAGATTGACAGTCATCTTATGTTTCTTCCATTTTCTAATAATTGTGCCAACAGTTGCTGCCTTCTCACCAAGCTGCTTGCCTATTGTCCTGTAGCCCATCCCAGCTTTGTGCAAGTCTATAATTTTGTCCATTGTTTGCTTAGACAGCTCTTTGGTCTTGGCCATGGTGGTGAGGTTGGGGTGTGATTTAGTGTGTGGACAGGTGTCTTTTACACAGGTAACGAGTTCAAACAGGTGCAATTAATACAAATAAGGAGTGCAGAGTAGGAGGGCTTCTTAAAGAAAAACAGGTCTGTGAGAGCCAGAATTCTTGCTGGTTGGTGGGTGATCAAATACTTATTTCATGCAATAAAATGCAAATTAATTATGTAAAAATAATACATTGTGATTTTTCAGGTTTTTATTTTTAGATCTTGTCTTTCACAGTTGAAGTGTACCTACTATAAAAATTACAGACCTCTCAATTTTTTGTAGATGCAAAAACTTACAAAATCGGCAGTGTATCAAATACTTATTTTCCCCACTGTGTATATGTGTATGCATATATGTATGCAAGCCCACAGAAGAATAGGGGAACCCCTATATATATAATATTGTGGTGTTTTTTCATGTTACATTAATTATAATATTAATATATATCTCAATGTATACTAATTGACTATTCACATACAACATATATTGTAAAATTAAGTGACAATGGTGAAACATAGCAGATTAGTTGCAGCAATTTCAATCCCTTTTTTGCAAATGTTTGCATCCCCATGCTTTGAACAGTTATAGTAGTTTTTGCAACAAATCTGACATGTGTGAACATATTACGATTTTTACAAATCCTGCAGTGTGGACACAATTGACAGGAGGTGTCAGTCATAAATGGGGGGAACCTTGCTGTCTGTTGTCTGCCAAGAATCTGACAAATTCTAACCGCCATGTTCTAGTAATCTCAAAGTGAAAGACATCTCAGATACTACATATTATCTTCTAGCAGGGTATTGATTGCTGTGGATGTATAGTAAATGATACATAGTATAGTGAAGCCTCTAGTTTTTGTGAATAATTAAACCCTAAATACACCAACAGGAAGTAAATCTATAAATCATAGTAATACATGTGAACTATACCGAGTGTTTATATACAGTGGGGCAAAAAAGTATTTAGTCAGTCAGCAATAGTGCAAGTTCCACCACTTAAAAAGATGAGAGGCGTCTGTAATTTACATCATAGGTAGACCTCAACTATGGGAGACAAACTGAGAAAAAAAAATCCAGAAAATCACATTGTCTGTTTTTTTATCATTTTTTTTGCATATTATGGTGGAAAATAAGTATTTGGTCAGAAACAAACAATCAAGATTTCTGGCTCTCACAGACCTGTAACTTCTTCTTTAAGAGTCTCCTCTTTCCTCCACTCATTACCTGTAGTAATGGCACCTGTTTAAACTTGTTATCAGTATAAAAAGACACCTATGCACACCCTCAAACAGTCTGACTCCAAACTCCACTATGGTGAAGACCAAAGAGCTGTCAAAGGACACCAGAAACGAAATTGTAGCCCTGCACCAGGCTGGGAAGACTGAATCTGCAATAGCCAACCAGCTTGGAGTGAAGAAATCAACAGTGGGAGCAATAATTAGAAAATGGAAGACATACAAGACCACTGATAATCTCCCTCGATCTGGGGCTCCACGCAAAATCCCACCCCGTGGGGTCAGAATGATCACAAGAACGGTGAGCAAAAATCCCAGAACCACGTGGGGGGACCGAGTGAATGAACTGCAGAGAGCTGGGACCAATGTAACAAGGCCTACCATAAGTAACACACTACGCCACCATGGACTCAGATCATGCAGTGCCAGACGTGTCCCACTGCTTAAGCCAGTACATGTCCGGGCCTGTCTGAAGTTTGCTAGAGAGCATTTGGATGATCCAGAGGAGTTTTGGGAGAATGTCCTATGGTCTGATGAAACCAAACTGGAACTGTTTGGTAGAAACACAACTTGTCGTGTTTGGAGGAAAAAGAATACTGAGTTGCATCCATCAAACACCATACCTACTGTAAAGCATGGTGGTGGAAACATCATGCTTTGGGGCTGTTTCTCTGCAAAGGGGCCAGGACGACTGATCCGGGTACATGAAAGAATGAATGGGGCCATGTATCGTGAAATTTTGAGTGCAAACCTCCTTCCATCAGCAAGGGCATTGAAGATGAAACGTGGCTGAGTCTTCAACATGACAATGATCCAAAGCACACCGCCAGGGCAACGAAGGAGTGGCTTCGTAAGAAGCATTTCAAGGTCCTGGAGTGGCCTAGCCAGTCTCCAGATCTCAACCCTATAGAAAACCTTTGGAGGGAGTTGAAAGTCCGTGTTGCCAAGCGAAAAGCCAAAAACATCACTGCTCTAGAGGAGATCTGCATGGAGGAATGGGCCAACATACCAACAACAGTGTGTGGCAACCTTGTGAAGACTTACAGAAAACGTTTGACCTCTGTCATTGCCAACAAAGGATATATTACAAAGTATTGAGATGAAATTTTGTTTCTGACCAAATACTTATTATCCACCATAATATGCAAATAAAATGTTAAAAAAACAGACAATGTGATTTTCTGGATTTTTTTTTCTCAGTTTGTCTCCCATAGTTGAGGTCTACCTATGATGTAAATTACAGACACCTCTCATCTTTTTAAGTGGTGGAACTTGCACTATTGCTGACTGACTAAATACTTTTTTGCCCCACTGTATGTATCTATGTTATTGTATGCTCGGGAACACAAGCCGCCACACACTGCTGAGATAATAGAGGATTTTATTTATCAGATTTAGACAAGGTTATCTATTGGAGACTTAAGATTCTGCAGCTGCAACAAGAGATTATCTTGACTGTTGTAGGAATATTTCTAGTTCTACAATATTGGGCACATTCATGAACAAGTGGCACCCAGAGCTGCCAAACATCTGCCACTCCTCTGTTATTCCACACTCCGTCCAACTCTAGCTCTGACTCCTCTATAAATGGCTCATGTATAAAAGTGAAATACTGTAATGGGTAAACCGTAGGCTAAGTTCACATTGCGTTGGGGCAGTCCGTTCAACGCATACGTTAAACGGACTGCGCTGACATAAGTGCTGACTTTGCACAGCGCTAGCGCAGATGGAGCATCTGCTAGCTCCATCTGCGCTAGCGGTGACGGACCAAGAAACGCTGCAGCCCACGTCTCGGGTCCGTCACTCAATGTCGGACGCATCGCTAGCGTACGCCCATTGTGGGCGTGCGCTAGAAATGCGTCTGACATTGCATTCAATGGCGCCGTTAACGGACCACGTTACACCGCGTTATGGCGCGGTGTAACGTAGTCCGTTAAACGGAGAAACTGAACGCAATGTGAACCTAAGACAGGTCACAAGACCGTAGCGTCTGATTTAATGTACTGATTAGAAGCATGGTGCAGGTTTCTGTTGCTAGTGAAGTGAAGGGGTTAAACTGTTTAGTTTAGAGTCTCTGAAGCCTCCCTCCTTGGATGATCGCAGCTGTTCAGTATTGGCCACTCCTCTCTCCTATATATACTCGCCTCTGTGAAACTGGATTGCCAATGTTAGTCTTGCATTGCCTGCTGTGGAGTGGAGGAGTCGGTTGTTGGTAGATGTGTTTGGAATATTGTTCTGTGACAGTTGTTTGGACTTTTTGGCTGTTTTAAAATCATAGTAACATAGTAACATAGTTATTAAGGTTGAAGGAAGACTTTAAGTCCATCTAGTTCAACAAAAAGCCTAACCTAACATGCCCTAACATGTTGATCCAGAGGAAGACAAAAAAAACCCATGTGGCAAAGAGTAAGCTCCACATTGGGGAAAAAAATTCCTTCCCGACTCCACATACGGCAATCAGACTAGTTCCCTGGATCAACGCCCTATCAAGGAATCTAATGTATATAACCTGTAACATTATACTTTTCAAGAAATGTATCCAATCCCCTCTTAAATTTAAGTAATGAATCACTCATTACATCATCATACGGCAGAGAGTTCCATAGTCTCGCTGCTCTTACAGTAAAGAATCCACGTCTGTTATTATGCGTAAACCTTTCCTCCAGACGTAGAGGATGGCCCCTTGTCCTTGTCTCAGGTCTATGATTAAAAAGATCATCAGAAAGGTCTTTGTACTGTCCCCTCATATATTTATACATTAAAATAAGATCACCCCTTAGTCTTCTTTTCCTCTCCTACGTGGTTTTCTCTCCTTTTATCCCCAGTGTTCCCCTTTGTTATCTGTGAGTACATATTTGTATGATTTGTATTTTTTCTTTATCCCTGTATGTCCTTCCTTATTAGTCTGGTTTATGTTTACACATACACTATTATTCCCCATTTCCCTGGGTGGAGAAAGGGAACATATATAGGGTTGATTGAGAAATCAGCAAGGTATGTGGCCATGGCTTCTTCACCATCAGAAGTAATATGGAAGCAGGGATACCTATAGCTGCCCTAGTGTTAGGGACAGGGAAGGAGGCCCTGGTCCTGGGTAATCTGACAACAGAGTTGTGACTAACTTATTTTCTGCAGTAAAATGGTAACATCAGTCGTTTTCTAAGCATATAAAAAAAGCAACTACACTCTGAGCTATAAGTGAGCATTGAGTATTTACATTTTTATTGGCATTACAGCTATAAAGATTAGCCTTAAAAATCGGAACTTCTTTGCAGAGATATAAATGAAATGTTACCAATCTTTTCATCACCATTATTCCTAAATTCTTACATAAGTCGATATGCAGTAAGCTATTAATTTAATATGTGAATTATACAATATTAACCCCTACATGCCCCAAGCCTGTTTTCACGTTCATGACCAGGCCACATTTTACTATTCTGAACACTGTCACTTTATGTGGTAATAGCTCTGGAACTCGTCAACAGATCCCACTAATTCTGAGACTGTTTTCTCATAACATATGGTACTTCATGATAGTGGTAACATTTGTTCAATAAGACTTGCGTTTGAGAAAAAAAATCAGACATTTGTAAAAAAATGTTGAAAATTTTGCAATTTCCAAACTTTAAATTTTTATGCCCTTAAACCAGAGAGTTGTGTCACACAGAATAGTGATTAATAATATTTGCCACATGTCTAACTTACATCAGCACAATTTTTTAAAGTTTTTTTTTTTTGTTAGGAAGTTTAAAAGGTTAAAAGTTGACCAGCGATTTATCATTTTTACAACAAAATTTACAAAACTATTTTTATAGGAACCACATCACATTCGAAGTGACTAAGAGGGGTTTATATGACAGAAAATACCCCAAATTTACACCATTCTATAAACTGCACCCCTCAAGGTACTCAATACCACATTCAAGAAGTTAATTAATCCTTTAAGTGCTTCAAAGGAATTTTGCAATGTGGAAGGACAAAATGAACATTTAACTTTTTTTCACTTTTTCTTTAAACCCATTTTTTTATTTTTACAAGGGTAACAGGAGAAAATTGAGCCCCAAATTTGTTGTGCAATTTCACCTGAGCATGCGGACACCTCATATGTGAGTGAAAACTACTGTTTGGGTGCACGGCAGGGCTTGGAAGGGAAGGCCACCGTTTGACTTTTTGGATGCAAAGCTTTACAATAAGTTTAAAACATTGAGCTCTGAAAATACAAATCAATCCAATTCTTTCATCAGAAATGTTATTTTAGCCCCCATTTTTTTTCAGAAGGGTAACAGGAAAAATTACACCATACAATTTGTTGTGCAATTTCTCCTGAGTGTGCCAATATCCCACGTGTGAAGAAAAACCACTGTTTGGGTGCACGGCAAGGCTCAAAAAGGAAGGAGCACCATTTGAGTTCTTTTAACTCAAAATTTGCTGGAATCATTAGTGGATGCTATGTCGTGTTTGGAGAGCCCCTGATGTGTCTGAACAGTGGATACGCTCCACAAGTGAACCTATTTAGGAAACTAGACCCCTCAAGGAAATTCTCTAGATGTGTGTTGAGCACCTTGAACCAACAGGTGCTTCACTAAAATACATAACGTGGAGCTGTGTAAACAAAAAAAAATCTAATTTTCTCCATAAAAATTATCTTTTTAGCTCAAAATATTTTATTTTCACAAAGGTAGGAGAAAATGAGCCACAAAATTTGTTGTGCAATTTCTCCTGAGTACGCACACAGCAGGGCTCAAAAGAAAAGGGGCGCCATTTGACTTTTTGAACCCAAAATTTGCAGGAGTAATTAGCGGACACAATGTCCTGTTTGGCGTGACCCCATTTTGGAAACTAGATTCCTCAATGAATGTATCTAGATGTGCAGTGAGCACCTTGAAACCCCAAGTGCTTCACAGAAGTTTATAATGTTGAGCTGTGAAAATACAAAATAACATTTTCTCCATAAAAATGTTATTTTAGCCCCAATTTTTTATTTTCACAAGGGTAGGAGGAGAAATTGCAGCATAAAATTTGTTGTGCAATTTCCCCTGGGTACGTCAATACCCAATATGTGAGGGAAAACTACTGTTTGGGCACAAAGCAGGTTCGGAAGGTAAGCTGCACCATTTGAATACAAAATTTGATAGAATAATTAGGGAAAGCCATGTCCTGTTTGGAGTGCCTAAACAGCAGAAATCCCCCACAAGTGACCACATTTTGGAAACTAGACCCCTCAAGGAATATATCTAGATGTGTGGTGAGCACATTGAATCCCCAGATGTTTAACAGAAGTTTTTAACATTGAGCTGTGAAAATAAAAAAACACATTTTTTCTACAAAAATGTTTATTTTAGCCGCAATTTTTTTTATTTTCACTAGGGTAACTGTTATGAACAGGTAATTCAGAACCACAATGGACATTGAAGTTCAGAGCACACAAAGTGACCTGACAATTACCAAAAACAAAGGACGAGCTCTGAGACGTGGGAACTCTGCTGACCGCAATCCCTAATCCTAACACACCACACTAGAGGTAGCCGTGGATTGCGCCTAACGCTCCCTATGCAACTCGGCACAGCCTGAGAAACTAACTAGCCCTGAAGATAGAAAAATAAGCCTACCTTGCCTCAGAGAAATTCCCCAAAGGAAAAGGCAGCCCCCCACATATAATGACTGTGAGTAAGATGAAAATACAAACACAGAGATGAAATAGATTTAGCAAAGTGAGGCCCGACTTACTGAATAGACCGAGGATAGGAAAGATGGCTTTGCGGTCAACACAAAAGCCTACAAACAACCACGCAGAGGGGCAAAAAGACCCTCTGCACCGACTAACGGTACGGAGGTGCTCCCTCTGCGTCTCAGAGCTTCCAGCAAGCAAGAAAAACCAATATAGCAAGCTGGACAGAAAAAATAGCAAACAAAAATAACACAAGCAAAACTTAGCTTATGCAGGATAGACAGGCCACAGGAACGATCCAGGAGGAAGCAAGACCAATACTAGAACATTGACTGGAGGCCAGGATCAAAGCACCAGGTGGAGTTAAATAGAGCAGCACCTAATTACTTAACCTCATCACCTGAGGAAGGAAACTCAGAAGCTGCAGTACCACTCTCATCCACCAAAGGAAGCTCATAGACAGAACCAGCCGAAATACCACTCTCGACCACAGGAGGGAGCTTGGCCACAGAATTCACAACAGTACCCCCCCCCTTGAGGAGGGGTCACCGAACCCTCACCAGAGCCCCCAGGCCGACCAGGATGAGCCACATGAAAGGCACGAACCAGATCGGCAGCATGGACATCAGAGGCAAAGACCCAGGAATTATCTTCCTGACCATAACCTTTCCACTTAACCAGATACTGGAGTTTCCGTCTCGAAACACGAGAATCCAAAATCTTCTCCACTATATACTCCAATTCCCCTTCAACCAAAACCGGAGCAGGAGGATCAATAGATGGAACCACAGGTGCCACGTATCTCCGCAACAATGACCTATGGAACACGTTATGGATGGAAAAAGAAGCTGGAAGAGTCAAACGAAAAGACACAGGATTAAGAACCTCAGAAATCCTATATGGACCAATGAAACGAGGCTTAAATTTAGGAGAGGAAACCTTCATAGGAATATAACGAGATGACAACCAAACCAAATCCCCAACACGAAGTCGGGGACCCACACAGCGCCTGCGGTTAGCGAAACGTTGAGCCTTCTCCTGGGACAAAGTCAGATTGTCCACTACATGAGTCCAAATCTGCTGCAACCTATCCACCACAGTATCCACACCAGGACAGTCCGAAGACTAAACCTGCCCTGAAGAGAAACGAGGGTGGAACCCAGAATTGCAGAAAAACGGCGAAACCAAAGGAGCCGAGCTGGCCCGATTATTAAGGGCGAACTCAGCCAAAGGCAAAAAAGACACCCAATCATCCTGATCAGCAGAAACAAAACATCTCAGATATGTTTCCAAGGTCTGATTGGTTCGTTCAGTCTGGCAATTTGTCTGAGGATGGAAAGCCGAGGAGAAAGACAAATCAATGCCCATCCTAGCACAAAAGGCTCGCCAAAACCTCGAAACAAACTGGGAACCTATGTCAGAAACGATGTTCTCTGGAATGCCATGCAAACGAACCACATGCTGGAAAAACAATGGCACCAAATCAGAGGAGGAAGGCAATTTAGACAAGGGCACCAAATGGACCATCTTAGAGAAGCGATCACAAACCACCCAAATGACCGACATTCTTTGAGAGACGGGGAGATCCGAAATAAAATCCATAGAGATATGTGTCCAAGGCCTCTTCGGGACCGGCAAGGGCAAAAGCAACCCACTGGCACGAGAACAGCAGGGCTTAGCCCGAGCACAAATCCCACAGGACTGCACAAAAGAATGCTGTGAATCCTTGAGGGTTTCCTTAGAGATGCTACCCTGGCTAGGAGCAGATCCCCTAAGTCTTGGAAGTAGTGAGGTATGGGTGTTCATTTATGATATTTCTTTTCACAGCACTCCACAGTTGCTTGATCCGATTGATGTTTTTGAAGGTGGTACTTGTCAAAGTAACATCCACATGAATGTCAGGACCCAAGGTTTCCCAGAAGAACATTGCCTAGATCATCACTTTGCCTTCACTGGCTTGTCTTCTGTCTACAGTGCATCCTGGTGCCATCTCTTGATTCATCAGACCAAGCGTCCTTCTGCTAAAGCTTTATGGTTCATTGTTCATGAAATTATGCAAACAGACATGTAATCTTCATAGACAAATACTGGCAGCAGAATGGTTTATGGTGAAGAGCTCAGTGATATTAAAAGTGGCATTGTGATAGGAGGAACCCTCAGCCACAAGTCAGTTTTGAAACTTCTGATCTACTGGATCCGATCCGCAGCTGTCTAAGGCCACGACCATATGTTCAGTATTTTTTATCAGTACAGTATTTGTAAGCCAAAACCAGGTGTGGAGCAATCAGAGGAGACGTAGAATAGAAACACGTCACCACTTCTGTATTTTTCTCCCACTCCTGGTTCTGGCTTACAAATACTGATATAAAATACTGACCAAATGCTGGTGGTGTGAACGTGGCTTAAGGTTGGTTCATGCCTTAATTTGTCACAACAGATACCAGAGTTCTGCACCAGTTAGGCATCTATAGCTGATTCACAAAACACTGCATGTAAAGTTTTTAGATCTGGAAATAAAATCAACCTGGCACACCTGGATTGAGAATTTTTATTCCAGGAGCTTTTGCCAGTGCACTGCAACCTTGACAACAATGATGGCAATCCTGCATGTCTCTTCTTTTTCTAGAACCCTCCCAAATGTTTTGATTGCCACTCATAACAGTAGTTTGCAAAAATGAGAGTGGCTTATGGGTGTAACTTTTGTTGAAGTTTTGGCAAATATTTCTGTTTGTGGTAGAATGTGGATGTAGGAAGTGAGCTTGAATAATGCATCCAGTTGTAGAGGGTTATCACTTTTAAGGAAACCAGTGAGTCTTACATAATGCAGGGCAGTGCGTATAGGTCGTTACTAGTGATGAGCGAGTGTACTCGTTGCTCGGGTTTTCCAGAGCACGCTCGGGTGGTCTCTGAGTATTTATGACTGCTCGGAGATTAAGTTTTCATCGCTGCAGCTGAATGAAAAACAACTAGTATCCAGGCTGAGTACATGCGGGATTCCCTAGCAACCAGGCAACCCCCACATGTACTCAGCCTGGCTAATAGATGTAAATCATTCAGCTGCCCTGATGAAAACTAAATCTCCAAACACTAACAAATACTTGGAGGCAGGGCTGTATTTAGAGTTTCTGCTGCCCTAGGCACTTTTAGTGCTGCCTCCCCCATTGGAGAGTATGACACTATCGGCACTGACTGATCGCCTTTTGCAGCAGATCGGGCAGTTTTTCTGCATCTGCCGTGTAATGGATCACTTACGGCAACACTGCGTTCAGCCTCATTCATTCCCCATAGGATTTGTGGCACTTGCCATGATCTGGCAAATGTGGTACCATACCTCCCAAAGAGGGAAAGAAGTATAAAGTGGCAAATTTTAGGCCACGCCTCTGACCACACCCATTTCACAACTAGCCACACCCATATCCACGTCCCAACCACACCCATTTAGCACTGCTGATCACACTGTTTCATATACAATAATTATAAACAAAAATAAATATGGCCACACAGTGCTCCATACTGTATAATGGCCATACATGATGCTCCATACTGTATAATGGCCACACATGATGCTCTATACTGTATAATGGCCACACATGATGCTCCATACTGTATAATGACCACACATGATGCTCCATACTGTATAAAGGCCACACATGATGCTCAATACTGTATAATGGCCACACATGATGCTCCATACTGTATAATGGCCACACATGATGCTCCATACTGTATAAAGGCCACACATGATGCTCCATACTGTATAATGGCCACACATGATGCTCTATACTGTATAATGGCCACACATGATGCTCCATACTGTATAATGGCCACACATGATGCTCCATACTGTATAAAGGCCACACATGATACTCCATACTGTATAATGGCCACACATGATGCTCTATACTGTATAATGGCCACACATGATGCTCCATACTGTATAATGACCTCACATGATGCTCCATACTGTATAATGACCACACATGATGCTCCATACTGTATAATGACCTCACATGATGCTCCATACTGTATAATGGCCACACATGATGCTCCATACTGTATAATGACCTCACATGATGCTCCATACTGTATAATGGCCACACATGATGCTCTATACTGTATAATGGCCATTGGCCACACATGATGCTCCATACTGTATAATGGCCACACATGATGCTCCATACTGTATAATGGCCACACATGATGCTCTATACTGTATAATGGCCACACATGATGCTCTATACTGTATAATGGCCATTGGCCACACATGATGCTCCATAATGTATAATGGCCACACATGATGCTCCATACTGTATAATGGCCACACATGATGCTCTATACTGTATAATGGCCATACATGATGTTCAATACTGTATAATGGCCCCACATGATGCTCGGTACTGTATATATATGCGCATATTCATTACCTTAATGAGCGGTAACACATGACCGCTCACTCAGGAAGCGCTACAGATGCTGAGACCAGGCATCGCTGGAGCAGGGTGAGTATCGTCTTCAAGGAGGGTGGGTGGGAGGCAGGCAGGTGGGCAGTGGGGGAGTGGGGCGGTCAGTCGAGAGGTGAACCAGGACTTTAAAAAAAGAAAAAAAAAAAACCTTGCTCAGGTGCCGCCCCCCCGCATCGTCCCCACCCTAGGCACGTGCCCTCAAGTGCCTAGTGGCAAATACGGCCCTGCTTGGAGGTCACCTGAGCGTGCTCGGGAAAACCCAGGACAAGTACACTCGCTCATCACTAGTCGTTACCAGAATATCCCTTCCCTTAGGACAAAGGGCATGGGTCTCCTTCAGAAGCATCAGCTTCTTCCTGTAAACTCCTAGGACCCTGCGACCAGTGACTGCAGTGCTCTCTTCCTCTGCTGGGAGATGGGTAGTGATGAGCGAGTATACTTGTTGCTCGGGTTTTCCCGTGCACTCTCAGGTGATCTCCGAGTATTTGTAAGTGCTCGGAGATTTAGTTTTTGTTGACGCAGCTGCATGATTTATGCAAATCTTTTGGGGTCTGTCTCTACCAGCTTTGCACATCTGGAGGCTGAAATTTTTGCCCATTCTTCTTTGCACATGTCTGTGAACAGCAAATCTCAAGTCTGGTCATAGATCATGAATGGGATTTAGGTCTGGACTGTGACTGGCTCATTCACACACAAGAATATGCTTTGATCTAAATAATCCATTGTAGCTCTGGCAGCATGTTTATAGCTATGCCTCAGTCTCAAGTCTCTTGCAGACAGGATTTCCTGCAGGATTGACCTGTATTTAGCTCCATCCATCTTCCCATCAACTCTGACCAGATTTCTTGTCCTTGCTCAAGAAAAATATCCCCATAGCATGATTTTGCCGCCACCATGTTTTATGTTGGGGATGGTGTTTTTAGGATGATGCAGAATTAGCTTTCTGCCATACATAGTGATTTGCACTTAACCCAATTACAATTTGGTCTCATCTGACCAGAGCTCCTCCTTCCACATGTTAGCTGTGTCCCCTGTTGTGAATTCTGTGGCCAAGCTCCCTCCTGTGGTCGAGAGTGGTACTTCGGCTGGTTCTGTCTATGAGCTTCCTTTGGTGGATGAGAGTGGTACTGCGGCTTCTGAGTTTCCTTCCTCAGGTGATGAGGTTAAGTCGTTAGGTGCTGCTCTATTTAACTCCACCTGGTGCTTTGATCCTGGCCTCCAGTCAATGTTCTAGTATTGGTCTTGCTTCCTCCTGGATCGTTCCTGTGGCCTCTCTATCCTGCATAAGCTAAGTTCTGCTTGTGTTACTTTTGTTTGCTATTTTTTCTGTCCAGCTTGCTGTATTGGTTTTTCTTGCTTGCTGGAAGCTCTGAGACGCAGAGGGAGCACCTCCGTACCGTTAGTCGGTGCGGAGGGTCTTTTTGCCCCTCTGCGTGGTTGCTTGTAGGTTTTTGTGTTGACCGCAAAGCTATCTTTCCTATCCTCGGTCTATTCAGTAAGTCGGGCCTCACTTTGCTAAATCTATTTCATCTCTGTGTTTGTATTTTCATCTTTACTCACAGTCATTATATGTGGGGGGCTGCCTTTTCCTTTGGGGAATTTCTCTGAGGCAAGGTAGGCTTATTTTTCTATCTTCAGGGCTAGTTAGTTTCTCAGGCTGTGCCGAGTTGCATAGGGAGCGCTAGGCGCAATCCACGGCTACCTCTAGTGTGGTTTGATAGGATTAGGGATTGCGGTCAGCAGAGTTCCCACGTCTCAGAGCTCGTCCTATGTTTTTTGGTTATTGTCAGGTCACTTTGTGTGCTCTGAACTTCAAGGTCCATTGTGGTTCTGAATTACCTGTTCATAACAGTACTGGAGGCCCAAAGTACTAATGCTTCTCAATAGAGAGAAAAGAGAAGTTCTGAGACCATTTTTTTTCTTTGCACTGTGTTCTGTCTTTCTTTTCCCCTTTACATCAGGGTGGTTCAGAACACAGGTGTGGACATGGACATTCAGGGTCTGTCCTCTTTGATGGATAATCTCGCTATAAATGTACAGAACATTCAAGATTTAGTGGTTCAGAATCCTATGTTAGAACCTAAAATTCCTATTCCTGAGTTGTTTTCTGGAGATAGAGCTAAGTTTTTGAATTTTAAAAATAATTGTAAACTATTTCTGGCTTTGAAACCCCGCTCCTGAGGTGACCCAGTTCAACAAGTTAGGATCATTATTTCTTTATTACGTGGCGACCCTCAAGACTGGGCATTTTCCCTTGCGCCAGGAGATCCTGCATTATGTAATATTGATGCGTTTTTTCTGGCGCTCGGATTGCTGTACGATGAACCTAATTCAGTGGATCTGGCAGAGAAAAATTTGCTGGCTCTGAGTCAGGGTCAGGATGAGATAGAGATTTATTGTCAGAAGTTTAGAAAGTGGTCCGTGCTCACTCAATGGAATGAATGTGCGCTGGCAGCTATTTTCAGAAAGGGTCTCTCTGAAGCCCTTAAGGATGTGATGGTGGGATTTCCTATGCCTGCTGGTCTGAATGAGTCTATGTCTTTGGCCATTCAGATCGGTCGACGCTTGCGTGAGCGTAAAACTGTGCACCATTTGGCGGTATTATCTGAGCTTAAACCTGAGCCTATGCAGTGCGATAGGACTTTGACCAGAGCTGAAAGGCAAGAACACAGACGTCAGAATGGGCTGTGTTTCTACTGTGGTGATTCCACTCATGCTATCTCCGATTGTCCTAAGCGCACTAAGCGGTTCGCTAGGTCCGCCACCATTGGTACGGTACAGTCAAAATTTCTTTTGTCCGTTACTTTGATCTGCTCTTTGTCTTCCTATTCTGTTATGGCATTTGTGGATTCAGGCGCTGCCCTGAATTTGATGGACTTGGAGTATGCTAGGCGCTGTAGGTTTGTCTTGGAGCCCTTGCAGTGTCCTATTCCATTGAGAGGAATTGATGCTACGCCTTTGGCCAAGAATAAGCCTCAGTATTGGACCCAACTGACCATGTGCATGGCTCCTGCGCACCAGGAGGATATTCGCATTCTGGTGTTGCATAATCTGCATGATGTGGTCGTGTTGGGGTTGCCATGGCTACAAGTCCATAACCCAGTATTGGATTGGAAATCAATGTCTGTGTCCAGCTGGGGTTGTCAGGGGGTACATGGTGATGTTCCTTTTGTGTCTATCTCATCATCCACCCCTTCTGAGGTCCCAGAGTTCTTGTCTGATTATCGGGATGTATTCGATGAGCCCAAGTCCAATGCCCTACCTCCGCATAGGGATTGTGATTGTGCTATCGATTTGATTCCTGGTAGTAAGTTTCCTAAGGGTCGACTGTTTAATTTATCTGTACCTGAGCACGCCGCTATGCGGAGTTACGTGAAGGAGTCTTTGGAGAAGGGTCATATTCGCCCGTCATCGTCGCCATTGGGAGCGGGGTTCTTTTTTGTGGCCAAGAAGGATGGTTCGCTGAGACCTTGTATTGATTACCGCCTTCTAAATAAAATTACGGTCAAATTTCAGTACCCCTTGCCGCTGCTGTCTGATTTGTTTGCTCGGGCTGTCTGATTTGTTTGCTCGGATTAAGGGGGCTAGTTGGTTCACCAAGATAGATCTTCGTGGTGCGTATAATCTTGTGCGTATTAAACGGGGCGATGAATGGAAAACAGCATTTAATACACCCGAAGGCCATTTTGAGTACCTGGTTATGCCATTCGGGCTTTCTAATGCTCCATCAGTGTTTCAGTCCTTTATGCATGACATCTTCCGAGAGTACCTGGATAAATTCCTGATTGTATACTTGGATGATATTTTGGTCTTCTCGGATGATTGGGAATCTCATGTGAAGCAGGTCAGAATGGTGTTCCAGGTCCTGCGTTCTAATTCTTTGTTTGTGAAGGGGTCAAAGTGTCTCTTTGGTGTTCACAAGGTTTCATTTTTGGGGTTCATTTTTTCTCCTTCTACTATCGAGATGGACCCTGTTAAAGTTCAGGCCATTTATGATTGGACTCAGCCAACATCTCTGAAGAGTCTGCAGAAGTTCCTGGGCTTTGCTAATTTTTATCGTCGCTTCATCGCTAATTTTTCTAGTATTGCTAAACCGTTGACTGATTTAACCAAGAAGGGTGCTGATGTGGTCAATTGGTCTTCTGCTGCTGTGGAAGCTTTTCAGGAGTTGAAGCGTCGTTTTTCTTCTGCCCCTGTGTTGTGCTAACCTGATGTTTCGCTTCCGTTCCAGGTCGAGGTTGATGCTTCCGAAATTGGAGCAGGGGCTGTTTTGTCGCAGAGAAGTTCTGATTGCTCGGTGATGAAACCATGCGCCTTCTTTTCCAGGAAATTTTCGCCTGCTGAGCGAAATTATGATGTTGGCAATCGAGAGTTGCTAGCCATGAAGTGGGCATTCGAGGAGTGGCGTCATTGGCTTGAAGGAGCTAAGCATCGCGTGGTGGTCTTGACTGATCACAAAAACTTTTTTTTTTATTCAAATAAATTTTTATTAAGAATAACAAGATAAATGACATGTTACATTCTCATTTTCAATACAAAGCTTTTTTCCCCCCTTCAAACATCCCCCTTCAATCCCACCACCCCCCAACCCCACCCAACAAAGCAGCTCACCTTGCTTAGCACTTCCATCATTAGACCAATATACTATCTAATCCCTCGGCCAATAATATAAGCCACATTTAACATTACCATTAATTAGGAACCTTAATTAACTCTCCCTCTATAATACCCCTATCCCATAGCAATCCACGGAGACCACATTTTATTGAACATCTCGATTTTCCCTCTTTTTTTTATAAAACCCCTTTTCCAGTGTCAGGCCCTGCTTCACATACTGGAGGAACTCTCCTCTTGACGGCGGTTCTTCCCTAATCCAATTTCGAGCTATTACCTTCCTAGCCATGTATAACAATCTGGCAATAGCTATCTTCAGGTTGTTATCCACTCCAAACTCATCCACACATCCCAACAAGCACACTATAGGATCCCTTGGCACCGTGCATCCATACGCACCTTCCATACGACTCAAAACTACCACCCAAAAAGCAGCCAGTCTCGGACACGTCCACATCATATGGAGTATATCAGCATCTGCAGTTTTACACCTCGGGCATTCAGAATCATCACGCAAACCAGCCTTATATAGCACCATCGGTGACTTATAAACCCTGTGTATCACATAGAGCTGTGACAGTCTATACGGTTCGCTCGGTGACAATCGTGGGACCCATTCTAGCACCGACTCCCAAGTCTCATTATCCATTGGACCCAGATCCCTCTCCCACTTAGCTCTCGCCATTATTGGAAACCCCAATAGGAAAGTGTGCAACAGATCTTTATACAAAGTAGATATGACTCCTCCAGTCGTCCCTTCATTACACACATACTCCAGTACTATATCCCTCTGAATTCCAATACCTCCGTTTCTACTCTGAGCTCCAAAAGCATGCCTCATCCGCAAATACCGATACTCCCCCACAGTCCCAAGACCAAATTCCGCCTGTAATTGGGAAAATGATTTCAATTCACCTCGCTCAATTATTTGATACACGTACTGAATCCCTTTGACCTGCCATTCTGTCAGTACCCCCAGCGCCTCAAACTCCTGTTATGCCATAGCGGTGAGAATCTAGTCAAATCCGTGACCCCCCGTATATGTCTCAGCCTACCCCACAGCCTGCGTATCAACAACACAGTCGGGTATAATTTCCCCAGAGCCCCCAGGGATCCATCCTCCAAACATTGTACCACTGGCCTTCTTTTTGTCACCACTTCCATCAGCCGCTGTACCGCCCCAGATGACCCTTCATGCGCCCAGCCTTTTAAATGCTGACTCTGGGCTGCAAGAAAATATATTTCAGGGTTAGGCAATGCCAATCCCCCATCTTCCTTGGGTCGCTGAAGTGTCTCCAGTTTGATACGCGGATGCTGTCTCCCCCATATCAAATTCCTGAACAGAGAGTTAATCTGTCTAAATCTCCCGCGTGGTATCCAAACTGGCGCATTATGAAGAATATACAGTATTTTTGGCACCAAAATCATTTTAATAAGATTCACCCTACCTACCACAGATAAATGCAGATTAAGCCAAGCATCCGCTTTCGCTTTAAGAACACCTAAGATTGGAGTCAGATTTCTATGTATATAGTCAGTAACAGGCATAGATACCCATATTCCAAGGTACTTAAATTGGCTAGTCACCTCCAGTCGCCCATCCTCCAGTGGCTCCCCACCATCATCATCCACCTTAAACAAGACAGACTTACTCCAGTTTATCCTAAGTCCCGACACCGATCCGAAACGCTCAATAATCCCAATGGCTCCCTCCAAGGACGTACCCGGGTCAGCCAGAAATAGCAGAATGTCATCCGCATACAACGCCACCCTTTCTTCAATCATCCCATATTTAAACCCAGTCACCTCATCAGACCGTCGAAGCTTAGCAGCCAGTGGTTCCACAGCCAGAGCAAACAAAAGAGGAGAGAGCGGACACCCCTGTCTCGTCCCTCTAGCCAGTTGTATGGTCTGTGATAACTCCCCATTTACCCTAACCCTAGCCATCGGCATCGAGTACATCAGTCGAATCCAGGATATGAACTGCGGTCCAAACCCCATACTCCGGAGCACCTGCCAGAGATATCCCCACTCCACACTATCGAACGCCTTATGAGCGTCTAAAGATGCAATAACTCTCTGGCCACAGTTGTCGGATCTGAGTTGCAAATTCATATACAGCCTTCGTAAGTTGATCGCAGTGGACCGATCAGGCATAAAGCCGGACTGGTCTGAGTGCACCAGGCCGGAAATAACACTTGTCAACCTCATCGCCAACACCTTAGCCAGAAGTTTAACGTCTGTAGTAAGCAAGGAGATTGGCCGATATGAATCCGGCTGTGTCGGGTCCTTCCCCTCCTTAGGAATCACCACTATTATGGCCTCCCGCATAGATGCCGGTAGACGACCGCCACTCCTAGCCTCCTCCAGAAGTACCCTTAATTTAGGGATCAGCACTTCCCCAAAGTTTTTATAAATTTCAGCAGGAAATCCATCTACGCCAGGTGCCTTCCCATTAGCCATAGACTGCAGTGCCCGACTCAATTCCTCCTCCGTAATGGGAGCTTCCAAATCTTCTCTATCTATGTCACTCAGCCTTGGGAGCTCCAATTCCTCAAGGAACGCCACCGTGTCCTCCACCGACCCATCTACCTGAGAGGAATATAGGTCCGCATAAAAATCCGCAAAAATGTCCAAAATCTCTGAAGTCTCAGAGACAGCCACACCGCTCCCCGATACCAAAGAATGAACAAGGGAAGTGTTTTTCTGGGCAGAAGCCACCATCGATAGCAAATGACCCACAGATTCGCCCTCCTGGTAAAAAGCCAGATTCATGAATTCCCTCTTCCTTTCAGCCTTACCGAGCAATACCTCCTCCAACTGACTCTGAGCTGCCTTTAGCCTCCTCCCAGCTTCCGGAGTACCCGCTATTACCATCTCATCTTCGGCTAGCCTCAGCCCTTCAACCGCCAACCTCTCTGTCTCTCTCGATTTCCTCTTACACCTGCTAATATCCCTGAACAGCAGTCCCCTCAAGTACGCCTTCATGGCTTCCCACACAGTAAGAACATCTACACTTCCCTCGTTGATCTCAAAAAATTCCACCAACTCCTTCTTTATCTTTTCCAAGTCCATACTGTGTAGCCAATTAGGGTGAATCTTCCACTCCTTCCTGCTCCCGATCCGTGTCCCCACCGGCCGAAATTCCACCTCAACTGGACTATGGTCTGAAAGAGCCCTAGGCAAATATCTCACCTCCCCTACCATCATGTCCAGTAAACAGTTACCCAGCGCCAAGTCAATCCTAGACAAAGTACCATGAGCTGGCGAGTAGCATGAGTACGCCCTTTCCCCAATATGTCTAACTCTCCATAAATCAATCATACCTACTTCCCGGACATAGGTCCCAAACGTAGTGATATGTCCCCCTGTTCTATTCTGGGGATTTTTGTTTTTGTCCCAAAAGTCATCACAGATATTATTAAGATCGCCAATAATTAGAGATGGTAACGGTCCCCAACGCTCTACCCTCTCCAGCACCTCTCTTATCTTCTTACTTGAGTATGGGGGCGGAATATACATTGCCGCTATACACATCAACACTCCATTTATTTTACATTTCACCACCACATACTGACCATCCACATCCTCTTTTACCATTACCTCCTCATACTGCACCCCCGCAGGTATTAACACAGACACACCCCTAGAGTACGTCGAGAAAGTAGAATGATACGCCCTCTGTATCCAGCGCCTATTCAATACGTTCACCCTCTCCCACACTAAATGTGTCTCCAGCAGACATATCATTGAGACCTTCTGTTCTCGGACATACTGCAGACTTGCCGCCCGCCGTGTTTTATCCGCCAGACCTCTCACATTCCAACTCAATATTTTAATACAATCTCCCATAATGTGGCTCATCATTTCTTAAAGTATCCAATTTCCCAAGTATGAGCTGCCCCAACCCTCCCACCCCCTTTGCCCCCTCCCAACTTGCCCCCCTAACCCCCCAATATAACGCATTCTTCCTCTCATAAAGAGTGGGGCTCCACTGCCCACTGCGAACACTCTCCCTTACTTAACCCTCTCCATTCGCGTCCCGCTGCCATAGCAATCACAATTTCCCCCCCAACTTTCACTTTATTGTATCTTAACATTTCAACTTATATTAACATATAGAAAAAGTACCAAACCAGTTCACAGTACCCAGCATAACCCTCCTCCCCCGTACTTAGTAGTTGGTACTGTCCCCTCCGGCCATTCCTTCAATATGGCCCAGCAAAACCCCCAACAGTTGCTCAACTCTTTAACCATTGCTAACGAGCGCAGAACTCTCCTCTATCAACAGAGAAAACAAATCCCAACTGGATCTCGCCGAAATGTCAGTCGCCCATTCCCTTAAGTTTTTTCTCATGAGTATCAAGCCACTGGGTAGCGTCCTCCGGTGTCAAGAAAAAGTGGGTCTTATTAAAAGCCACCAGTCTCAGCTTGGCGGGAAACATCACTGAGTACTGCACTCCCAGCTCCCTCAGTCGCCGCTTGACTCCAGTAAACTTCATCCGCTGTTTCTGAACCGCAGTGGAATAATCCAGATAAATGGCGATTTTTTGACCTCCAGCCGTCAGATCCTCCATCTCTCTAGCCTTTCTGAGGATAATGTCTCTGTCCCTGTAGTTCAGTATTTTAGCAAGCATGGTACGGGGATTTGTTCCTGGGGCAGGGGGCTGCGGCGGGACCCTATGAGCTCGATCAACAGCAAAAACTTTAGTCAACACTGTGCTCCCAATCTTCTCCAGCAGCCAGTTCTCAACAAATTCAGTGGGATTTCTCCCCTCAGTCTTTTCAGGCAGCCCCACTATACGTATATTATATCTTCTGGATCTATTTTCCAGATCCTCATTTTTAGCAGCGAGCTCGGCTATTGCTTGGGCGAACTTCTTTTCAGCTTTTTGTAGCTTAACTATGTGATCTTCTGCCGTGCTCACCCTCTCCTCCACCACTCCTATACGTTTGTCCATTTTCTGCAGAGCCGCATTAATCTGTGCCGTGTCCCCTTTAACTTCCTGCATCTGCTGGGCCAAGGAGTTCAGGGATTGCTGACATGAGGAGATCAGTGTGATAACATCTCTAAGAGTCGGCTCCTCTCCCTGTGATATGCCTCCAGGTCCCCCACTAGCCCCCGCCATGCTGCCTCTCTCCTTCTCCCTCTGTACCTCATGCTGCTCAGCCTTGCTTGCTTCCTCCTCCTCCTGGTCAGCTCCAGCTCCAGATCCTGGTTCTGCCTCCTCAGCAGCCTCCACTCTGGCATACTGCTGCAGCTTTGCGGCCACCTCCATGCGCCGCTGACATGCGGCGTTCTCCTTCTCGGAGTCCTCCCTAGCATCGGCACCATCTTGGCCGGCTCCTGCATCGCTGGTGCCAGCGTCTTTCTGCCGCCTTCTGGTCATCGCTGCCGACTCCGGACCCGCCGCTCCGCACCGCTGCACTCTCCGGACCTTCAGCCAGCCGGATTTAGGTGAGTTTACCCGAAAATCGGGGTTAAAGCAGGATTTTTGTCCTTCTGGCAGCAGGAGCACTCTTCCCTGCTTCCACTCACATGGCCAGCTAGGACACGCCCCCACTGATCACAAAAACTTGACTTATCTCGAGTCTGCCAAACGGTTGAATTCTAGACAGGCTCGTTGGTCGCTGTTTTTCTCCCGTTTTGACTTTGTGGTTTCGTACCTTCCGGGCTCTAAAAATGTGAAGGCGGATGCCCTGTCTAGGAGTTTTGTGCCCGATTCTCCGGGTTTGCCTGAGCCGGCGGGTATTCTCAAAGAGGGGGTAATTTTGTCTGCCATCTCCCCTGATTTGCGGCGGGTGCTGCAAAAATTTCAGGCTGATAGACCTGACCGTTGCCCAGCGGAGAAACTGTTTGTCCCTGATAGGTGGACGAATAAAGTTATCTCTGAGGTTCATTGTTCGGTGTTGGCTGGTCATCCTGGAATCTTTGGTACCAGAGATTTGGTGGCTAGATCCTTTTGGTGGCCGTCTCTGTCGCGGGATGTGCGTTCTTTTGTGCAGTCCTGTGGGATTTGTGCTCGGGCTAAGCCCTGCTGTTCTCGTGCCAGTGGGTTGCTTTTGCCCTTGCCGGTCCCGAAGAGGCCTTGGACACATATCTCTATGGATTTTATTTCGGATCTCCCCGTCTCTCAAAGAATGTCGGTCATTTGGGTGGTTTGTGATCGCTTCTCTAAGATGGTCCATTTGGTGCCCTTGTCTAAATTGCCTTCCTCCTCTGATTTGGTGCCATTGTTTTTCCAGCATGTGGTTCGTTTGCATGGCATTCCAGAGAACATCGTTTCTGACATAGGTTCCCAGTTTGTTTCGAGGTTTTGGCGAGCCTTTTGTGCTAGGATGGGCATTGATTTGTCTTTCTCCTCGGCTTTCCATCCTCAGACAAATGGCCAGACTGAACGAACCAATCAGACCTTGGAAACATATCTGAGATGTTTTGTTTCTGCTGATCAGGATGATTGGGTGTCCTTTTTGCCTTTGGCTGAGTTCGCCCTTAATAATCGGGCCAGCTCGGCTACTTTGGTTTCGCCGTTTTTCTGCAATTCTGGGTTCCACCCTCGTTTCTCTTCAGGGCAGGTTGAGTCTTCGGACTGTCCTGGTGTGGATACTGTGGTGGATAGGTTGCAGCAGATTTGGACTCATGTAGTGGACAATTTGACTTTGTCCCAGGAGAAGGCTCAACGTTTCGCTAACCGCAGGCGCTGTGTGGGTCCCCGACTTCGGGTTGGGGATTTGGTTTGGTTGTCATCTTGTTATATTCCTATGAAGGTTTCCTCTCCTAAATTTAAGCCTCGTTTCATTGGTCCATATAGGATTTCTGAGGTTCTTAATCCTGTGTCTTTTCGTTTGACTCTTCCAGCTTCTTTTTCCATCCATAACGTGTTCCATAGGTCATTGTTGCGGAGATACGTGGCACCTGTGGTTCCATCTATTGATCCTCCTGCTCCGGTTTTGGTTGAAGGGGAATTGGAGTATATAGTGGAGAAGATTTTGGATTCTCGTGTTTCGAGACGGAAGCTCCAGTATCTGGTTAAGTGGAGGGGTTATGGTCAGGAAGATAATTCCTGGGTCTTTGCCTCTGATGTCCATGCTGCCGATCTGGTTCGTGCCTTTCATGTGGCTCATCCTGGTCGGCCTGGGGGCTCTGGTGAGGGTTCGGTGACCCCTCCTCAAGGGGGGGTACTGTTGTGAATTCTGTGGCCAAGCTCCCTCCTGTGGTCGAGAGTGGTACTTCGGCTGGTTCTGTCTATGAGCTTCCTTTGGTGGATGAGAGTGGTACTGCGGCTTCTGAGTTTCCTTCCTCAGGTGATGAGGTTAAGTCGTTAGGTGCTGCTCTATTTAACTCCACCTGGTGCTTTGATCCTGGCCTCCAGTCAATGTTCTAGTATTGGTCGTACTTCCTCCTGGATCGTTCCTGTGGCCTCTCTATCCTGCATAAGCTAAGTTCTGCTTGTGTTACTTTTGTTTGCTATTTTTTCTGTCCAGCTTGCTGTATTGGTTTTTCTTGCTTGCTGGAAGCTCTGAGACGCAGAGGGAGCACCTCCGTACCGTTAGTCGGTGCGGAGGGTCTTTTTGCCCCTCTGCGTGGTTGTTTGTAGGTTTTTGTGTTGACCGCAAAGCTATCTTTCCTATCCTCGGTCTATTCAGTAAGTCGGGCCTCACTTTGCTAAATCCATTTCATCTCTGTGTTTGTATTTTCATCTTTACTCACAGTCATTATATGTGGGGGGCTGCCTTTTCCTTTGGGGAATTTCTCTGAGGCAAGGTAGGCTTATTTTTCTATCTTCAGGGCTAGTTAGTTTCTCAGGCTGTGCCGAGTTGCATAGGGAGCGTTAGGCGCAATCCACGGCTACCTCTAGTGTGGTTTGATAGGATTAGGGATTGCGGTCAGCAGAGTTCCCACGTCTCAGAGCTCGTCCTATGTTTTTTGGTTATTGTCAGGTCACTTTGTGTGCTCTGAACTTCAAGGTCCATTGTGGTTCTGAATTACCTGTTCATAACAGTCCCCTACATGGCACACAACACAAGTATCAACGTCACCCTCAAATTGTATCCATTGAACCCCCAAAGTAGGTTCCCAATATGTATCAACCTGTAGTATGGATTGTACTGCAATAATACACTTTATGGTATAGTTTGTGTATTGGTACTGATGGGGGTAAGCACACTCAACATTGAAACCACAAAACTAAGAAGGAAAAATTATAGAATTATAGAAATCACAGGATGGATAGATATGGTAATGATATGCAAATCATGAGAAAAATCTTAAAAATGTTTCCAAAACATCTCGATTTCTTCAGTATTGAGTAATGAACACCACATGCAGAATTCCTTGTGTCCATTCAGTCAATAGATCATTTGTCAAGTCAGGCCCCGATATTGAACATGACGGTCTGGATGGAATTAGAGTTCCAATTCATCCCAAGGGAGTTTGATTGGGCAGCATTCGGGGTTCTGTACAAGCACTCAAGTTCTTCGACACAAAACTCATCATACCCGATATTATGAACATTGGTTCTCAAAACAATGGCCTCATCAGACAGACCAAAATGATGCCTGGGCTTCATAATTTTCAGTACAAGGCCATACAAAAATTAAAAATATTCTATGAGGCTGTGCACGTCTTTTTCCTTCTACCGAATGGTCCAATAAAAAAAAACAAAAGACAAACGGGGATATGAATGATTTTGATCCGAATCTCAACATGAAAATTGACAACACAAGTTATAAATCCATGAAAAACATCGGACCGAACCAGGATGACAGAATGGAGAGAGTGGAGAAAGTTTTTTTCTTTCTCTCCACCTCCAAGAAAAATTGATCTGCTCTCTGATCAAACTCTGATTGGAAAAATTGGATCGTTTTTCTCAGATGGAAAGAAAACTTATGTGAACCCACTGTAGCAGACTTTTCACACTTTTATAGACTTGAATGGCCGAGTTTGATCCACAAACTTGGAAGAGAACAGACATCGCACACGGATCCATAATAGCATGCATGTACGAGAAACCACATTGATTTCCATGGGTTCATATCCTGCCTGTTGTTAAAACACTGATCGTAAAAACTTGTGGGATTCAGGCCGTGTGTAGAAAATTGGGTTCTAGTCACTATTTGTTTATTTGCCACTATAATTTCATTCTTAATATATTCGCACTCAGGAGGGAATAGGTGGAACAAATAAGATGTGATGCAACGTAAACCAATGGCAAATATCTAAGAATCATTTCCTTCTAATAGATTTTTGCTCTTTAGTGAATATATGTAATAAATCCCAATGAATGAACGATCCTATTGACGGAGTGTGATCACTGTATAGATCTTTGGAGAAAAATGAGACAAGTCCCTGCCAAAAGCTTGTGACAGATACATAATAGAAACCATTTATTTTGCACGGGATGGATAAGAAGTATGTGTATTTATATTGAAAAACAACAACTCATGTAAACTGCGGCTCATCAGTTCATTATCCCAAAGAAACGGCAGCCCGTGAATATTCTGGACCTTGAACCTTTGACTACTTAAGACACTTTTAAAATGTACACCACTAACTCACAATGAAACGGTCAACCGGGCAATGATGTTCATAATGAGCTAGACAAGGGTATGTGAGCCTCACAAAGGCTGACTGATCGGCTCGCATAGGGAACCATAGCTTAGTGTGTTGGCCTGGTCGATTAGGATAAATGTAGACTGAACAGGTTTGCTGCAGAAAATCGGCAACACGATTTATATACGTTACATGGAGGTTTTAATGCAAAGGGTGGGATAAAAAAACCCAGAGAAACGATCAAGATACTTCAGGATGATTTACGTAGGAAAATTTCCGCAACTTGTAGGTGAGATTCTTTAAAAATCTCATTTACTTTACCAACACAGATTTTTTTTGTTTACATGAAATTTTGTAAACCTTTACCCTAGATGGTAAAAGTTTCAGAAATAGGTAAAAATACAAATCCTTTATGCAGCGGAAAAAGTTGTACTAGAAGTCACAAAAGGATATATACGAGGAGAATTATTGGGCAGTTGGTATTTCTGAGGATTATTATTATTTATTACTAGGATTATTAATAGGATTAATTTTATTATTGAACAACTCCAGGGCTGTCAGTTAATCCAACAGGTTAAGAAACCTGAAATCTGAATATTTAAGAAAATAAAAGGGAGGACTTGTCTTTCCTAGGAGAATATAACTGAATGCAGAATCATTATGCAACTAACTGAAAAGCGTAAATTTTCCCATCTCAGTAGTTTATTTTCATCTGTTAAAGTGGGAATAATAACCAAAAAATTCAATGTGCAAAAATACATTTCTGACATTAAGGCCTATATATTTTTCTGATTCGCTATGTCTCTTTCCTCATGTGCAGGGCATTGCAGGACCTTAGGTATCCATGGTTACGACCACTAGCAAATAGCTAACTGTCACTATATCAGGGCCATCTCATAAGTCCATAAAACCTTTGATAAATCTGTCTTCAGATATTTCTTGGCCCAGTCTTCTGTGTCTTGCTCAGTGGTGGTCGGGCTCAGCCTCCTCACCCCGGCTGTGTCTCTGAGCACTGAACACCTACTTCTTGGCTCTCCAGTTCTGGAATATGACAGCACTGGAGGATAATGGCTTCCTGGTCACTTCACTTTTGATTCTTCTGCATTCTTTGGCAGTTATGCTATGTGCACACGTTCAGGTTTTTTCGCGTTTTTTCGCACTAAAAACGCTATAAAAACTCATTAAAAACGCATAAATTATGCATTCTATCATTTAGAATGCATTCTGCATGTTTTGTGAAAAAAAATGCATCGCGGTAAAAAAATGAGCATGTTCATTATTTTTGCAGATTTTCGGCGTTTTTCCCGCAATTCTATGCATTTGGGAAAAACGCACAAAAACGCGTGAAAAACGCGGTAAAAACGCATGCGGATTTCTGGCAGAAATGTCCGTTTTTTGTCAGGAAAATTTCTGCAAGAAATCCTGACGTGTGCACATACCCTTAATGTGCGGCTTTGTTCTTCAACTTGTGTTTTGCAACCCTGCTGACCATTTGCAATACAACTTTTGATGCTTGTGCTCACACCCCAATATTGTAGTAATTTCAAGAGTGCTGCATCCTCTGTAAGACAATTTCTTACTGTTCAGTGTCTGCTAAATCTATTTTATGGCCCATTTTGCCTAAAGAAAACAAGCTGCTCAATAATTCTGCCCACCTCGATAAAGTGCGTTGTATCCTTATGCCACCCGCCCATTACATAAATAAACATCACCTGATCTGCATCATCCAATAAGCATTCAAGTTCACACCGCGCAGAGTTGAAAAATCTGCATAAAATGTGCTGGTCTAATAATTGTGCACATAGTGTATAGCATGTATTAAAGGCTACAGACACATTTAACATGGAAAATATAGTTTTGTGCTTTTTTTTATTTTTTTTTAATTTTTACATACGGTATGTTAGTGCAATTTCATAAAATAAAGGTAACCGCTAAGGTTCAGTCTGCATTTTTCTTTCCTTTATTCACTCATTTTCAGCTCTCCTAATATACAGTTTGCAGGATGATCAAAGTTTCCATCTGTTCTCGTGAGAGTGTCTCTCTCAGTAATATAGGCTGGATGTGACCTCTGTGTGGATCCAAGGTTCTGCTGTCTTCACTTGCCTTCATACAAGAACACAGCTCCAATACTGTACTTTTCTCTCCAAGTCCTCTCACCCTTGTCTATGTCTGGTTTTCTGTACCTTCAAAAAAACCTCCGATCTCTCCATTGCATATATTAGTGCAATTCCTCGCTCCTGCTGTTTACTCAGAGAAGGGAGGGTGACCAGAGAAACATCGGAACATGGAGCCCTGAAGGATTTGTAACATTTCACAAAAGTACTAGATAAAGAACTTATAGACACTCTGCAGCCACAAAATGGGCTAAAAGTTTTATTGAAGACTATTTAGAAAGCTGCTTAAAGAAGAGCTCTCACTTTCTAAAAAAAAAATGAGCTAAATCACCTTATAAAAATCCCTGACCTCCCCTGATTATTCTGCTCCTTTATAATTTGTACTGCGTCACTTCATTGCAGAGATTTTCACATTTCTGGAGCGCAGAATGTGAAATCACTGTGAAGAAACACTTGGTCTGCAAGCATTCTTCTGTGGGGGCGTGCACTTTCACCTCTCCTTCTCAGATGCAGCCAATCACAGTTCAGCAGCTGATCTAGCAGTTTAATAACCTCAAAAGCTGCTGAGCTGTGATTGGCAGAATTTAAGAAAGAGGGGTGAAAGTACACGCCCCCAAAGAAAAAGTGCCAAGTTAGAGATTTCACATAGTGTGCTGAAGACCAGACAACTCTTTTAAGGTGTCCATACACATTAGATAACTCTCAAAGGCAACTACAGATATAGCAGAGGTTATCTCACATACCGTGATTTCACAGGCCATTGACCAATGTTGAGTGTCAAATTACACTTTTTTGTGCCACAATATTCCATGCTGATTTAGCTCCGTCAAGGCAACCTTTGTTAGATCTGAATTTCTCCCACCTCCACCATACAAATCAATTCACAGCCAAGTGTTCATGTATTTCCTATGGGCAGAGAAGCGTAAGCTGATGCCAGAAGTACCTGATAGCAGCTTATCAGCCTGGAGAACACAAACTGTGCGAAAATCATCTCTCCAAACATTCCTCTCACACATATTTTTTTATTCAAGAGCTTATAGAATGGGTTGCAGACTGAGAAAAAAAGGGAATATTTTTTATTTCAACAATTTATAGATTTAGCCGTTCATCATATCAGTAGAGAGTATTCACTATGGATTCCATCTGAAACCTACATCTAAGAAGTTTGACAAATCTTAAGCCAAGTTGAACTAGCACACCATAAAAATGAATGGTTCTTAAATTAGAAGGTGCACAAAATATTAGAAGAGTTTTTTTTTTTTTTAACTTAGACGGACTGATATAATATATATATATATATATATATATATATATATATATATATATATATATATATATATATATATATATATATTTATCCTACCAGATCATGGTGGCAGATGTTCGGAGAACCCTTACTACAACATTTACAGTGGGATAATTAGGTAAGACGCTTGCCAAGATATAGAGCGCGGAGAGCAATAATGTTAAGATAAGGGATATGCTGAGATCACAAAACAATTTAGAAAATTACTTACAACTTTTCAGATAACTTAATTGCCCCTTAAAGACAAGTCCCTCTTGTGTTTTGCTTGAGCACATTACCAGTCCCTGCGCCGGTCATTAATCTTCTCACCACCTCATTATTGAAAGGATCCACATATCACTGGTATATAAGGTTCTGCTTCATTTTAAATTAACACATTTCAGTAGATGTAAGGACTCTAGTACAATCGTTAACCCTTTAAAAGGGACATCTTCAATATTAGACATTTAGCTGAATGGAATAACTTAGCAAGAAAATTCTAATTTATATTTTAAATTAAGCATTTTTATCCATATATAAGAATATACTGTAATTTAAAAAAACAGACACTAGGAGCACTCAGTAGGCTGTAATGTCTTATGTTCTACAGAACATTTGTCAGCTTTACTGTGCAGACTGGGACACAATCAACAAGGTGAGTGGGATTTTAAGGGTATGTGCACATGGCAAAGCCACATCATTGTTGAACCAGAAGACACTTCAGGAAAATGCCGGCAGTGTCTTTGACGTCTCTTGCATTGTCTTTGTAGCAGCTTTGCGACCAACATTTTTTTTTAATTCATAAATAGGATTGTGGCAGCTTGGCAGCAGAATCAACCTGAAGAAGGGTCACTTTTCTTTTTAGCACATTCACAGCTTTTGAAACTTGATGCATCTTCTAGCACAACTTACCTGTTCAATGAAACTCTCTTAGTTGTGAAAAAGTTTGATATTTTTCTCTGTACAAATGTTGGGTTGTTAGGAGAACATAATTCCCAAATCGTTGTGCCCAATTGTTGAAAAACACGTAACAGTAATGCATATTCCTAAAATAAAGAAATTTAGACTGCTATGAGGGGTTCCCACCCACTTGAGTCTTATGGGCCCAATGCAAAATTGTTTTTTTTTTTTTTAATGTATTCTTTAGCCTTCTGACCGAGCACTCCGCCTCTTAGCCACAGGTGTTTTAATCGCAACAGGTCCATAACCCCTCCACAGAGAGAGAATTTTAGTCTAAGAAGAGGTTTCACAGGTACCCATTCAGATGGAGACGTTTATTCTCAGCGAGGTAAGGAAAGTGTAGGACCTGGTATAAGAGAGATGCCCTAAAGTGGCTACCAGGTACACACAAAATTGGCCATTTTTATGTGCTAAATGCTCTCATTTTTCATATTTCTGGTGCAGTAATGCAGTTCAATTTTCGTGTTTCATGTTTGCATGTTTCAGCGCTGCAGTGTGCTGCCTTATTTACATGACTGTATACGAGTTGGTGACTCTAGGTTCAGCACCTGTTCACACTTAGTCTATGTTTGGATGTGACGGTCAGTTTTTTGAAATGTATTTTTTAGCCTTCTGATCGTGCACTCCGCCTCCTAGCTTCAGGTGTTTTAATCGCAACAGGTCCATAACCCCTCCACAGAGAGAGAGAATTTTAGTCTAAGAGGAAGTTTCACAGGTACCCATTCAGATGGAGACGTTTATTCTCAGCGAGGTAAGGAAAGTGTAGGACCTGGTATAAGAGAGATGCCCTAAAGTGGCTACCAGGTACACATAAAATTGGCCATTTTTATGCGCTAAACACTCATTTTTCATATTTCTAGTGCAGTAATGCAGTTCAATTTTTGTGTTTTTATGTTTGCATGTTTCAGCGCTGCAGTGTGCTGCCTTATTTACATGGATGATCAATGCAAAATTGGGACCTGGGCCCCCACCAGAATGTTGTCACATGTCCCTCATCCTGGGCCCCCACCAACATGTCAGAGGTTCCTGTAATAATTGCTCCTCATCCTGGCCTCCTAATTAATTATGCCTAACCATCCTGGCCCTCTTCCTGTAATAATGTCACTCATCCTGGCCCCCTTCCTGTAATAATGTCACCCATCCTGGCTCCGCTCCTGTAATAATGCCCCATCCTGGTCCCCTTCCTGTAATAATTCCACCATCCTGGCTCCCTTCCTGTAATAATGTCCCCCATCCTGGCTCCCATCCTGTAATAATGTCCCCCATCCTGGCCCCCTACCTGAAACGTCCCTCATTCTAGCTCCCTGCCTGTAATAATGTCCCCCTTCCTGTAATAATTTCCCCCATCCTGGCCCCCTTCCTGTAATAATGTCCCTCATCCTGGCCCCCTTCCTGAAATGTCCCCCATCCTGGCCCCCTTTCTGTAATAATGTCCCCCTTCCTGTAATAATGTCCCTCATCCTGGCCCCCTTCCTGAAATGTCCCCCATCCTGGCCCCCTTTCTGTAATAATGTCTCCCATTCTAGTGCTCTTCACCAACACAATTAAAAAACAAAATCCTCTTACCAGCCCTCTTCCTGCTCTATAGCCGGCGCGGGGGGGGGGGGGGGGGGTTGTCCGGTGCATGGCAGTGATGTCATTCGCTGCCTGCACTGAGCAAGCTGACATCCGCTACTGGCCTCTGATTGGCCGATGGCGTGTACAGTGATTGAGGTGCAGGGAGCCGGTGATACATTTCAGATGAATGGGTGTCTGAAGATGCACATTCAGCTGTAAGCGGCATTGGCAGGCTCCCCGAATCCACAGACCCAGTCACACTCTGAGACCGCGTTCCTTACACCCTCTGGTTCCTACATGGCCAAGTGCTTTTGAAAGTTATCTGGATGACGGTCTGGATTTGTTAACAATTGATATCGGTGCTTTAAACTTCATATGAACCTCAAATGGAGATTTTCATTGAGAGATATGATGAGTGAATCTCAGTTACAAGAAGCAACTACTCTATTTTGCATTGCAATATTCACGTTATACCAGAGTCTCACAAAACACAGCATACACCTAGTCTGGCAACGGAAAACTGGCAATTCACGTTAGATAAATGCTGATTTTACAGTCAAATATATTGGCAAGCTAAATTGTGTCCCCATGAAATTTGCTATCAACATGACATAATGGCCATCCAAAGAATGTCCATGTCAGTTGTGAGATTGTCAAAAACCTAAATACAATGTATCATGTATTAAATTTAAAAAAATCCCGACATTTGGCCAACTCTAACTGTGGCAGCTGCAGATGTCGGCTGCATTTCTGTACCTTACAACTTGTCCAAAAACTATTAAAAATTCAAGTCCAAGCCGTAACTTTAAATACAAGTATCCATATAGGCCATTACTTATTTACTTGAGTAATTATGCACTAAAACTTGCCTATATTTTTTGTAGAGAGCTGTTTTAGAACCTAGAGTAACTCCTAAGATCTATCCAATAGGATACAATCTTTGAAAAATGTAAGGGGGTATTCCCTTCTCCAAGATCCTACCCAATATGAAGTAGGTGTAATAATAATAATATTAGCAAATACCTCCAATTAGAAATGTAGTCTATGTAGTCTAGTTTTTCTGATTTGCTTTGTCTTTCTCCTCATGTGCAGGCATTGCAGGACCTTAGGTATCCATGGGTACGACCATTGACATTAGTTGCTAGTAGTCATAACCATTCATTCTTAAAGGGAACCTGTCACCCCGTTTTTTCAAGAAGAGCTAAAAATAGCGTTAAATAGGGGCAGAGCTTGGCTTTACATTAGTGTATTTTGGAGCCTTTATTCCCCACCTATGCTGCCGAAATACCTTTGTAAAGTCGCCGTTTTGGGCTGTCACTCACGCTGGTCAGGTCATATGGGCGTGGTGACAGCGCTGTTTCTCCCCCAGATCTCTGTTGGTGGCGTAGTGGTGTGCGCATGTCCAAGTGCCGAATCCACTGCGCAGCTTCAAGGAAAATAGCGCGATCTGCGCTATTCAGCCATTTATCGGTGGGCGCGGCCATCTTTGTGAGGCCGCGCGTGCGCAGATGGTTCTTCTCGGCTTCCCGGGGCTTCAGGAAAATGGCCGCGGAATGCCGCGAGTGCACAAATGGAGATCGCGGCGGCTATTTTCCAGCAGCCGAGATGCAAACTCGGCTTCAGGAAAATGGCCGTCGAGATCGCCATCTGCGCACGCGCGGCATCCCACGGCCATTTTCCTGAAGCCCCGGGAAGCCGAGAAGAACCATCTGCGCATGCACGGCCTCACAAAGATGGCCGCGCCCACCGATAAACGGCTGAATAGCGCAGGTCGCGCTATTTTCCTTGAAGCTGCGCAGTGGATTCGGCACTTGGACATGCGCACACCACTACGCCACCAACGGAGATCTGGGGGAGAAACAGCGCTGTCACCACGCCCATATGACCTGACCAGCGTGAGTGACAGCCCAAAACGGCGACTTTACAAAGGTATTTCGGCAGCATAGGTGGGGAATAAAGGCTCCAAAATACACTAATGTAAAGCCAAGCTCTGCCCCTATTTAACGCTATTTTAGCTCTTCTTGAAAAAGCGGGGTGACAGGTTCCCTTTAAGGTCCTGCAATGCCTGCACATGAGGGAAGAGACATAGCGAATCAGAAAAACTATACTATATTTCTAATTGAAGGTACCTGCTAATATTATATGTACCTACTACATACTGGGACAGGATCTTTAGAGATGGGAATACCCCTTTAATGATAAAGTCATGACGAGAACAATCTATTCTGCAGAGGTGTTATCTTTCATGTTGTAATCCTGCCAGTGAGTGTAAGGAGATTATTGAGTAGTGATTTCTACAGAACAAGAAGGGTCAGATTATTATGAGGCTAATTTGCCAAGGAGAAAACTGCTAAATTTAATTAATTTATTTTTACTATAAATAGTGAAAAAAAGATGACAAAATTATGTTAAAACTTCAATTAAATTAAACATTTTTTGTAAATATGAGATCTCAAAAGGTCTTTATTTGTTAAGAGTGATAGAAAAGAGAAAATTAACACAGTAAAAACTTAAAGGGATAGTTATATTAAAAACAGCTGCATTTAGATAGCACGAGCTGCTGAACCCAATGAATGGCTTCAGTGGTTAAGAGCACTGTAAATGTGACGTTATCACTGCAGACGACCAACAAAGAACCAAGGGAAGGAGGGTAAAAACTCATTTTGTATCTTGTAAGTCTCCAAGCCTATGCAATAATAGCATTTGAAACATAACCATCCCTTCACTAAGATTTGCTGCTGCTTTTCCTAAAAAAACAGAAGAAAAAAAAAAACTGTTCTGCAAATGCAGTATGTGAACCTGGCCTAATTGTTGAGACTTCATTTCACCAGACACAACCAATTTACTAAACTTTTTCACTGCACTTTTTTTTTCTCTGCGCTCCCTCTAATATCATTGACTTTCATTTGAAAGATTAGCATGCAACCTAATTAAAACCCATTTCATTAATCATCTCGGGCAGATGAAAAGCACACAGCTGCAACATCTCTAATTAGAATTTGATGATGTAATAAATAGGCTCAATTTATTACTTTCATTCTTGGTTACCCAGGGGAGACCAAACCCTTTCAAGCCCAGTGTAGAAATGTGGTGGCTAGAAATCCAGCAGAGAACAGGTGACAAGGACACACACAGATTTTCTGAAAGCAGGATTCTCTTTTGCACTAGTGCACCCTGGAGGTAGTGTAGCGTGCAATAAAAAGAAAAAAAAAAAAGATGTCATCTTACATACAGAAATTACCATGATGGTGGTTGATGGAGAAGGAGAAGACGAAGAAGGAGAAGAACTAAAGTTTCTGCACTTGTGAACAACAATTTGGGAACAACAATAGTTAAAGTTTTTAGAGGGTGGAACAGAAACGGAAAAACTTTATTAGGTATCGGCCATGTAATATAGATAGTGAAAAGTTCCTAGAAAACATACAGTAAATGAAATAAGTATTTGATCTCTTGCTGATTTTGTAAGTTTGCCCACTGACAAAGACATGAACAGTCTATAATTTTAAGGGTAGGTTAATATTAAAAGGTATCAACCACTGAGGGATCTCCTCCCAGACCTGGACTAAAGCATCCGCCAACTCCTGGACAGTCTGTGGTGCAAAGTGACGTTGGTGGGTGGAACGAGACATGATGTCCCAGATGTGCTCAATCAGATTCTGGTCTGGGTAACCGGTGGGCCAGTCCATAGCTTCAATGCCTTCATCTTCCAGGAACTGCTGACACACTCCAGGAACATGAGGTCTGGCATTGTCCTGCAATAGGAGGAACCCAGGGCCGACCGCACCAGCATGTGGTCTCACAAGGGGTCTGAGGTTCTCATCTCGGTACCTAATGGCAGTCAGGCTACCTCTGGCGAGCACATGGAGGGCTGTGCGGCCCTCCAAAGACATGCCACCCCACACCATTACTGACCCACTGCCACACCAGTCATGCTGAAGGATGTTGCAGGCAGCAGATCATTCTCCACGGCGTCTCCAGACTCTGTCACGTCTGTCACATGTGCTCAGTGTGAACCTGCTTTCATCTGTGAAGAGCACAGGGCGCCAGTGGCGAATTTGCCAATCCTGGTGTTCTGTGGCAAATGCCAAGCGTCCTGCACGGTGTTGGGCTGTGAGCACGACCCCTATCTGTGGATGTCGGGCACTTAGACCATCCTCATGGATTGGCTTCTAACCGTTTGTGCAGACACATGCACATTTGTGGCCTGCTAGAGGTCATTTTGCAGGTCTCTGGCAGTGCTCCTCCTGTTCCTCCTTGCACAAAGGCAGAGGTATCGGTCCTGCTGCTGGGTTGTTGCTCTCCTACGGCCCCCTCCACGTCTCCTGGTGTACTGGCCTGTCTTCTGGTAGTGCCTCCAGCCTCTAGACACTACGCTGACAGACACAGCAAACCTTCTTGCCACAGCTCGCATTGATGTGCCATCCTGGATGAGCTGCACTACCCGAGCCACTTGTGTGGGTTGTAGACTCTGTCTCATGCTACCACGAGTGTGAAAGCACAACCAACATTCAAAAGTGACCAAAACATCAGCCAGAAAGCATTGGTACCGAGATGTGGTCTGTGGTCCCCACCTGCAGAACCACTCCTTTATTGAGGGTGTCTTGATAATTGCCAATAATTTCCATCTGTTGTCTATTCCATTTGCACAACAGCATGTGAAATTGATTGTCAATCACTGTTGCTTCCTAAGTGGACAGTTTGATTTCACAGAAGTTTGATTTACTTGAAGTTATATTCTGTTAAGTGTTCTCTTTATTTTTTGAGCAGTGTATATCTTTCCTGTATAAACTACATACAGTACAGACCAAAAGTTTGGACACACCTTCTCATTTAAAGATTTTTCTGCATTTTCATGACTATGAAAATTGTAAATTCACACCGAAGGCATCAAAACTAAGAATTAACACATGTGGAATTATATACTTAACAAAAAAGTGTGAAACAACTGAAAATGTCTTATATTCTAGGTTCTTCAAAGTAGCCACATTTTGCTTTGATGACTGCTTGATGACTGTATATTTACTTGCATTTTGCAGTGATAAAAAAGTTTTTGATCCCTCTGGCAAACAAGACTTAATACTTGGTGGTAAAACCCTTGCTGGCAAGCACAGCAGTCAGACGTATTTTGTAGTTGATGATGAGGTTTGCGCACATGTCAGGAGGAATTTTGGTCCACTCTTCTTTGCAGATCATCTCTATATCATTAAGATTTTGACGCTGTCGCTTGGCAACTCAGAGCTTCAACTCCCTCCATAAATTTTCTATGGGATTAAGGTCTGGTGACTGGCTAGGCTACTCCATTACCTTAATGTGCTTTTTTGAGCCACTTATTTGTTGCCTTGGCTGTATGTTTTGGGTCATTGTCTTGCTGGAAGACCCAGCGATGACCCATTTTTAATGTCCTGGTGGAGGGAAGGAGGTTGTCAATCAGGATTTTATGGTACATGGCTTCATCCATTCTTCAATTGTTGTGGTGAAGTAGTCCTTGTGCCCTTAGCAGAGAAACACCCCCAAAACATGTTTCCACCTCCATGCTTGACAGTAGGGACGGTGTTCTTTGGGTCATACACAGCATTTTTCTTCCTCCAAACACAAGAGAGTTGAGTTAATGCCAAAAAACGCAATTTTTGTCTCACAGCACCTTCTCCCAATCATTCACAGAATCACCCAGGCGTTCATTGGCAAACTTTAGATGGGACCTTGCAGGAACTGCAGTATTTTAAACCTTTACGGCGTAATGTGTTACCAATGGTTTTCTTGGTGACTGTGGTCCCAGCTGTCTTGAGATCATTAACAAGTTCCCCAGTGTAGTTTTACGCTGATCTCTCACCTTCCTCATGATCAAGGTGAGATTTTGCATGGTGCCCCAGATCGATGTCGATTGACAGTCACTTTGTATTTCTTCCATTTTCTTACTATTGCACCAACAGCTGTCTCCTTCTCAAACAGCGTCTTACTTATGGTTTTGTAGCCCATTCCAGCCTTGTGCAGATCTATGATCTTGTCCCTGACATCCTTATAAAGCTCTTTGGTCTTGCCCATGTTGTAGAGGTTAAGAGTCTGACTGATGAATTGAGTCTGTAGACAGGAGTCTTTTATAAAGATGACTATGTAAGACAGCTGTCTTTAACACAGGCAACGAGTTGATTAGGAGCATCTAACTGGTCTGTAAGCGCCAGAAGTCTTAATGGTTGGCAGGGACTTATTTTTCACTGCAAAATGCAACGAAATGTATATAATTTATACAATGTGCTTTTCTGGATTTTATGTTTCTATCTCTCAATGTTAAAATTAACCTACCCTTAAAATTATAGACTGTTCATGTCTGTCAGTGGGAAAACTTACAAAGTCAGCAAGGTATCAAATAATTATTTCCTTAACTGTATGTTTTCTAGGCATATTTCCTTCACTGTACATCCTTCCTCATATGAAGTATCATCATGTAAGCCAAAAAGCAAAAATACTACATATTAAATATTTATTTTCTATAATGTGCAGTTGCACAAGTTTTACCAAACGACTGACTGCTCTCCAATGAGAGGTACTTGAAGCAATGGTATAGGGAGCGGTTTTGAAAATTTTGATCAGAACTTCATATATCACAAAAATAGTGGTCTCAAAGTATACCATTTTTATTTTACTCCAGTGAAGCCATGCTATTGTTTTTCTATTTCTTACAAAAAAAAATTATGGAGCGTGCTCACATCTGTGTAGGCTCTTCCTTAAGGTAAACAGAGAATATGGCTCTTTCTATGATGGCAAGTTTCAGCAGTTTGACCCCAACTAATAAATATTCAAAGTGTTTTTTTTCGAAGGGGGCGTGGCCTGAATGTCCATGTGAGCGGACGTGTGGCAGAGCGCTCCCGCTGCTAATATTGCCATTATCCTTAAAAGCCGCAGCTGAGCGGCGATTCCCGGTGCTTACCGGCTGCAGGAGAGTCCCAGGAGTGCGGCGGTGAACAGCGGCGGCCCCGAGGTCAGCAAATATGACCAGGAGGAGGCAAAGAGACGCAGGAGCCGGCGAGGCTGGGACCGGCCAAGATGGCGCCGACGCCAGGGAGAAGGTGGAAAAGGACAACGCGGCATGCCAGAAGCGGATGGCGGCGGCGGCAAAGCTCCAGCAGTTTGCTAGAGTGGAGGCCGCAGGGAGCACAGAAAAAGCAGAGGAGGACGCCGGAGCAGACACAGACACAGAAGGAGAGGAGGAAAGCCCAGCAGGGGAGCAGGGATGGTGACATGGCAGTGGTAGTAGGGCGATCTGAAGATAAGGAGCCAGGAGCAGAGCCCACCCTTAGAGACGTATTTGCACTGGTATCATCATGTAAACAATAACTGACCCAGCAGTTACAGGAGGTCAAAGGGGATACAGCCCAGATAAATGCAGCCCTGCAGAAGATTGACAAACGTGTGGGGGCTGTGGAGGAAAGAGTGAGCACGGCAGAAGATCATATAGTGCAGCTGCAGAAAGCGGAGAGGAAGTTTACTCAAGCAATATCGGAGCTAGCTGCAAAAAATGAGGATCTGGAAAATAGGTCCAGAAGAAATAACATTCGTATAGTCGGTGTCCCTGAAAAAGCTGAGGGGAGGAATCCCACGGAGTATATTGAAAGCTGGCTTCTTGAGACTTTTGGTGATGCAGCACTGACAAAAGTATTTGCGGTAGAAAGAGCCCACAGGGTCCCAACGAAACCACCTGTCCCTGGAGCAAGTCCCCGTACCATGCTTGCCAAAATCCTAAACTACAGAGACAGAGACATATCCTGAGGAAGGCTAGAGACATGACGGATCTGACAATTGAAGGTCAAAGAATTGCTATCTACCCTGACTATTCCGCCCTGGTACAGAAACAACGGATGATGTTCACGGGTATCAAGAGACGGCTGAGGGAACTGGGAGTGCAATACTCCATGATGTTTCCGGCACGACAGAGTGGTGGCGTTGGATAAGATTCATTTTTTCCAGACGCCGGAGGACGCTACCCAGTGGATAGATCTTAATGCTAAAAGGCTTAAAGGGAAAGGAGATTGAAAATACGGGGTGGGTTGGTCGGGAGGTATTTTACTTTCCTTAAAAAGGAAAAAGAGATTGACTGACAGTACATTGGTAATTGAGATGTGAAGGTTTGAGGGTGGAGTTGGGCATTACGCAGGGAACGCCCTGGGAGTGCTGATACGGCGGAGAGGTACGAGGGAGGAAGGTTGTGCAGCGTACTAAAAGTTTATTTAGTTCTTGCAGTTGTAAGTTAATACATGTTGAAATATTTTGTTCCTCTAAGAATGGCGCCGAATTCTATTATAAACGGTAGCGGGAGGCGGAAGGAGAAGGTTACGTTAACAAGAGTGTTCGCAATGGGTGATGGTGCCCCACTCTTGGTAAGAGGCAGAATGTATAGTATTGGGGGGGGGTAGGGTGGTTAGGGGTAAGGGATGGGAGGGAAGTTAGACAGCTCAGAACTTGGAGTAAAGACATAACTAAAGATGATGAGTCACATAATAGGGGACCGCTTTAAGATTGAGTTGGAATGTGAGAGGTCTGGCGGATAAGTCTAGGAGAGGTGCGAGCTTGCAGTATGCGAAGGATCAACGGGCCTCTATGATATGTTTGCTAGAGACGCACTTGATACGGGAGAAGGTGGACGTACTGAATAGACGATGGATTCAGAAGGGGTATCACTCTACCTTTTTGACGTACTCAAGGGGTGTGTCAGTGTTGGTGCCGGTGGGAGTGCAGTATGAAGAGGTGAAGGTATGCGTGGATGCTGAGGGTCAGTATGTGGTGATACAGTGTATATTGTATGGAGTGAGAGTGTGTGTCGCGGCAATGTATATTCCACCTCCATATTCAAGTAAGAAGATTAGGGAAGTGTTGGAGAAGGTGGAACGATGGGGACCGCTACCACTTTTAATTATTGGGGATTTGAACAATATTTGTGACGACTTTTGGGATAAAAATAAGAACACCCAGAACAGGTCGGAGGGGCACACTACAACATTTGGTACCTATGTGCGTGAAATAGGCATGATTGATCTATGGATAGTTAGACATGTTGGGGAGAGAGGGTACTCGTGCTACTCACCGGCTCATGCTACGCTGTCCAGAATTGATATGGCGCTGGGTAACCGCCTGTTGGACACAATGGTGGGGGAGGTGCGTTATCTGCCGAGGGCCCTTTCGGACCACAGTCCAATTGAGGTGGAGGTTAGGTTGGTGGGGACACGGACCGCAAGCGGGAGAGAATGGAAGATCCATCCTAACTGGTTACAGAGTATTGACTTGGAGGGTATAGGGAAGGAGGTGACGGAATTCTTTGCCTTAAATGATGGGAGTACAGATGCTCTGTTTGGGATGCAATGAAAGCGTACCTGAGAGGGCTACTATTTAGAGACATTAGTAGGTGTAAGCGGAAGACAAGGGAGGCAGAGAGAGTGGCGGTGGAGGAGCTGAAGGCTGCAGAGGACGAGATGGTAGTGTTGGGGACCTCCGAGGCAGGGAAAAGGTTGAGAAAAGCGCAAATTCATATGGAGAAGATTCTGCTGGGAAAAGCTGAAAGGAAGAGGGAGTTTCAAAGGGTGACTTATTTTCAGGAGGGAGAAACAGTGGGACACATGCTATCGGTGGTAACTTCTGCTCAGCATAGTACCTCGTATGTACATTCGTTGGTTTCAGATGGGGGGAGCAGGATATCTGAAACACCTGAAATTATAAAGGTCTTTGCGGACTTTTACGCAGACTTATATTCCTCCAGGGTCAATTAATCAGTCGGAGATACGGAAACTTTCCTGGAGAGTCTGGGTTTTCCGAAATTGAGTGAGGAGGATAGGGTGAGCCTCGATGCCCCTATCACCGAGGAGGAACTGAGTCGAGCGCTGTAGTCTATGGCCAATGGGAAGGCACCTGGAGTTGATGGGTTACCAGCCGAAATCTATAAAAGCTTGGGGGAGGTGTTGATTCCCAGATAAAAGCTAGTACTGGAGGAGGCTGGATGCCGGGGGTATCTCCCAGCATCTATGAGGGAAGCCATTATAGTGGTTATTTCGAAGGAGGATAAGGACCTGGGGAAACCTGAGTCATATCGCCCAATCTCTCTGTTAACCATCGATGTCAAGCTCTTGGCCAGGGTGTTAGCTTCCCGTTTGTCCAGTGTCATTACTAACCTTGTACATTCGGATCAGTCCGGCTTTATGCCTGACAGGTCTACAGCGGTTAATCTGAGGAGGCTGTATATGAATCTGCAGCTGAAGTCTGACAATTGTGGTCGGAGGGTTGTTGCGTCTTTGGATACCCATAAGGCGTTTGATAGTGTGGAGTGGGGATATCTCTGGAGGGTGCTGAAGTGTATGGGTATGGGACCGCAATTTGTGTCGTGGATTCAATTGCTATATTCATTACCGACAGCTAGAATCAGAGTGAATGGGGAACTTTCTCAGCCTATAAAGTTGGCCAGAGGTACGAGGCAGGGATGCCCACTGTCGCCCCTTCTGTTTGCCCTAGCTGTGGAGCCACTGGCCGCCAAGATCCGACAGTCGGATGAGGTCCCTGGGTTCAGATATGGGAGTGTTGAGGAGAAGATTGCGTTATATGCAGACGACATTTTACTGTTCCTGGCGGACCCGGATGACGCCTTGAAAGGGGCCATCGAGATCATTGGAAAATTTGGAGCCTTGTCGGGACTGAGGATAAATTGGGATAAATCGGTCCTCTTTGATGTAGATGGGGTGGAGGAGAGTGGGAGTGAGCCATTGGGAGAGGGGCGGCTTAAGGTGGCATCCCTTTTTAAATATCTGGGAATATGGATCTCGATGCCAGTTACGGAGTTTTTGTATAGGAATTTGACTCCTCTCATGGGCGTGCTTAAGGCAAAAGTAGATGCGTGGAATAAATTACACCTATCGGTGGTGGGTAGGGTTAATCTTATTAAAATGGTTCTGATGCCTAAAATACTCTACGTCCTCCATAACGCGCCAGTTTGGATTCCACGTGGGAAATTCCGGCAGATTAATGCTCTTTTTAGAAGCCTGATATGGGGGAGACAGTACCCACGTATTGGCCTGGAGACACTTCAGCGACCCAAGGAAGATGGAGGGTTGGCTTTGCCCAACCCTGAGTTATATTTTCTTGCAGCCCAAAGTCAGCATCTGAAGGGCTGGGCGCGAGAGGCGTCCTCCAATGCGGTACAACACTTGATGGAGGGGGTGACAAACCGACGCCCGGTGGTGCAGTGTCTGGAGGATGGCTCCTTGGGCGTATTGGGGAAATTGTATGTAACTATGTTTTTGATACATAAACTATGGACCAGACTGCGACAGATTCGGGGGGTTACGGGACTGACTAAATTTACACCGATATGGCTTAATAATAATTTGATAGAGTTTGCGGCTCTTGGAGTGCTGACAGAGTGGCAGGCCAAAGGAATCCATTTGGTTGCTCAGATAATTCAACAACGAGTGTTAAAGTCCTTTTCGCAGTTGCAGGGGGAGTTTGGATTGAGACCGACTGGGGAGTATCAATATGCCCAGATGAAGCATGCTTTTAAAGCTCAAAACAAGGGCGATGGTATTGAGATCCAAGAGGACATAGTTTTGGAATACGTGTGTGGGGAAGGGTCCACAAGGGGAGTCATTTCCACCCTTTATAAGGACCTACTCCATGCATATTTGCTGGATTTCCCTCTAAAAGCGAGAGCTAAGTGGGAAAGAGATTTAGGCCCAATGGAGAATGAAACCTGGGAGTCGGTGTTGGAGTGGGTTCCACGAGTGTCACTAAGTGAGCCGTATAGATTATCGCAGCTATACATCTTGCACAGAGTCTATAAATCACCGGAAGTGTTACACAGAGCTGGGTTGCGTGCTGACTCTGAATGCCCAAGATGTAGGACTGAGAATGCAGGAATATACCACATGATGTGGACATGTCCAAGACTGGTTGCTTTTTGGCTTGTGGTACTGAGCCGTGTGGAAGGGGCGTATAAATGTAGAGTGCCGAGAGATCCAATGGTGTGCCTACTGGGATATGTGGAGGAAATTAGAGTGGATAACACCTGGAAGATAGCAATAGCTAGGCTATTATATATGGCTAGGAAGGTGATAGCAAGGAATTGGATCAAGGAGGAGCCGCCTACAAGGGGTGAATTCCTGAAATATGTTAAATATGGTCTCAATCTGGAAAAGGGGGTCTACAAAAGACGTGGGAAAACAGAAATGTTTGACAAAATGTGGTCTCCGTGGCTCGAGCTGGGATGAGTAGGTATGGGAAATGGGTGAATGAAGACCTTTTGAAGGGGGGAGATTGCTAGAGGAATAAGCGGTCATAAGTGAGTCAAGCAGCTCAAAGAGCCATCAATACTGGTAATAAAAGTATAATTGGGAAGGAGCTGTCATGGGAGGGGGAGGTTTGGGGTTTGTTGGGATTGTTGGGGGTTTGGAAAATGAAGAAACTTTGTAATATATTGGAAAATGCATAAAATGTAATGTTCATGTTTATTTTCAATAAAAATCTATTTAAATAAAAAAAAAAAAAAGTGTTTTTTTCCCCAACATTCAAAGGATAAGCAATAACTTGCAGATCAGTGAGGTTGCAAATTCTACAATCCCCGCTGGGGGTACCAGTGGTCATTCCTCATTAATCCGCAAAATATCTTTTGAAAGCTGGCAATTACCAATTATTATAGAGAAGCCCTCTAATTATCATCACTTTCAACACCACTAATGTAGAGTCAAAAAAATAACATTCCCTACCCGAAAGGCGCTGTGGCTTTGAGGGTGGATACTGAGGTTAGTTGCGGTTATACCTGAGATGTTTTATTTTCCATGGAGTTACGCTCATAGAGCATAACTCCATGTGCCAAGTCCTCCACCAGTAACTCTACTTGGAAACACATTGTCACGGTTCTACCCCTCAGTGTGTCTGGGATGCAGTTACTGACAGTTCAGCATTTCAGTCTGGTATAGGGGCATGCTGAAGCTATCAGTACTTTGATTGACAGCACAGCTGTCTAGTCTGGTGCAGGAGTGTGCTGAGCTGTCAGTGTATTGATTGACAGCTCAGATGACCAATCAACCTGGAAAGTGCTGGCTGTCTCCAGGTGTTCATTATCACAGGTGATTGCCAGGCTACTTAGCTGGGCTGTTACTCCCAGACCTCTGCCGGACGTACTTTCAGCTAAGTATAGTTTTTCTCTCTGTGCCTTGTGTTCTGTTTGTAGATCTTTTGTTGCCTAACCTTGGAACCCCTTCTACTCTGATCCACTATCCTACTGGTATTCTGACATCAGAACATTTCCTGACTATGCCTTTGTCTCTTCTTCTGTATATGACATACCTTCCTGGCTTTTGACCTCGGACTCCTTGAGTATCCCATCTTATGGCATAAGTGTGAAAAGTGACTCAGAGTCGCAAATCCACATAGGATAAATATGCGGCATTCGCCATGCTGTGTTGAAATCCATGAAGAGATTTATTTAATCCGCATATAAAACAGTTGAGAAGTTCTCAGCGATAGGTTGCCAACTGACGTTTCACACAAAGTGCTTTTGCAATGTCTTGATGCCGTGAAAAAGCACAGTGCATGAAACAGCCCGAGACAACCTGCTCTCCCTGAATACCTTCTGAATGATTTATATACGGAATAAATACATTTCTTCATGAATTATAACACGTGTGAGTGCCGCCTAATCCCTGGGATTGGGGTTAGTCCTGATGTAATGTTTTGCTTTATGAGAAGCTATACCACTGATCTAGCAAAATATTGTGAATTACGTTATAAATGAAGACCGTGACGTCTGTGTGAATGCAGCCTAAGAACACAAATATGAAAACAAAAAGCAAAACATAATCACAGGTCTGCGACTAAAAAGCTGTTTGATTATTTTCATCTAATTTCCATGTATTTTGGTGTGCTGAAAACGAAAAAAAAATATTGAAAAATATCCTGGACGTCAGGATTTGCCACAAAATGCAAAAGTCTCTTAAAATTTATTATATTTTTCTAAATTTTTGGTATTTTTATCTTAGGGTTTTGAAAGTCAAAATTACTATTTATTAATTCACATCAATGCATTGAAGATATACAAAGCCAAAAAAATATAACTTTCAAAGAAAAGAACTTTCAGAGTGAGCTAATGAAACCAGCATCAACATGTTGCAAGCTGAACGAGCAGGCTCTGACATGCTCATGCTTGATTCAATTGTTTTATCTTGGTTCTCGCCTGTTCACACTTTTTCATCTCAAGATTAGCATTATGGCTCAGCGGAAGTGTACTAATTCGCCTGACAGTTTCTGTTACATTTGTGGTGAAGTTCCTCAAAAAGAAGGGTGGTTTGCATTTAAAGAGGTCGTAGAGAAATTTTTAGGCAATAACAAAGACCCTGACTACAAAAAAATCTGTCTGAAAGTGCATTTCCTCCATTCCCACCTTGACAACTTTCCTGAAAATTTGGGAGCTGTGAGTGAAGAGCAAGGTGAACGATTCCACCAGGACATTAAAGAGATGGAAAGAAGATACCAGGGAAGGTGGAGCATTACAATGATGGCAGACTACTTTTGGACGCTTCAGAGAGACATTCCAGATGCTACTCACAAGCGTAAATGTACCAAGAGAAGCCTCACAGGGAAGAAGAATCGATTTTAGTGTGTTAGTGAGCTCATTGCAGTAAAAAAAATGATTTTCATGAAACATTTGTAATAAAAAATTAATTTTATGAGTCTATTTTCATTTATATTGAGGTACTGTCTTATTTAACATACGAGGGGCGATCCAAAAGTAATGATAATCAATACTAAACACAATGAATATAGTCAAAATTTTTTTTAATTTTTTTACATAGTCTCCTATCAAGTCTATACATTTAGTCCATCTCTTTTCTAAACTTAGAATTCCCTTAGAAAAAAAATTCTTGATCTTGACCCTCAAAAAAATCCCCAACAGCGGTTATCACGTCGCTATTGTCATCAAATTTCTTGTGTTCCTTGAGCCGAGGAAAGAGAAAGAAGTCACTGGGGGCTAGATCTGGCCAATAGGGGGGGTGTTCCACCAGTTCAAAGCCCGCTTCTTGAATGGTAGCCATGGCAACTGCAGCTTTGTGAGGCGGCGCGTTATCTTGGTGAAACAGCACTCCAGCCCGCAGTTTGCCGCGCCTTTTCTCCTTGATAGCCTCCCACAATCTTCTTATTTGTTCTGCTTAGTAGGAGCCCGTAATAGTGGCTCCCTTCTCCAAATAGTCCACCATAATAATTCCTTCAGCGTCCCAAAAAACAGACGCCATAACCTTCCCTGCTGAGCTTGACACTTTGAATTTCTTCAGCGTCGGTTCGTCGGCTCGTTTCCACGTCATCGATTGTTGTTTAGTTTCGGGATCAAAGTGGTGGATCCAGGTCTTGTCCATGGTCAAAAAACGTGACAAATAATATTCCTTGTCTGCTTGGAACTTTTTGAGATTTGCTATTGAAATGTCAACTCGTTTCTTCTTTTGCTCGTCGGTTAACATTTTTGGCACCCAACGCGCGGAGACCTTTCTCATATGCAATTCTTTTGCAAGGATTCTTTGAATACTGCCATATGAGATCCCTGTGACCTCAGCTACATGCCTGATAGTCACTCTTCGATCTGCCAATACAACTTCTTCAACTTTTTTCACGTTTTCTTCATTGAGGGACGTGGATGGGCGTCCTTCACGATGTTCATCTTCCGTCGATGTTCTTCCCAGCTTAAATTCCTTGGCCCAGCATGCAACTGTGGAATATGGAGGAGAAGAGTCCCCCAATGTTTCCACCAAGTCGCTGTGTATGTCTTTGGTAGTCATTTTTTTCAAGCAGAGGTATTTGATGACAGCTCTGAGTTTGTTTTTTTCCATTTTGATGTTCACTCCTCGGCAGTTCATATTCAAATGAATGTAGCTCCCGGGAATCGTGGTCTATTTAAGTGATTTTTTTTCCCTGGACTAGTGGGTACCTAAGAGAGAAAAAAACATTTTATTTTAATTTCTGTGTGCAATAGAAATAACCAATTATCATTACTTTTGGATCGCCCCTCGTAGTTACTTAAATTGTCAGAAAACGAGATATCCTATGACAAAACGGTGGTCATTTTCGGATTCAGCGCACTTAAAAACAAAGATTACGTGGAATAACCAAAACAGCTCTTGAAAAAATTTTTTTTTGCAGACCTATGAATCATACCCTGCTCTACACAAGAAATTTGTGGCAGATTGGTCATCATCCACTAACTTACGAATGACAACCCAGTATAGCTGCAAATCAATAAATTCTGCTAATTTTTAATTCATGTTTTAGTCACCATAGATACACCATACTCCAAATGGTCACGAATTGTGATTGTGATCTAGAACAAGTGGCACACAGCAGATAAGTTTGTTGTGTGAATTCTGTAGTCATCTTGCTTAGCTTTGTCCAAAAGATGTTTTAAGCGTATTTTATACTCTTACGTTACACAGCATCAGTTTGTTTTTTTCCGTATACATATAATGGATTTCTATCAACTGTATTGTCCGTGTGTGAGCTTTTACCATCAGAGTTTCATCAGTTTCTCTCGTATGCAAAACAGAAAAAATGATGGAGGTTTCTCAAGTTTCTCCTATCGGTCAACGAAAAGCAGACAGCACTAGGATGCCATCCGTGCATGGTCTGAGATTTTCAGGGACCCACAGACTTGTTTGTACAGGTGATTTTCATCCGTGACTAGGATCAAAATCAAACATGCCCTCATTTTTTAGGTTTTTTTTGCAGACAGATAATCTGTTTTCAAAAGTAAAAACAAAAATACAAAAACAAACCAAAACCACCCATGGGCTACTATGGGTGTGTGGTCTATGAAAAACATCGATAGAACATGTATAAGAAAATAGGATATGTAAAAGGCACCTAAATCACACATTCTAGTCTTAATATGCATTTACATTGCACGGTTATCAAAATGCTTTGTTCCAGATAATCGTAAAGTGTAAACAGGCTAAAGATCACTTGACAAACGAGCAAATTGCTCGTTCATTGGGCGAAAAAAAAAAAAAGGTTCACGGCAGAGAACATTGTCCTGTGCTGCTCAGAACCAGGACAGCCTGCAAGCTCGGAACGAGCTACTACTACTGATGGTTCTGTGCACATAGTGGTCAGTGAGCCTGAATTGGCTGCTAAAAGGCCATCGATGCACAAATATGGAGCCAATCAACCGTCGTTTTTGGTCGTAGATCATATTATGGAAATTGGCCCTTAGAATCTAAACACAAGGTTCCATCTCTAACTCATCAAGCATCTATAACACCCCACAAGGCCTCTACATATTATATACATATACTGTACATACCATCTATATTCCTGGGTCTTTGACGTTATGGTTAATAGACGATAGACTCCCCCTGACGAAGGCACACCGCCGAAACGCGCGTTGGGGCTGTGGCACCATCTCCTGAGCTCTGGTAAGACCCTGCTATTTGTTTGTTACGGTTGCTGTGTGTACAGCGTGTGTTTCCTGCTGCTCAATATATGTTTATGCATGGTAATTCTGGCACGCCACTATGGCTGTATATATTTGCTCTTAGCTGTTTATGCCTTGACTGTCACTGTGTTCCCTATTGCAGTAGTTTCTTTCTATATAGCAACATACCATGTTACATATGCTTTACTAGGTCTTGCCAGACCATCTGCTCAGTAATGATGCCACTTTTGTTTCTTGGCTCATTTACCAAACACTCCCTGTGGGTATTATTTTAGATATGTGTATGTCCATTTTATCCTAATAAAGATTGTTATATTTTGTTCTAAATACGCTTCAGTTTCTATATGATTCTATCTATTTTGCGTAGAACAGGTGCCTACTAATAATTACTATGGATGCTATATGATTTTATAACTAGCTGTTACGCAAGTATTTATTCCCATAAGCATCCTTCTATTTTGGGACTATTGTTTGATTTTCATATTATATACATATACTGTACATACCATCTATATTCCTGGGTCTTTGACGTTATGGTTAATAGACGATAGCTGACTGATCCACAAGACCACATCAAGTTGCATTAGTTTTACAATCTGTTCATTTTAATGGTGCACGGTAGGATCAATTTTTCAGCCTCAACTGATCTTTATGGGACAAGAATGCAAACTTTTTAAGGGAGCTTTTTTGCCCCTGACATTTTCCCCCCAGACACCGGGAGTAGTGGTGGAAGGACATTGACTGTGATATTTATCACACCTGATATCAAAATTACACATTTATAGTGACAAACTACATGGAGGACACATTAAAAAAAAATAAATACCACCGGAGACCAGACTGCCACAATAAACAGTTTATTGCTTGAAGTTGAGAACCAGATAGGCCATGATGTTAAAGGCGATTCACACAATCGGTGGAATTTGCAGAAACACACTTTTGTGATGCTATTACAATGAACATGGCACGTTAACAAAATACAGTCTCCGTCTATTAACACACTAACAAATGTGCATCTGGGAAGACCGATTCTGCAAGAGGACACAGAATAAATTTCCAAATAGTAGTGATTTATACCAAAATATATATATATCGAGCTTTAATCTAATGCAATCACGTAATCCTTTAAAACTGTAGTGTTCCGAATACAATTAATAGTAAAAACTCTCTAATCACCTTTACATGATGTAGACAGAGGGGGAGGTGGGGATAGGGAGGGTCATCTGCCAAAAGTGACATTTTTTGTCCTAAGAAAAAAAAAATTCTAAAAAACTTGACACTACCGTAACTATTCTAGAAACTCTATATAATGCGTCTCCCGTGTCATCATTGTGTATAGAGAGTAATTGGCACCATGATACAGTAATAAAAACAAAATATGACAAAAGAAAAAGTTTACAAAACTTTAAAAGATTCACCCAAATCTAGCTAGAAACTTCACATTCAGTCCTCAATGTCACATACAAATAATTTATTACAAGAGTAATAAAGTGAAAACTGCTACTGTATATATACGTATTGTATCGACTACGGTGTATTTTTTTTTTCTTTTTTCTCGTATCAAGGAGGACAACACAAAAAAAGGTTACATAGAAATTTTGGTTGCTGATGTACATATAGAATTATATATATAGATGTCTAAAAACTGCTACTCCTGAATGTTTGTTACTGATATGGCACACGCGCCAGTACTGGAAAGAATACTTAGCATAGGTTTTGGTAAGATTTATAAATTATTTTAAAAAGTATATATTTTTTTATATATATATAAAAAAAAATGAAAAGCAGCTGCTGTGTGACTCGGAAAAAAAACCCATGTTACATGGCAGTGTAGTAAATAACATGGACGTTGAAAACTTCGTTCTAAAAACAGTAAAAATGAAGGTGAGATGGTGGAAAGGGGGTTTTTAGATCTAGAGTGTGACGCCATTAACTTTTGGTAACGGCTATTGATTTAAATGGTCACTATATGATTATTGCACTTTAGTGGATACACCCCTATCTAGACTAACGTTAGGCGCACAGGCCGCAGTCAGCAACAAAAACAAATTAAAAACCCGCCAATATATTGACGACATCTATTAAAAATCTTCCCATCTGCTGCCAAACTTCAAGCCTTTACGGACGTCATTAGAGTTGGAGTCTTCAGAAGTCATAAGAAGGAGATGGTGAAACGTGATAATGGGGCCGCTCGCGGATTTCCACCGGCATGTAGTGGGCAAAATTTGGAAATGACATTAATTGATCCAGCAAAGAAGGGTTTAACCCTTACAAAACAGAAGGCTCCAGGCACTGCACTGTCCCCCTCCAACCCTTTATCGATTAACCTCTACAAAGTGACCGTGCGTGCGCAAACTCTGCTTCCCGTTTTGCGATGTCGCAAGATAACAGAGGAGATTGTCGGCTATGTATTGTCTTGCTAGCGTTTTGGCAACACAACAGTGATGTAAAAAAAAAAATTATATATACACGCATCCATTTGTTTCTACTGGATGTTACGGAACCGGACGAGAGATAGTGAGGTATGTGAGCCTTGTTGGGAAGATGAAGCCTAGAAGATGATCCATAACGTAGAAATGTAGCCGTGAGGACCGATGGAGGAGTCCGCTATACTGCAGGTGGGCATCCTCACAGGGTGGTCTCTCTGTAGATCTTTTCATTGAGTTGGCATCTTTTCCCTGTCAAAAAAGGAATATTTCGTTAATAAACTGAAATTGTGTTAAATAACAAAACAGACCAACATGCAAAAGAGACAGGGAAGAATAAAAAAAAAACAATCACACTACTAAATTAAAGTAAATGAAATAAAAGAAAAATTTAGAAAAGAAATGGATATTTACCACCACATCACTGCACGATACAACACTTGTGCACATGTGCATTAGCTTTACCTGCCCCAGCGCCTATTCGGAAGGACAGGAAGACAGGCTGGACAGGCAAAGAAAAACAAAAGAAAAACGTTATTAAATATGGAAGGTTCATATTTTCAAGAGTAAAGTAGAAATTGAAAGCAAAAACACACTAGCAACTAGAAAGTTCAACAAAATGACTAAATACATAGACTTAAAAGTTGAAGTCAAGGTTAAAAGGAACCTGTCACCAGGCAGCATAAATGAGAGCCTGGCTGTACAAGTCTAGTCCAGCACCACCCTTGACCGGCTCTTCCCAACGCTGCCAGCGGTGATTGGCAAGACCAAGATTGGCAAGTGACAGGTCTCTTGCATCTTAACACATGAAGGGATTGACCGAGAATTAGGAAATCCCTGCATGTGTTGCCGCTGTTGAATGGCCATGAGACGTGCAGCTGCGGGGACTGGAACATATTTTTCAAGCATGCTGAAGACACTCGGTTAGCACTCGAACATGCTCGGATAAAGCTGTATCCAAGCATGCTCGCTCATCAGTAATAATGACTGATCAATTTTGGAAGAGAAAGAAGCAGATTTCCCTGATAAGATATATCACAAAGTGGTTTGATTTCATGTGTACTATTGATTTATGAAATAAAAATTAGAATGATGGTTACTCTTTAAGTTCTTCTTCTGACTTGATGAAACAGAATAGAAGCAAAAGTATGGTAATAATAAAAGCTGTACTTTACCTTGTGGTCCCCCATGCAGATATTTGGCCCGATACTGTCATAAATCACTATCCTTTCATCATTTTCAGACTGAAAAACAAAGTGTAACAAGCAAAAATCAATAATGTACCATTTTACAATAATTTTAGATATGCTGGAGAAAAAAAAAGATTATGAAAAAAAAAATAATAATTCTTTGTAGAAAGGGGCAAAGTGTCCATTACCTATGAAATGACTGTAGTTGGCAGTTTTATCACAGGTCAATTTCCACTAGGGATTCCATCCACATGGACACAGATAGTCCACTAACAATTCCGAATGAAAAAAATCTGCTCTTGTGAATGTACCCTTTTGCATAAATGATGTTTTCTAAACGACTAGCTAAACTTCAACTGGTCAGAGCTGATTAATAATTTTGCCCAACAACAATTAAGGCAAAATTCTTGTAGTGGTTAATGATAATCATCTTATTTCTATTTGCATTGGCATTTGTTTTTTTTGTTGCCAAAACCTGCTTTCTTGGCAGTAAAAACGCTGGGTCCAAACTGTACTTTTTTGGGATTGTATGTGTGATTTGACTACAGTACATGTTTAATAAAGTTAGTTTTATTCATAATTTTTTTGCAGTGTTATTGCACTGTCCCATTGTTTCTACATGAAAAAAAACGCTGCAAAAAATTGACAGCAAAAAAAACAAAAAAAATGAAGCATTTCTAGAATCTCAGCTTTTGCTGGTACTGTAAAATACAGCACCTTTTCTGCAGAAAAAAAAGCAACAAAAGCGCCATGTGAACATAGCCTTACTCAATACACAAGAACGAAGGATAAAAAGTAGTGATGGGCGACCGTGCAGCACGCTCGGGTGCTAAGCGAGTGACTTCGGCGTACTCGAACAATACGTTGGAATCCTAGCGGCTTTTCGACAGCCACAACACATGCAGGGAGTCCCTGTTTGTTAGACAATCCCTGCATGTGTTGCGGCTGTCGAACAGCTACGGGGACTAGAACATATTTTTCGAGCACACCGAAGACCCTTTGTTAGCACCCGAGTGTGCTCAGATAACATCTTATCTGAGCACATTTGCTCATCACTGATCCAAGGTTTTGAAAAAACTTAAAGCTTTATAATTGCATTTGCTTGCTAACTACCTAATAGAAAACATTATTTTGATATTGTAGATGTGAAAAAAAAAAATCCAAACAAAACCTCTGGCTGCACGCAGCGTTGACATGTCAACCATTATTACCCCCCCCTTCCCTCTTCACTCAGTCAACTTTGGATGAATAAGAGTGTAATATACACATCAGCCTGGGGACTAAAAAACTAAATTATGTTAATGCATTAGGCTGGCTTAAGGTCAGGTTTACGTTATATTATGATTGTCTGCCAAAACCAGAGAAGAAAACATAACCTTCCCGCATTGTATGCATGAGCACTTTCCAATATTTCAAGATCATAATGGCACTTCCTTTGCAAGTGGAAAAGCATTCATCAAACAGAGACTTGATAATTTAGAAAGGCAGCATAAAATTGTGGATTTCCAACTGTATAATCTTTAGACAGATAAACAAATTACAGCACTGCACAAGCAGGAACAGGGCACACTTGGCTGAGCATTCATTACTGCATGCTATCAGGCGTCAACGTGACTCGTGAGCGGTGGGCAACCTTTGGTGTTTTAGGGCTCAGGAAGCATAAAATAACATGATGGTGAGGTAACCGAGCATAGCATGATAGATGATGCAGCATGAAAGCTGTTTACAGCCCCATGTCTGTACAATCTGTAACGCCTAGCGTGCGGAGCTGCACATGCTGGGTGCTAATTTGTGAAGACCATCCATTTTCTGAGCACAGACCGCGCCCAGCACTGTTGGATGAAATTCCGGTTTTATCACTGAAATCTAGATGAATCAGCACCTTGTTTCAGGCTAGATCACAGGGAAATCTCTCTGCATTATAAAAAAAAACCCTACAGAGGACATTTGGTAAAGTTGTACATCTAACATAAAAGATAGGCAAGAACAAATAATCTCAGGGGGGAAATAAATATATGGTTGACTTGTGCAAATTTGGTCTGCTAGTATTAATTTTTAGAGCACCACTGATTCCATGGTGCTCTACACGAGAAGGGGTTTCATACAAAATAAAGATATTAATTACAGTCAAGAAACTAATAATGATCGATTGGTACAGAAAGGAGAGGACCCTGACCTTGCGGGCCTACAGTCTACAGGGTGATGGGGAAGGAAACCGTGAATTGGAGAGATTGTGGAAGCTCCGGTGGTGGTGAAATGGGTTCTTGAAGGCTGTAGTTTCCTTGAAGTCATGGGTTTTCAAGTTCCATCTGAAAATTTCCAAATGTGGTGGATAATCAGACGAGTTGGGGTACAGAATTTCAGAAGATAGGGGATACTCTGGAGAAGTCATGGTAGGTGATTGAGTGAGGAACGTACAAGTGTGGAGGAGCGAAGGAGGTCTTCGGAAGACCGGAGACTACATGTGGGAAGATATCGGGAGTTTAGTTGGGAGATATATTTAGGGGACAGATTATGGATTGTTTTGTAGGTCAGTGTTTGTAGTTTCTACTGGATATGGTACATTGAGGATTTGGGACCCATTGTAGAGATTTCCAGAGGAGAGAAGCGGAGGAGTAGTGAGGTGGATTAGTCAGGCAACAGAGCTAAGGATGGACTGGAGAGGTGCAAGAGTGTTAGTTGAGAGGCTACAAAGGAGGATATTGCAGTAGTCCAGGTGGGAGATGTACTAACATGTTAGTAGATTCAGGGTTGAGGAAAGAATGGATTTTGGGAAATATTTTTGAGTTGGAGGTGGAAAAAGTTTGGATGTATGCTTTGAAGGACAGGGCAGAGTAGAGTGCTACTCCGCGGCAGCGAACTTTCAGTACAGGGGAAAGTGAGATGTACCATAATTTATTGTGATAGCCCGGGTAAAGAATATTACTGAGATGGAGGAAAGATGAGGAGATCGGTTTTGTCCACATTTAGTTTTAGTAACTGAGAGGAAAAGGAATATATGGCTTCTAGACACTCTGGGATTCTGGAAAGCAGAGAGTTAGATCTGAGTGTCATCAGTGTATTCTTCTATTAGAAATTTTATTTATGGGTACTTGTGATATAATAAAAATAATGTAATACATGTTTTGCTGCATGCACCAAAATCAGGAAACTAACTTCCATAAACTGCAACTTATGCAGGACAGGAAATGGCTACAGAGTCATGTGATCAATGAAAGGGAAGTGATGACCTTCTGCTTCAATCACTTCAACACTGCAGCCAATCACTGGCCTCAGCTGTCAAGTGACTGCAAAATAGGACTGTTGGTCCTGAATTAGACCACCAAAGCAGCAGTACTGGAGTGGGGAGGTATCAAACCAGTTTAAAGAAATGCATATGAAATAAGGAATAATAAGAAGCTGCTTTTTCATAAAATACTAGCAAACTTCCCAATTTAAGTCCAGGGCTAAATGGTGACTTTAGTTGGATGACATCAAAAGTCACACAATGCAAAAATTAGTGTGATTTGTCTGACTTGCGGTTTATTTTTCTCATACATGTGGTACACAATATATTAAAATGTATTTATTTACATACTGTAGCCTATGGCTATCTTTACATGTCATCCATGTGCTGCTCATTTGAAATATGGACATGTGAATTCGGCCTTAAAGAGAACCTGTCCCATCGTACACGCAGAAAAGTGAACACAGCACTCCAGTCCCAGTGCATGGTGCTCAAGTAGGGTCCGACCCCTTATATAGACCAAGAACTCGGCACTCTTACAAATTGCAAGGTATAGCTGTTCTGTTTATTGTTCAGGCGAGGTTTCGGTCAGTTTATGTAGATGTGTTGGTAAAGCAAACAAGCTCATATAACCTGACCAAAACATCACATTTTTTGCTTAGATTTCTGAACAATAAATGTACCACAGGAAAGACTGTCAGTCACTGAGTAGGACCGCCTACTGGACTCCTGTGCATACAAACACCAAGGATTTTAATGAAATAAATGAAAAATTTACTGTAACTTTTCCCACAAAAAATGACTATTAATCTGACCAGCTCCTCTTGCTCTATAACATCCAGCCTGGAGATCAGATGCCAGTTTCAACAAGATGGGTCCCCTTTTAAAAGGTTGTGATCTGGCTGTAAACAACCAAATTACCACCAGTTTGCAGGCACCTTACATTGTGGTCTACGAGGCGACCAGAAATCCAGCTGGTTCATACAATTTAACCTTTTAAAATGACCAAAACCCTGGGCGATTCTGAGGATGGCAAAACTGCCCCTGACTGGCACAGATAGATTTGCCATAAAGTGAGAAAAATTACTTTTCTGATCCTTACTGGCTATAGGACTAATCCATGGATCAGTATTCTACATTTAGAGCAATAACCCAAGTTTCATCATAGCAGAATTAATAAATAAATATATTCAGATAAACAATTTATTCCTCTATCGAGGGTTTTACCTTTAAAAGAAGTTCTTTAGCAGAGTGTGACATTAGTATTCGATCGCACCACGCTGGACATCGTGTATTCATGTATTGCTTTCCCTGACTGCTGTCTTCACTGTATGGATAACTAGAAGAGAGTCAATACAGACATGTCAAGCTCTGGTGGTCTACATGTCACTCGTGTCGCTGTAAAAAACAGAAAACATTTAGCCTACATGAATAGCATTTAACAGAATAATCCCCCAGGTCAATAGTAAGAAAGAACATTCATCTTTAAAAAAAGAAAAAAAAAATATTTGTTTTTTTTTTACATTATTAATCCCACTATGTTAATATAACAAAAATCCTTTTATATACACTGTTAGAAAGCATGAGTTGATATGATACAGAGAAAAGCAAAGACCACTCCTCATCGACCCGACCGCTTCTGAACAATGAGAAGGTGGGCAATTGCCGCTCTTATTACAGAAGTTATCCAGTTTGCACAGGTTCTCGAATCCCAAATCTGACTTATCAAGCCAAACGGAAGCCAGAGATGAACGATTACATAACCAGGAAGATCTGCCTAATACCTGGGCCAGCTGTAGAGCTTACAACCAAAAAAGTTTAGGAACAACCTTAAAATAGCGAGCTTGGTCCACAAAACGAACCTTGGTAGCAACGTTGTTTTTTTAATGTGGACAATTAGAGATTAGCAACTTGATTGGCGCTGCCCTGGTCTGGTGTCCAGTCTGTTTATCCATGGCAGCCAATTTTCACCGGCCTCCTGGCGCTTATTAGACCCCGCGACATCACGATGTTGTGGCGCACGTTAGGAAGTTGCGTGCAGCCGAGTGACCAAGTTTAGGGTGTAGTAAGCGGCCAAGGGCACGGAAGATGTCGGCAGCAGTAGTGCGGGACCTGGACACCTCAAACTAAATTGGTCATCTGTACACATCAGTTCCTATAAAATATAAAGGTGTCTGGACACTGTAGTGAATTATCCAGCATTTATTTAGATGTACTTTTTATAAACTGGAACATCCCTTTAAACCTCACCATCAGTTAAAAAAGTAAATATTGACCCAGATATTATATTATTCTTCTTTGAATGCCTCCAAATCAGAAGAACATTCTAGGATTGTGCCGTGCCAGTTCCTCTCTCCTTGTTGGCCACTGACTCTGTTGGTCCAACATTTCGGGCTTGAGTAGAACCATTGTGAGGCGATACATTGCTGTTCTTTCCTTGCACCTCTGCAACTTTTTCTAGATATCAGAAGGGTGGTCAGATCCACGTCACTTGGATATGGGTAACATATTCTATCAATATTTCTCCCCAATATCGCTCCTCCCTAATATCGCTCCCGAGATAAAAATTATTAAGAACGCTTTGAGTATTTGTTATGTAGAGTTGTCTGTACTCGGGTGAACAAAGCATCATTCTCTCCCATTCAAAAGATATGTCTGACCAATACAAGTCCATTTATTGAGGATAATCTGGTACAGTCGCGTGAAGGACACAACACAAGCATTTACCTGCAACATTGACAGATTCTTTACAGTGACAAACACAGGCTAAATTATTACTCTGTACATTGTTCAATTAGACTAGATTAAGTATTGAGCTGCTTGTCCTAAGAGACTTAAAGGACTGGTTTAGGAGTATTGACAAATGATCGCTTATTCCTAAACTGATTTACAATGCAAAAAGAAAACGGAAAAAAGGTTATCTAATGTCATTTCAATGGAGGTAATTTATTATCCGAAGTGACATATCTGCACCTGACAGAACGTGCTAATTGAATTTTACAACACTATCATTTCCAGCAAAGGCATTATGACTGTTCTGGTTTAACTACAGATATATATATATATATATATATATATATATATATATAAACATAAGCCTCCGAATAAAGGAACAGATTGTAATCACATTGTTTTTCCTTATTGCCTCAATCTCTCCACAATACTCATTATGAAATAGTCAACTAGAAATCAGTTTTGCAACAGTCTACCATTTTGCTTTAACTACTCTTTCAATTATGGTTCTGCGCCATTTAATTCTGGAACTATTTTTTTTTTTTCATTTTCTTTGGTGTCCCACAGTTCCAAAGTTATGCCCTCCAGAAGGAAAGATGCAGATTTTCCCTTGTACCAACCGGGTATCTACCACAACACTTCACTGTAGGCGTTTGCTTTTTCTCTAACCTTGTCCAATCAAAAAACGGGGGTATCCATAGAGAAGTCCTGTGGTATGAGCCCAGTTGTTTGAACCGAAAAATTTGCACCATTATTACCGGAGAAGTGGGGGGGCATAGCTTTGGAACAAAGGGGCACTGATGAAAAATAAAACCTGCTTCAGTATCAGAGAAGCAGCACCAGCTGGAGGAGGTGTGGAGTTAAAAAAAAAAATCCAGTGAATAGAAAAGAGATAAAATAGGTTACTGGCTGACAAATCATTAATGAGCGATTGGACAGAGAAAAATTGTTTTGCCATCACAACCATCAAGAGAATCTGACAGCTGAGAGATTCTGGCCATGGATCGGGCAGCATGCATCAGGCACTGGCTCTAGAATTTCAGCCAAGTATGTTTGAATCTGAAATATACAAGTTACAACTAAATTCAAATTGTTCATTTGCAATCTTAAAATAGGTCTATTTGCTGCAAATTAATGGGTTATTTCTATACGGAAATGCATAATATGGTTTTACTATAGGTCAAGTAAAACAAAAAAATACTAGAGTGGGAGGAGGGAGATGCAGCTGCAGTCTACTCTCCTTCATTGCCTTTGGTAGACTGCATGCAGTGTACTGTGATAGGAGGGGTCCATCGGGTTTCTCTCAAGAGGTCTGGCATTTTACTGGATATAAAAAGTGCAGCGTGTTGGGCAAAAAGGCTTGATATTCTTGGCAGAATCTAGGATGGCGGAGCCTCGTGCAGATGTGAATACATCCCAATTGTGTGGACGTTGTGGTATGTATGAACGCACAACAATCATTTAGTCTAATTTAGAGTCTACTAAATTGAAGAAGATGGAAAGTGTCTGAAACTATGAATTTAAAATTAATATTCAAAAGAGTTACACCTGTCAATCAATCATTCATTCCACGGATCTCATTGAAATCAAACGTCCCCACCATATTTGTTTAAAAGTACCAGCAACCCTGACACGTCAGCGAGTCTGACTCTGTACAGTGAGGTTTATAAGGAAACTTACTCCAGAGTTATTTCAAGAGAATTACAAAAATGTACTAAAACAAACATGTCCTCCCTACAGGGTGTCTTCACATGCACGGAGGCAGATAACACTTAAGACGCACGAGGGGTGTGCATGCTCCTTTTAAGGCTATGTGCACACGTTGCGGATTATGCTTCGGAATTTCTGGTGCGGATTCTGCCTCTCCTGGCAGAAAACGCACCTGCGGATTTGTCACTTTTTTTGTGCGGTCCCACAGCGGTTTTTTCGTGTGCATTTTTTCTTGCAGATTTGCTGCGTTTTTTACCCTTACGGTTTTCTATAATGGAATGGGTACAAAAACGCTGCAGATTCACAAAAAAGAAGTGACATGCTACTTCTTTTAAACCGCAGCGTTTCCGCAGCGGATTTTCCGCAAAGTGTGCACAGCATTTTTTTTTTACTCATTGATTTACATTATACTGTAAATCAATTGCGGATCTGCAGCGTTTCTGCATCGCAAAAAACGCTGCGGATCTGCAGACAATCCGCAACGTGTGCACATACCCTAAAGAATCAGGTGCCTCCCTGACTACAAAATGCCACCTTATCAACAATGCTGGTCTTCATGAATCAGGGACATAATGCTTTAATAAATAAAAAAATACTGTCTCTTTTTTTTTAACTTTTTGGGGCAAAAATTGTTATTGCCAGAATTTAGCTGCCCGTCAATAAGAAAATATGGAACTTTACAATTTTGGGGTGGAGTGGGTTTGTCGTATGAGAATTTTTAGCTTTCATTTTTTCCTCAAAATGCAGTAAGCTTTAGGTATTGCTCTTTTCTCCCCAGACGTAATAGAAAGAAGACATACCGGTACTTGCCGAAAACTTGTTAACAAAAAAAAAAGCCGCAACCAACTGCATTAAAAAAGCATGAAATTAGGATGTATACTAAAAAGTGTATATTCTCTATAAGGGCTAAAGGCGCGGATTTACACTGACTTTCAGCACAATCCGGTGATTACATGGAAGCTTTCCTTCAGACAGCCGTATATGTAGTGAGATGAAACGGCCGGATGCTTGAGCAGAAACTTATTTACCACCCTGCTCGGCGTGAGAATACAACAGCATTTTTCCAATTGGGTTTACAAGCTTCTGCGCCATTAAAAAGGCATTAGAGATGGCAAGATGCCACGAGCAATGCTGGTATCAGTACCTTTTCTTTTTTTCCACCTCATCAAATCTTACAAGGCTCATTCATGATGCACATTATAAGAATTCAATTTGCTACTTGACTGAGAGAACCGCTCGTAGGTTTAGCGGATCCATGAAACTAACTGCAGGGTGGAAGTTTACGAATCTGCACAGTGAACAATGAAATACTGAAACGCGTTTGATTGCTACAAGTGCACTGACCACTGGACAGCACCGAGGCTCATGGGGTAGATCTATTGCCTTACAGCACTGGTGTCTAGGGCTCGAACCTGACTAAAGACTAGTGATGAGCAAACGTGATCAGATAAGGCGTTATCATGATTGGGTGACAACAGAGTGTCTGCTGCGTGCTCGAAAAATATGTTTGAGACCCCATGGTTGCCTGTCTTGCGGCTGTTTGACAGCGGCAACACATGCAGGAAATTCCTAACAGGCAATCCCTGCATGTGTTGCCGCGAGACAAGCAGCCATGGGGACTCAAACATATTTTTCGAGTACGCTGAAGACACTCTTATCACCCAATCATGATAACGCCTTATCTGAGCACGCTTGCTCATCACTACTAAGGACAACATCTGCATGGAGATTGTACGTTTTCCACATGTTTATATGGCCAATTTGTGAGCCAAGTCCCTTGATTTTTTAACATCTTTTCTACAGCAGTAATGCTATTCCAATCTCATATATTTCATGCTTACAAATTATAGCGCTTCAGAGCACAGCTCTAATTTGTTAGTTGTATGCCTACTCTCGTTTCCTATCGTACGCCACCCCCAAATATATTGATCAGGTAGCTTCCAATGAAATTGGCCCTGGTGTATCTGTGGACGTGGGGAAATGGATTTAGAACGCCTTTAAGGAATGGGACCGATGTGAGTGGAAAATATTGGCAGTATATGAACAATTATTAATTGGGCTACGCAATGGCAAATTGATCTGCAGATGTTCGGGATCCTTTCACTTATGGGCTGGTCAGGACTTGCGGAAAAAACATTAGAAGTCATTTTTGCACAACTCCAAAACTGATTGATAAATCCAGGCCAGGCCATTAACAGTACTTCAGAGCTGCAAAAAATAAAACAAAATTACACATGCATAAAAAGTGCATCAAAAACACCATGTGTGTTTTCGGTCTTAAAAAAAAAAACAAAGAAAAAAGCGTTAGAAAAAAAAAAATATTACTAGGACCTATGGAAAAGTCATTAGGGCAAATGAATTACGGTAAGTTTCATGCCACAAAATAAGCATGATGCTAAATACTGAATGCAAGTTAGAACTGAAATATAATATTATAGACAATATGTCTATAATATGGCTCAGTGGTTAGCACAATGGCTCAGTAGGTAGCATGGTGGCTCAGTGGTTAGCACCGCAGCCTTGCAGCACTAGGGTCCTGGGATCAAATCCCACCAAGGACAACATCTGCAAAGAGTTTGTATGTTCTCCCCATGTTTGCGTGGGTTTCCTCCGGGTTCTCCGGCTTCCTCCCACACTCCAAAGACATACTGATAGGGAATGTAGATTGTGAACACCAATGGGACAGTGATGATAATGTCTGTAAAGCGCTGTAGAAAAATAAAATAAAAAAAGGGCACAGAGTTGATTTTTAAATGAAAG